>NC_092744.1:111746806-112070532 GCF_047496795.1 Chiloscyllium punctatum
TGTTCATATATACACCTTTTTCTTAAGATGTATTCTCTAGCTTTATTCTCCCTGACAAGAGAAAATATGCGTCAAGCTGATGCACTTTTCAGAAAGTCATGGGTGGTTCAATAATATTTCCCAGGTAAGTTCGAAACTGATAACTTCCCTAAAATAAAAGGCCCTTATTCCAGGAATGAGTAAAGGGAAACCTCTGTGAAAAATCTTCGAAAATAATTATATCCTGTTTTTAGTTTCTGGGATCAAAAACGCACGCAGTGTATCAGATGTGGTCTCAGCAATGCCCTGTACAGATGCAGTAAAGCATTCCTGATATTAAACCTGATACCCTTTGTTGATAACTGTATCATTGCACTTACTTCCAAATCACTTGCAGCATCTGCAGTTTGACTTCATGTGATTCATGTCCCAGGAACATGGAAACCGCCTGAATCACAGAGTTCTGCAATCGCTCTCCATTTAAATTGTTTACCATTGTTTTATCCTTCATGTCAAAATAGACAATTCACCCAATGTTCTTGGTACTGCAGGTTAGCTCACTAACCAGTAACAGCTTTGTAACCTGAAAATAAACTTTTAGTTCTATTCTCTATTTCCTGTTAACAACAGCTTCCCTGTTCCTAAGTAGCAGTTCGGGCAGGTTGATTGGCTTCCTCCTGGGCTGTGTAATGTACTCAACGAGCTGAATTACTTCATTCTATATTCCTGTGTAGATCCTTCAAAGGGCAGAATGGTCTCCTTCTGTTTCACTGTAACGATTCTGTTTGACAGAATGGGGTGGTTCCCTACCCTGTAACAGCATCGAGGGTTGGATTGAGAGAACAACACATGGGGAAGGGGAGTAGTATATCACTGTAACAACCTCGAGGAGTGGATTGAGAGAGCAAAACATGGGGTGTGGAGTAGTATATCTCCGTATCAGCCTTGAGAGGTGGATTGAGGGAGCAACAAATGGGCTAGGGGCAGCAGTATGTTACTGTAATAGCTTTGCTGTCCTATTCCAGGCTGCTTCTCCTGCATTGGGAGAAAGGGAGGGAGGGGGGAGGTACAGTGGCAGTGGGTGACCCTGCTCTTAGTGCCCGTGTAGGAGGGGGATGTTGTGAGGTATCTGGAAGGAGTCAGTCGACAGTTTGAACCAATATAGTATTATGAGTGTGGTGCTATAGAGTAGGCGACAGAGAAAGAGAGAAAGAAAGTTGCTGAATTCAATAGTGAGAGTGGTCTTGCCTGAGCCTTATTTGGAGATAGAACGTGAACCTTGTTTGGGGGTAGGTTCTATAACAGATGGACAGTGAGTGTGAGGGAGCAAATAGAATGCCGTTACGTTTATCCAGACAGAGCGGGGAGCATATTGTTGCTTGTCTTGAATTGATAGACGTTTCTTCAGATCATCTCAGAGTCGAGGTGAGCCTCTCCGAATGTCTTGTTCAAGTCTATCGCTAATAACGCCACAGATACTGTTCCTCAGATTCCACAGAATCAGTTCAAGTGGAGCTTACAAATAGCAAGGAGAAGCAAATATTGGTGTGTCATATATCTAAACCAAAACAGTTGTGAAAAATCTGAGTCTCATATGCTCTGCAAATTAGATATGCAAGTATTGTGGATACTGCAGTCGTATTGGATAGTTTCAAGTTGCATCTAAACTGCATTAACTAAGTGACTGCTCATGTTGTGAAAAATAAGTGTATATGAGGTGGTTGAAGAGTATGTTGTGAAGCAAACTAGAGAGCAGGTTGTTTTGGATTTGGTGTCATGTGGTCAGGCGGGTTAATTTATAACCTTGCTCTGAAGCAGCTTTTAAGGAATAGTGGCATTAATAAGGTGCACTTTACACGGTGCCTGTATACAACATACATTCTGGTTAAACATCGTGGAAGACTGGAGGCTAGAGGGTCAAGTTAGCTTCAGTGAATTGCGAAAATATAACATAACATTCAGTGGGAGACAAGCAATGATTGTTAGAGTCATAGAGTCCTACAGCACGGAGACAGGCTTTTCGGCTCAAACTAGTCTATTCTGACCAAAAGGAACATCCACGCTAACTCCATTTCCCTGCCAGTGCTCCATATCCTTCTAATCCTTCCCTATCCGTGTTTTGTCCAAATGCCTTTTAAATGTTGTTAATGTACCCGCCTCAACCACTTCCGCTGGCAGCTCATTCCATATGTGTACCAGCCTGTGTGTAAAACAGTTGGTCCTCAGGCTCTCTTATAGTCTTTTCCCTCTTTCCCCTCTGTCCTTAAACTGATGCCCTCTAGTCTGTCATTGCCCAACCCTGGGAAAAAAGACTGAGCACATTCATTCGGTCCATGCCTGTCATGATCTTATAAACTTCTGTCAGATCCCCCTCAACCTCATACAGGCTAAAGTAAAATATCCTAGCTTGTCCAAACTCTCCCTATAACTCAGACCATTGAGACGGTAACATCCTTGTAAATGTCTTCAGCAGTCTTTCCAATTTAATAACACACTACCTATAGCAAATTGAAAAAAAAACTGAACATTACGCTACCAGTATGGCCTCACCAGTATCCTATTAACTGCAACGTAATTCCTTGATTTCGATACTCAGTGATATACACTGCTGAAGGCCAGTGTGTCAAAAGCTTTCGTCATTGTCCTGTCTACCTCGAATCAACTTTCGGAGAACCATGCACTTGAATTCCAAGGTCCCTCTGTTCCACTACACTCCTTAGGACCCAAACCATTCACCATGAAATTCCAAACTTGATTTGACTTTCTAAAATGCAAGAACTTACACTGATCTATATTAAAATCCATTTGCCATTTCTCAGCCCAATTCTCCAGATGATCAAGATACAACTGTAATTTCTGAAATTTCTGATAACCTTCCTCACTCTCCGTGATGCCGCCTGTTTTAGTGCCGTCTTCAAACTTACAAATCATGCCTGTACATTCTCATCTAAATCACAGATATATGCAATATGTAATGATCCCAGCACCAACCTCTGAGGCATTCCACTAGTCACAGGCCTCCAGTCTGACCAGCATTTTTTCTAGTATTACCCTCTGCTACCTACCATCAAGGCAATTTTGTACCTAATTTGCCAGGTCCCCTTCAATTCCATGCGATCTAACCTTCCAGAGCAGTGTACCATGTGGAACCTTATTGAAGGCCTTACTGGAATCCACCTAGATTACATTTTCCACTCGGACCTCCTCAACGTTGCTGGTCACTTCATCAAAGAACTCCAACAAAATTGTGAATCATGATCTCCCTAGCACAAACTCCCGTGCTGAATTTGATGAAGGTCCTTTGCCCGAAACATCAATTTTCATGCTCCTCGTTTACTGCCTGACCTGCTCTGCTTTTCCAGCACCATTCTAATCTTACTCCAAACCTCTCCCTGTCTTTCCAAATGCATATATATCCAATCTCTCTGAATCTTCTCAAGTAACCTACCCACTAGATTTTCGTTTCACTGGTCTTTAGTTCCCAGGTTTATCTTTGTAGCCTTTCTTGAATACAGCTCAGCATTTACTACCCTCCAGTCGTCCAAGACCTCACTCTTCCATCAGCGATGATAGAAAAGAGCCAACTAGTGCTCCCGCAATTTCTTCTCTATCCCCCTATCCTCCTGCGGTGTTCCTGAATATAACAGGTCAGGACCAGGAGTTTTTAGAAATAACGCAAAGTCTGAATCATACATCTATTTATTTCAGGTACAAACACCAAAGAGTGAGAAAGTGACTCAATGATGGTTAACATAACAAATTAGAAAACATGTTAATCATAGGAAGTGACTTCAGAAGAATTCCAGCTATTGTGGAAACCTGAGAATTCTCAGAAATTAACGATCCAAAATAGGAAGGCCATGAAACGGATAAGGAAATCAAAAAGCGAACATACATGCTAACAAAAGGAACACAAAGACTGCATCAATCTGCGATCTATATTTCAATGGAAACACAATAAAAGCAAGGTCACATGTGGAAATTTGGAATCGGGAGGTCATTGTGGGGAACAGGGAAATGGCCAAGAAAACAACCAGTTCCATTGCATCTGTCTTCATGGAGGAATATCCCGAAAATCCCCCAGTAATACCAAGTGATCATATCGGACTCCTGGAGCTAAAGACATAAAGTCAATTCAAATCAGGAACAAGGTAGTGCAGCTGGAAAGAGCATTGCTCAGTCAGATGTACATCCTATCAAAATGTCAGAAATAAATCACCAATAGAAGGATTAATTGCACTGTCGATGATTGTGTTTTATTTTCCTGTATATTCTGCAGAGGGAAGAAACTATTGTAGATAAATGGAAGTTAGTAAACGTGATCCAAGCACTATAGATGAATGGAAGGGATCCAAACAGCTTCAACCGGAAAAAGACATAGTGTGGAGAACTGCAGACCAATTAACTTGACATCTGTAGGGAATTTTTTGAAATCTATTACACAGGTTTAGATTTTTGATATTTAGAAATTAACAGCAACAATGGAGAGAATCAGCATGCATTTCTGATAGAGATATCATATTTGATAAACTTCGGAATTGTTTGAAATTTTCTTATAGCATAGATAATGGGGAACCACTAGAAGTGGCATATGTTGGATTTTCGGAAGGATTTCTAGAAGAACTCAAATAATGAGTTCGTAAAGGCAATGAATGTTAAGGGTATTTGGAGGAATATATGTAAGTGGAAAGTTAGAGTTTGGTTCGCCTTCATTTAAGAGAGTCAGAACATGAATGTAAAGACATGTTGAAGCAGTTTCACAGCGTGTTGATGGGACTGTACCTGGAGTATTGTGCACAGTTTTGCTGAACGAATCTCAGAAAAAATAATACTGACAACAGAGGATGTGCAATGTGCATTTTCCAGATTAATCGCTCAGATAGCGAGATTGCCTGATGAGGAAACTCGGCCTATTTTCTCCAACGCTTCAAAGAATGAGAGGTGGGTCACCGTGAAATGTAGAACATTCACAAAACATATGACAAGTTGGAAATTAACAGAATACTTCCCTAGCTCTCTAATCCACATTTAAGGCAAATAATGTAATCAGCTGGGACAGACCAGTTACGACTGCAATAAGGAGGAAGTTCTTCACTTGGAGGGGACTAACAAACACAGGGGCATAGAAACCTGCTGCTGGCAGGGTAAGATTAGGGAGTATTCCCAGATAATCTGCAAGTGTGACAAGTGAAACAGAATATTGAGGGAACAGTTAGGACTCGTTAAGACTTGCCAAGTTACAGCCAAATCAATATTAGTGGGAGGAGACATGAGGCAGAGGTAGAAGGCTGTTTGTGTGACTGAAGGCCAGTGTCCAATGGTGTACCCCGGGGATCCGTGCTGAGTCCCTTAATATTTGTGATTCGGAGGTGTTGGTGTTGGTATGGAGTAGACAATGCTAAACATCGCATAACACCAGCTTTCAGTCTAACAGGTTTATTCAGATGCACGAGCATTCGAAGCGCTGCTTCTTCATCAAAATGCACAAACATCTGATGAAGAAACATCGCTTTGAATGCTCCTGCCTCTGAATAAACATGTTAGACTATGAGCCAATGTTGTGCGATTTTTAACCTTATTACTTGTGGTAATCATAAATGATGCAGCTGTGAATATGGATGAGGGGTGGGGCGGGGTGATAAGTAAGTTTGTGTTTCATCCAATGATTGTCCGGGTGGTTGGCAGTGAGAACGAAAGTCTTATGTTTCATGAAGATACAGATGGAATGGTCAGATGGAATGTAACCCTGATAAATGTGAGGTGATATACTTTGGAAAAAGGAACCAGACGGGGGAGGACTCAATGAATAACAGCACACTAGGAAGGTCAGAGGGTGCTTCTCCACACATCCCTGAATGTGATGGACAGGTTAATACACAATTTGGGGAAAGCACAGGGGACAGTTAACATAGTGTTTATTCATCAAAGCGTAGATTGTCAGAGCTATGCGGAATTTTTTTTTGACCAAGATGGAATACTGTGTGTAGTTCATGGAACCACATTACAGGATGGATGTGATTGAACTCGAGGGGGTACAGAGGGGACTCAACAGGATGATTCTTAGGATGGGGCATATCAGCCATGGAGAGAGGTTGGATAAGCTCGGGTTGTTCAGTTTGTAGGAAAGAAGGCTGAGGGGGCCATGTTTCAGAAGGATAAGATTACAAGGGGCATTGACAGGGTGGATAAATAGCAGCTGTTCCTTTTAGTCAAAGGCCCACAATTTTAAAGTGAAAGGTTTGAAGTTTCGTGTGGATTTGAGGTCTGTTTTTCACACAGAGTTGTTGGGGTCTGGAATGCACTTCTTGAGACGGGAGTTGTTATGATAACCTCACAACCATTCGAAAATACACGGTTGTGCACTTGAAATGCCATAAGATTCACGGCTAAACGCCTTGTGTCGTAAAGTAGGGCTAATGTAGACCGTGCTGTATTTCTGATGGTACAGAGTCTGTGCTTCTGTGATTGTATGGTTGTGGAAGGTCAACCATTGCGTAGTTTAAGACAGAAATTGATGGATTTCTGAATACTATCTTATCAAAACTTTTATGAGTGAATTTCTAATATCTTCTGAAAATATATCGTTGGCAAAATGAAAAGAAAAAGGTGCAGCTTTCTTACAGTCTGTTACCGCATAATTGAGGACAGGGAAATAGCAGAACAATGGAAAAAATACTTCAGTTATGACCTCACAGAAGAAAGCAAATCAAAAAGAAACTTCCTAGCAATACTATGGAACTTTTGTCTGGTGAGAAAAAGGGAATAGAATGAAATTAGCAACGAACAGTTTTAGAGAAAGTATTGGATTGAAAGTTATGGACATAGACAAAGTGAACAGAGATTTATGAAATGGGCATCATATTTGAGAACGTGGCATTTTGCAAAATTATGGAGAAGGTATCAATGCAATACGACTGAAATCTCAGAAAGATTTTTGATAAACCCCAAGCCTTTCGTGCAAATTCGAATCCTGTGGGACTGGGCCGAAGATGTGGTCATGCTTTTAGAATGGGAGAGCTGGCAAGAAACACTGATAAGGAATAAAACCATGATTTTTGAACGGAAGGCTTGGATGATATAACAAAGATCAGGATTTGGAATCCAGCTATTCCCAGTACACATCATATCTTTGGTTGAGGGGCTCAAATGCAATATTCCGAATTCCACTGACAGCACTAAACGATGTCAGCTTGTGAGTGGTTGAGGAGGATGTAAAAAAAGCTCCAAGGTGATTGTGACAGTGGAGCGACTGGGCAAATATCTGACAGATGGAGATCATTGGGAGAGATGTGATGTTGTGTACATTGATGGGAACAATAGAATGGCGGCCTATCATTTGAAAAGATATTGTTTGAACAAATGTTGCTGTATAAAGGAAATTAAGCTGCATTTTTATTTATTTCTGTGCAGCCCTCTGAGTCCATGTAGAACAGGTGAGTTCTGAACACGGAAGTCAATACTGTGAATGGCTTTGGCACGATGACTAGTGCATATAGACCCAGCAAGTGGGGAGTTATAACATTGAAAAAATCTTGATCTCCCTGTAGACCAGTCAATGAAAGCAATGTTGCAGGAGCAGTAAGCAATTAGGAAAATAAATAGTGTATTGACATTCATTTCAGGGAGATTTGGATGCAGGAGTAAGGGTCATTTACTGCAGCTGTACAGGGCCTTGGTGAGACCTCACCTCGAACATTGTGCAGTATTGTGTGCAGTTTTGGTCTCCTTACCTAATAAAGGACAAAACTGACATTGAGGGAGTGCAGTGAAGCACGACCAGACTGATCTCTGGGATGACGGGCTTGTTGGAGGAGCAACTGTGCCTGTATTCCATGGGTTTTAGGAAAATGAGTGGAGATCTCAGTGAGATATATAAAACTCTGACAGGGTGAGACAGATTGGAAGCAGGGATGATAGTTCTCCGGGCTAGCATGCCTAAAGCAAGGGGCCACAGCCATATCATATTTAATAAATGCGTGTTATCGGAGAACTGCCTGTATATTAAATGGTGCCACAAAATTGATGGACCGAAGGGATTACAGCAGTTCCAATTTTATATTTCACAATGTTTAAACATATTCAGTGAAATGAACAGTGTATGGGGAAAACTGCATTGAGGAGACTTTTGGCCATGAATGAGCATGGGGAAAGCTCAATATGTTGAATGACCTCCTCCTTTCCCAATGTTACTGTGCAGTCTGTGGGAAAGCTCTGTAAATGTTGTCACAAGCTCTCAGATGTTAGGAAGGAGGCCTCTGCAGGGTCAACAGGACTGTTTTTTCCCATTCCCTTTTCCGATACTGAGGCTGGGGCCGGGTGTTTTCTCCGGTTATATCCTTTCAGACCTTGGAGCAGTTTGATACAATAATGTGTCTTGTTTAGCAGATTTAGAGACCATTGAAAAAGTGGTGACATGTCTGTGTGGCTGGAGTCACTTTTAGGCCACAGCAGGAAAGCAAGGGAGATTCACTTCCTGAAAGTATATTGGTGAAGAAGATCAATGTTTACAATCAACATTGGACACAAGATCACTATTACTGACACCAGATTTTAATTAATTTTATTAATTACTTTTAACTTCCACCAGCTGCCAGACCATTAGCCTGGTCTTGATTAGTAATCTATTGACATTTCCACAACAACACCATCTGCATTTGGGGACTATCTGAAACCACACTGGCCTGGTTAGTTTTGTGCTGCTTGAAAGCTCTGTCAAAAAGAATTCCCACTAATTCGACTTTCGTGATGGGACGAAAGGGGAGATAAATGGTCAGATTGTAGTTATTCCCCTCTTAGGAGATTGGACATAGTTGAGTAATGTTCCAGATTGCCAGGGAGATGTCAGAGTTGGAGCTGGAATGAAACAGCTTCCCCAGGGACACGGCTTGTTGTGCAGCACAAGTCTTCATCCCAGCTGCAGGAATGGTGTCAGGGCCCATTGCCTTTGTCGTATCTACTGTGTTCAGCTGTTTCTTCATGTCACGTGCTGCGAATTGAATTGATTGAAAACTGGCATCTGTGATTCTGTGGTATCATGATGAGGGTGAGGTGTTTCATCCACTCAACAACGTTTCATCCGCAATGCCATCTTCTGTGTTCGAAGTGAATATGCTTCCCTCTGTTTTTCTCCGTGACCATGATTAAGATGTCTGTAGTGTCAATTATGCCAGTCCTTCTGGAGCATCTTCTGGAGTGAATGCAGAGTGAAACTTTCAGGTCCAGTGACCCTCTACAAAGCTGTCAGTTTCTCCAGCAATTTTTGTACTTTTATTTGCAGTATCCATAGTTATTTGTTTAATTGAAAATTTATTCTGTAACTATTCATTTCTGGAGAAACTCAGCAGGTCTGTCTGCATCTGCAGAGACAGAAACAGAGTTATCGTTTCAAGCCCAGTGTGACACTTCTTCAGAACTGAAAAGGATTGTAAACTGGGATTTTTAATCGCTTGCCAGAGGTGGGGGATGGGTGACAGGGAAAAGAGGGTGTGGCAAAGATAAGCAGGCTTTTAACAGTGGTGAACAAGAAGTTGATAACGAACGGGTTTAAATTAAGACGTGGCTGGGGAAAGGGATTCTCTCTACTGAGCTTAAGATAAATAAGACACAATCACATAAGGGAGGCCAGGAGGGAGAATGTTGACTATGTGACATTATATTGATCTGGCCATAATTACGTTTTCACTGTCAAGATCATCACCCCTTTTCATTTAACACGATATTAAACATGGCAGTAAAACAATACTCAGGCCAAACTTCATATTGTTATTTGTTTTTCTCCATATTACAAAATACTAAGACTGCAAGAAACGTTTACTAGTGACAATAAGAAGTCAAACACATGAATTCATGTGTTTAACTTCTTATTGTCACTTGTAAACGTTTCTTGCTGTCTTAGTATTTTGTAATATGGAGAAAAACAAATAACAATATGAAGTTTGGGCTGTGTATTGTTTTACTGCCATGTTTATTATCGTGTCAAATTTGCAGTGCGTATCTTTAAATGTTTGTTCTTGAAGTTAGTACTGGAGTATAGAAGGTTGAGGGGTGACATTGTAGAAGTTTATAAAATCATGAGAGGCATGGATAGGGTGAATAGCCACGGTCTTTTCGACGGGATGGGGGAGTTCAAACATACAAGGCACAGCTTAAGGTGAAAGACGGAAGATTTAAAAGGAACAAAGTAGCAACAGTTTTACACAGTGGGAATGAGCTGCCAGAGGAAGTGTGGTAGATGCATGTACAGCTGCAACATTTAAAACTCATTTGGACAAACATATGAATGGGAAAAAGTTCGAGGCATATGGGCCAAATGAAAGCAGATGGGCTGAGCTTAATTTGGAAGACCTGGCCAGCATTGACATTTAGAAAAGCTTCACACAGGGTCAGTGTAGTTTTGTGAAGGGGAAATTATACTTTGCCCTGTAAAATCATGCAAATTACTGCTGGAGATGCCAGAGAATGTAACAAGCGGACTTGATAAAGTGGATCTGGTAAAAACCAGGCTTTCCAGAGCTTTTCCACAAAGTATTACAAAATAAAAGTTCTTACACAAGACTGAAGTTCGTAGGATGACGGCTAATGTGGTAACATGGGATGATGATTGGTTAACACATAGAAATCGGAGAGTCAGGATTAATGGATCTTCATGATCAAGGTCTTTCTGCTGGAGAATCAGAAATATCAGTCGAATGGCATCAGTTATTTACAAGGTAAAAACAATGACTGCAGATGCTGGAAACCAGATTCTGGATTAGTGGTGCTGGAAGAGCACAGCAGTTCAGGCAGCATAAGGAGCAGCGAAATCGACGAAATGTCGATTTCGCTGCTCCTTGGATGCTACCTGATCTGCTGTGCACTTCCAGCACCACTAATCCAGAATCAGTTATTTACATTCTATATTGATCGCCTGACGGTGGGAGCTAAGTGCAATACAAATTCGAGGTTGTGGATGACTCTGAGAATCAAAAGGCAGTCTGTTATTTAATGGAGGGTACTCCCAGAAAAGGAGTGTTCCTATGTATGAAACATAAAGTCAGCATGTTGGTGCAGCAAGTAACTAGGTTGGTTCATTAAGCAGCTTCCTGGGCTGAAAGGGTTGAGTTGTTGAGAATCTTTAAAATGGTGAGGCGATTATTCATTGGGGTTTAAATGAATGAGGAGTGATACCGCTGAAAAATACAAGACACAGAAGGGGCTTGAGAAGGTAGGTATTGGCAAGTTGTTTCCACTCCTGGGTGGAGTCTCAAACTCGAGGATATAGATACCGAATATGAACAATCGATTTCAATCTGAGACACAGAGTGATGTCTTCTCTCAGAAGGTAGTAAATGTCCAGAACTCCATAACCCAGAGAGGTATAGAGGGATACACAGAGTCGGCAAGAAAGTGGAGTTGAGCCCTGGAGTTTATCAGCCATGTTCATATTAAATGACAGGGCAAATATGAGGGGCCGAATAGCCTACTCTATTTATTCATTTCACATGTTATACTCTTGGAAAGTAACTGGTTGTTTTCCTGCAAGTTTCATTGTGCAATGTTGCAATAAGGGAGAGCAGAGGATTTGCTTGAGTTAACCCCGGGTGGGGTATGTGGGCTGTATCCCAACGTATCTGGGTCTGTAACATGACGCACATCTGGAAACAGGGATTGGGGGTGGGGTCACTTCCCAACCCAACCTGCATTTTCCAAATACCGTTCCTAAACTACACCTAATCATCCGAGTGACCTCGACCTGTCACTATATAGCAGGTCTGAAGGGCTGAATGGAACATCAGAACACAGGGCTGAGGGACACAAATGGGCCATTCGGCCCTTTGAAACTACTCTAACAGTAAATAAAAGAGGAAATGCTGGAAAATCTCAGCAGGTCTGGCAGCATCCGTAAGGAGAGAAAGCTAAAAATAAAGGGGAGAAATATCGAGGCATTTTTCCTCATATAAATACCTCTTTATGACTCCCTTTTTTTGAGGTTTGACAAAGGGAAGGTTAGACTCGAAAGGTCAGCTCTTTTCTCTCCTCACAGATGCTTCCAGACCTGCTCAGATTTTCCAGCATTTTCTCTTTTGGTTTCAGATTCCAGAATCTACAGTAATTTGCTTTTTTTCCACCACTAAATAAGGTCGTGGCTCATCTCATTGTGGTCCCAGCTACACTTTTATCTCCATGTACTATTATCCCTGATTCACCGTCTATGGACAACCAGACAAAACCAGCCTCAATATAAAATAAAGAGTCATATATCACAAAGAGAATTCCCACTTGAATGAATTTTCCTCATTTCTATTCTGACTGAGGTTGGAGGTTGTCACTGTTTCCTTTTCTAGTCCCACTCCTCCACTGCTCACAACAAATTTTAAATGCAACCAGGTTGGTGATATGGCCAATGATAAAGGTCTCAGACTGGATCAGGTTCAGTGATAGGAACAAGTCAGGCAGATTTCTTTCGTCAGCCACAATTAACTAATAGGACGAATGGATGTGGATGGTGGATCTGTGGTTAGCACTGCTACCTCTCGTCACCAAGAAGCTGGGTTAACTACCAACCTTGGGCTATGCTCTGCGTGGAGTTTGAGTATTCTCTATGCAGGTATCTGTGTGGGTTTCCTCACGATACTCCAATTTCCTCCCACAGTCCAAAGATATGCAGCTTAGAGTGGATTGGCCATGCTAAATTGTCCATATTGCCCAGGCATGTGTAGGTTAGGTAGGTTAGTGATGGAAAATGCAAGGTTACATGGATAGAGAAGGGGGGGAAGGTACGGGGGGATGCTGTTCAGAGTGTCAGTGTGGACGTGATGGATGGGATGTCCTGCTTCCACACTGTAGAGATTCTACAAACATTACAAGAAATTTGGACTATACCCAGTGGGTATATATCTGATCCACTCTCCTCTAGGTCTTGGATGTTTCAATAAGATCACCTCTCATTCCACGTGTAACCTGTTGAAGCCTTCATCATATAAGGCCCTCATCCCTGGAATCCATGAAGTGAAACATCTACGAACTGCTTCCAATGTAATTATATCCTTTCTCAGATAAGGAGACAAAGAAAAACTAATCTCAAACTCAGGTCTTGAGGTTTATGTTTTGTTCATTCAGCATTGTAGGTCTTTCGAACTCTCTTCCCCGCAGACCAATGGAGGCAGAGATATTGAATATTTTTAAGGCACAGACAGAAGTTTCATGAATAACAACGGAGTCGAGGATTATCGGGGATTGGCAGGAACGTGCAGTGTGGGGGGAAATGTAGACAAATGTACCAAATGACACGGCTGCAGAAACTTCATTAATAAAATTCAAAACGAAATTAAAATGTTGATAAAATTTTAAGGGGGAATCCAAGATGGCCACGATCCAGAAGGTCTGCTTTGCTGGGCTTTGCATCACAGAACAGGCAAAGTGGTACTCTAACCCACTCCATCCCAGCCATTTTCTTAAAATTCAACACTAAAAGAACTATAGAATCTTTATTAATCCCAGTTTATCAAGTGGAAATGACAAAACACGGGAAAGGATCGAGTCAGTCCCAACACACGGTCCACCCGTCAGAAGCATCGAGCATGCCTGAGGCTGTAGCTGTAACCCACTCTGCTCGTTCCATAGACCCAGTTACTCACCAGACCTTGGTCACTGAATTCACCAAGTTATGTGAAATGATTGAAGACATGATTAAAGAAATGTTCAGCAGTATGCCAGAGCCATTCTCAGCCGTGCTCCAAAAACATGACTTGAAAGCCTTGGAAACAGAATGGATGAGTTTTAGCGCCGAACTGCAGTGGCAGAGACTACAACTGATTTCTTCAAGGAGCGGATACTCGCCCTTGAAAAACAGGTCTGCACCTGAACGAAACAAGATCACGAACTTGTGAACAGGGGCAGGATGAAAAATGTTCACAACGTCGGTCTGCTGGACCAGACGGCAGGTGGTCAGCCAGTGAGGATTTTCGAGAACTGGCTGCAGCGATTCCTTCACTTCGAAGCTGAAGAGGGACGGGTGAAGAGTGAGACAGTTCATCGGGTTATGGCGCGGAGGTCAGCCTCAGACCAGCGCCCTCGCCCTGTCCTTGAGTGATTACAGAGTTATGGGGACAAACAAAGACTGATGGAAACTTCCAGAACACAGGGGAATGATCCAATGGTTTTAATTTACGAGAGCTCCAGGATTACGATCTTTCAGGACATTTCAGCAGTGTTGATTCAAGAAAGAAAATCTTTTGATGATATCAAGAGAAGAGTAAGGGAACTCGGGATTTAGTATTCCTTATGGTTCCCAGCGGTGCTCCGTATTGCTTTGAATGGATCCGTGAACCCGTCTGACTCTCCAGAGTAAGCGAAAACATTGTGGATATTTTAAAGTAAGCTGGATGTTTAGACAATCATGTTTCTCTCTTAAAGAAATTTTCTTGGATTTTTCTGGTCGTAACCAGTGTTTAATTATAGTCGGGGATGGGTAGAGTAGTCACTTCTAACTTCTTCATTAGTATTACAACTTATTTTCTCTCTATTTGCTCAGTGCCCACCTGCAGTTCAAGCTGGAGTTTTGTTGTTAATTGCCCTGGATGCCATATTGGTAATGGGCAGAAGATAAAGTTTTGTGATATGAAAACGTCCCCGGTGGGCAGGGGTGGTGTGGCAGTAAATTACCCTATCAAGTGTCATTGGCACTTTGGTTTTTGTTTCATTCTTTGGTTTTTTTAATGTGTTTAGCTTTGGAAAGTTTTGAGAGCTGGTTATGTGTAGTAGTTTTAGTTTGTACAGTTTTTAGGCTCTATGAGTATTTTTTTCATTAATGATCAGTGATGTGTAATTCGATGTGAAACGCAAGAGTTGAAATGTTGCTACAGTGTGTTATAGATAATGATGTGCTTAAATGGCATACCTGGGACATTAAGGGGAGCCATCTGCCAGTCAAGAGGAAAAATATACTTTCTAGTCTTAAAAAGGAGAGGGTGAATGTTGTCCTATTGCAGGAGATGCATCTTGATGACAATGAACATTTGACGTTACAGCAGGGCGGGTTTGATCGGGTTTATTTCTCATCTTTTAATACTGGGAGCAGGGGAGAAGCCATACTGAACAGGAAGAATCTTCCATTTAAATTATTAGATTGTTTTAGACACTCACGGGAGGATCATAATCCCTAAAACCTTGAACTATGGGAAATAATACAGTCTTTTGAATGTTTATTGCTCCCCCCCCCCCCCCCCCCCCCGACCCCGCCGCGCACCCTCTTAAAATCCTGGTAAATGCATTTGCCAAATTAAATTATCTTGCAACGTGGCACATTATCGTAGAAGGAGATTTCAACTGTGTTATGGACCTCATGATGGGCAGAATTTTCAAACGACCCCCAAACTCCCCGTTATAATGTAAGCAATTAGTGGATGTGTGTGCAGAACTAGATGTCTGGAGGCAGATCTACCTCACAAGTAGGGATTTTATTTTCTTCTTTAACCCGCAGAAATACTACACGAGGGTGGATCTCTTCCCCATCGCTACAACAATCTTAAATTCGGTGGCATCCTGCACAATTGGGAATGTTACCCCAACATACCTGGTCCAGAAGTGAGATGGATGCCATATAATATTATGTTGGATACAAGTGAGGGTCTGATATTTTTGTCAAATCCCACAATTTCAGCCGTGATGTAATGCATTAATTCGCTTGTCACCTTTTCAGGCTATAAGATTAATTTTACAACGTTGGAGGCCATGCCTATGGGAGACCTTAGGGAAATACCTGATGAGGGCAAATCCTGGTTTCCTTTTAAATGATCATGGTGGGCGGTGGGGGGGGGGGGGGGGGGAGGTTCTCTATTTCGGTATATTCATTACATCTGTCTTTGATAATGTATTTAACGTGAACTATGTCCATGTGTTTCACAAAATTAAACAAGACCTTCAAAGATGGGAGGCACTTCCAATATCCTGGCTGGGTCGAATAGCTCTGATTAAAATGAATGTCCCTCCTCATTTACTGTACCCCATGTGAATGCTTCCTTTGGTGTTTCCAAGACAGATATTTAGGGGACAAAATGGCTGGTTTCGCTCTTTTATTTGGCACCATAAGCAACTCTTTATCAACCTAATCAAATTGTAACTACCCCCAGATTGGGGGATTAGATCTCCCAGATTAAAAGCTATCAATTAAGCTCTTTTTATCATACATTAGTGCACGGCGTCAATACGGTTAGATATTGAACCCTCTCAGACAAAGTGAACTCTTATTACTAGATTATTACAGTGTGGAAACAGGCCCTTCAGCCCAACCAGCCCACACCGACCCACCACCCTCCCAGGCCCATTCCTCTACATTTACCCCTTCACCTAACACTACGGGCAATTTAGCATGGCCAATTCACCTGACCTGCATATTTTTTGGACTGTGGGAGGAAACCGAAGCACCCGGAGAAGACCCATTGCAGACACGGGGAGAACGTGTAAAATCCACACAGTCAATCGACTGAGGCGGGAATTGAACCCGGGTCTGGCGCTGTGAGGCAGTAGTGCTAACCACTGTGCCACTGTGCGGCCCACGGTTGTTCTTAGGCAAAATGATAACATTTATGGAGTATTGTCATAACCCAATAATAATCAATACTGTTAAAGCATGAGTGACAATGCGTCAGATTGAGGGCAATACAACCAAAATCATGTTTCTTACCCCTGTAATTGGTACACTGGGCTATCATCCGGGGATAATGGATTCCAGGTTTAAACTGTGGCAGCAAGTGGTGTACCTTGTTTGAGTGATTTAGAATTCGTAGAATCCCTACAGTGTGGATACAAGCCGTTGGGCCCAGCAAGTCCACTTCGACCTTTTGAAGAGAAACCCACCCAGACCCAATCCCCTACCATCCTATATTTACCCTGACTAATGCCCAAACCGACACATCCCTGAACACTATGGGTGATTTATCAATGACCAATTCATCTAACATGTGCATTTTTGTACTGTGGGAGGAAACACACACAGACACGGCGAGAATATGTTAACTCCACACAGCCAGTCATCCAAGGCCGGAACCAAAGCCGAGACCCTGGTGCTGTGAGGCAGCAATACTCATCACTGAGCCAACACGTGTTATTTGATGGTGAAACAATGATGTCATTTAGTCAAATAACTCGTACGTATGGACTACCTAGTGGAGACCTCTTCTGTATTTTTTCCAGATCAGAGATTCGATTGAAAAATAACACACTTTTACCACACTCATACAGATCCGATAAAGGGAAGAGGATGCTTATTGCTTAGAATAGACTCTCTGTCATTAGCCTTTATCATTAGTTGGAGAGTGTCCCCTCAGACGAGACTGTGCAGCTTTGTGTTGTGTTGCGTTGGGGGTTCAGAACACTTCCGAGACATGGGAGGATATTTGTGAAAATGCTTGAAGGATTTTGCTCTGTCAGAGGACCCATTCCATGCAGTTGGAAATTCTTCGTAGGGTCTATCTGACCCCAAATTGTCTCTCAAAATTCAAAGTGGGATTATCTTCAGCATGTCCTAAATGCAGAATGACTACAGGCACTCTTACTCATTGTTTGTGGTTCTGCTGCAGACTTCATCTATATTGGAGCACTGTGTCAGATGTGATAGAGTGGGTCCAGGGGACTGAATTGGAGATGGACTTGGTTTCTGTTTTCCTGGGCCTGCCCAAGGTACTTTCCACAGATGAATATGGGAAAAAATATATATCCTTACAATCCGTACTTTCTGTGCTAGGAAAATATTCTGTTGTTTTGGATGTCTGAACTCCCCCACCCCCAGAGAGGAAGAACTATGAACATAAAAATGTGCATCAGTTAATGCTCTTGATGAACAAGAGCTGTCCTTTTGTTATGCTGAGCTGTATTATTTATTCATTATTTATTGTTTAGTTTTGTTTTTTCTTCTGTCTGTGTAGTGTTTTAACTTGTTTTGTATGTACATGCAATTGGATGTAATTTTTTTTTCAGATATTTGAGTTGTGTTGTTATTGGTTTACTATAATATTAAAAATCTCTTTTTAAATATTTTTTAATTAAAATGCTAACATTGATAGAATACAGTCCGAAAGAACTCTCATTAGAGAGCCCACTCATGATGGTTTATCCTGAGGATCACCACATCTCGGGTTATGGGGTGAGGCTGAGAGAGTGTCCCATTCATGGTAATCTCTGTCAATGTGAGGAACTGAACCTGCGCTGTTGCCCTGACTCTACATCACAAACCTGCCGTCCTGCCAACTGAGTGGGAGACTGTGTAACTGTTACAGACAGAAACAGTCACAGACAAAGGGTAAGAGAAACATTCATAATAAGGAAAGTGGTACAGTTCAGATAATGGTCAAGATAATGCCTGAGAGTTAAAATGTTCTCTGCTCGAATTTGTATTTTTTAACCAGATGTGTTTAGAAGTTGTTTTTGGTTTCATATCATTAAGGTGAGTCAAGTGACTCTTATGTGTTGCACACTGGGACACTAACATTTTCCTGAAATTGGGAAATATTTGCAACATTATCTGGAGCATTCTGGAGCATTCACCAGAATATTCTATGACTGTGTGGGAGGTATTGCAAAGGAGAGAGAGAGAGAGAGAGAGAGAGAGAAGGTGTTGCATGCAGTAGTGAGAGTGGGGGACCATGAGCCTTGTTCGGGAGTAGTTGCAATCACAGATATACAGTGAGTGTGAGGGAGCAGACAGAATACGGTGACCCTTATCCTGACAGAGGAGGGAAGGTTTTTGATGTTTGTCCTGTTTTGCTGGACTTTTCTTCAGACCTCAAATACTGCACTGAATTTGGTAGTGAGCACAGACCATGCTCTGTGGGTCTGTTGGTGTGGCACCCTCTGGGATGGAAACCCCCTCTCTACTCGCCCATCCAATACGCCCACCGTGCTCAGTCAACAAACCATGTTGTAATTGCCCCTTATCTACCAATCTGCCATTTCCCTGCCTTTGCTCTGCATCCATCTAATCCTTTCCTATCTGTGTATTTGTCCAAATGCCTCTTCAATGTTGTTAGTATGCCCACTTCAACCACTTCCACTGGCAGCTCAGTCTAATTTGCCAGTTCACCTTGGATTCCATACGATCTAACCTTCTAGAGCGGTCTACTATGTGGAACCTTATCAAAGGCCTTACTGAAATCCATATGGAATATGCATACATCCCTGCTCTCATCGGCCTTTCTGGTCACTTCCTCAAAAATCTCTAACATAATTTGTAAGGCATGATCCGCCATGCACAAAGCCATGCTGACTGCTCCAAGTCAAATTCTGTCTTTCCAAATGCATGCACATCTTATCTCTCAGAACCTTCTCAAGTGGTTTACCGAAAACAGGTGTGAAGCTTACTGGTCTATATTTCCTAGGCTTTTCTTTGCAGCCCTTCTTGAATAAGGGCACAACATATGCTACCGCCCAGTCTTCTGGGATCTTGGTCCCGAAGCTTTTTCTCTCGCCTCTTACAGTGCTCTTAGATATATCTGGTCAGGACCAAGAGATGTGTCTGACTTTGTGTGTTCTAATATGTCCAACAGCAACTCTACTGTGATATGGACAGTACCAAGATATGACAACTAACGTCCCAAAGGTCACAGGTCTTCATGTCTTTCTTCATGATAAACACAGAGGGGAAATTGAGGACTTCACCCATCTCTTGAGGTTTTACATATGCATGCCGGTTTTGGATTTTAAAGCATCCTATTCTCTCTCTAGTTGCTCTTTATCTTTCCTATAATGAATTTGGACTCACTCTCATCTTCTCAGCCAAGACTACCTCATACCCCCTTATGGCCTTGCTGATTTCCTTCTTCAGTAAACTCCTCTATCCCCTGTATATCTCCAGGGATTCCCTTGATATGAGCTGTCTGAACATGAGCCACGCCTCCTTTTTTCTGGTCAAAGCCTTAATATCTCTTGACATCCAGAGTTCTCTCTTCCAGTCTCACATAACCTTCACCCTCACAGGAAAATGGAAACCTTGAACTGAAGCTATCTCACTTTTAAAGCCCTCCCACTTGCCCGGGATCCTTTTACCTGGAATCAAACAACTCCAATCATCCCCTGCAATCCCCTGTCTAACTTCAACAACATATGCCTTGCCCCAATTTAGAACTTGAATCTGTGGAGCAATTTTGGTCCTACCATAACTATTTTAAAATTAATACAACTCTAAACACTCATACCAAAATGCTCCCCCACTTTATCTCCTTCACCTATCCTGCCCTATTTCCCAACAGTAGGTCGAGTTTGTCCCTTCCCGAGTACGATACTCTATATATTGATTGTGGAAACTTCGCAGAACACACTTAACAAATTACGTTCCATCGAAGTTCTTACCATCTGGAAACCCGAGTCTATGTTAGGAAAATTGAAATCACCTATTATAACAACCCTACTGTTCCTGCAAGTCTCCTCAGTCCCCCTGCATATTTGTTCCTCTAATTCACATTGTTGATTATAGTGAAACCACTATAACATTACCATCCCCCTCTAAGTACTTTGCACCATTCACGAAACCTCTTTGGATATTATTGCAGGTATTTCAACTTTAAATACTGGTGTGATACTCGCCTTAATCCGAACTATTGGTATTTAAACTGTTTCCATTTACATCTCTATATCGCAGTGATTTTCACATCCATGGCACGCCTTGTCAAGGTACAGTGGCGTTATGGAGCTGGAAATGGATGGGAGCTGCATATCCTGTCACTTCCAACATTGGCTGCAAGTTTCCCCACACTGGGCAGTGATCTAAAACAGTCTTACCGAACAATGCAACAGCCTGGGTTTACATATGAATGAAGCAGTGCGGTCTGCACAGCTCCCCACGTTGGACATTTAGCCCAGGATTATAGATCAAGCATTGGTGTGGGCTGCACAGAGTTCCATTCTGGACATTGCTGTGCTGTATTCTGCAGTACGCTCGCCATATCAACACAGTGCTCCATCCTGAAAGTATAATGGACGGGCTGGTTATGTGAGTTGGATTGCGAATGTGAAAGAACTAAACATCTGGCTATACCTTTATTTTGTGTTTTCATTCTTGTTATTGGACCCGTCAAATACTGACTCATCTGGTTAGATCCGAACATCTGGATGAGTCATGGTGACTGTTGTTGCAGCATCCGAGTCTGCAACATGACCAACAAAGGGAGCAGAGGCTGCAGAGAGTGGAGTCTCCGTGAAATGGAATGAGGGAATCACAATCAGATCAGCCGTGGTCTTTTTGAATGTTGGGGCAGGATTGTGTGGACCACGAATGCAACTTATTCGTATATTTGCGTTTGTTCCAAGCAAACTCCCCTTCTTTCCCAGTGTCCCATACTGGTGGGGACTTAGTCCCCTCCTCCTGTTCCTGCGTAACAGGATCCTCGGGCATCACTAGCCTCCAGATTTCCCTGTGTCCCCGTTTCGAGCAGTTGAATGACCGCCTCCTGTTCCTCTGTCCCAGTCTCGAGCAGTTGAATGACTCCCTCCTGTTTCTGTGTCCCAGTCTCGAGTAGTTGAATGACTCCCTCCTGATCTTGTGTCCCAGTCTCGAGCAGTTGAGTAACTCCCTCCTGATCTTGTGTCCCAGTCTCGAGCAGTTGAGTGACTGTCTCCTGTTCCTGTGTCCCAGTCTTCAGCAGCTGAGTGACTCCCTCCTGATCTTGTGTCCCAGTCTCGAATAGTTTAATGACTCCCTCCTGTTCCTGTGTCCCAGTCACGAGTAGTTTAATGACTCCCTCCTGTTCCTGTGTTCCAGTCACGAGTAGTTGAGTGACTGCCTCCTAATCGAAGTTTTGTGAAAATAGATGTTCTCCTCCTGCTACAGAGTAACAGGCTCCACTACCTCTGTGCTCACCTGCTGCTCCTGTGGAATGGAGGTGAGGGACTGAATGGCCTCTTCACATTCATTACAGCTTTTCTTGACTAAAAGCCTTTCTCCTTTTTCTGTAAAACACCATCAAAATCTGAATGATTTATTTTTGTATTTTACTATCAGTAATTGAGCAAACCAGCTGACTGACAGAATTCAGTAGCTGAATAGCCTCCTTCTGTTCCCGTGTTAAACTCTCAAGAGTCAATAGACTCTCAGAGATGTATAGCATGAAAAAAGATCCTTCGGTCTGGTCATCTATACCAACCAGATATCCTAAATTAATCTCGTCTCCCTCCAGCACTTGGCCCATCTCTCTCTAAACACTTCCCATGCATGTATCCATCCAAATGCCTTTTAGAAGGTGTAACTGTACCTGACTCCACCACCTCTTTTGACTGTTCAATCCATACACGCAGCAGACTCTGTGAAAATGTTGTCCCTCACGTCCCTTTTTAAATCTTTCTCCTCTCACCTTCAGCCTTTATATTCTATATTTGGAATTGTCTATCTTGGGAAAATACATTGACTATTTACTCTTTCTATGCCCCTCCTGACTTTATAAATTTCTTTAAGGTCCACCCTCAACCTCAACACTTGAAAATACTCCCAGCCTATCCAAACTCTCCCTGTTACTCCAACCCTCCAATACCTGCAACATTCTTTTAAATCTCTTCTGCACCCTTTCAAGTTTGACAACATCTTTCCGACAGCAGGGTGACCAGAATTAAAGGCAATATTACAAAGGTGGCCAAACCAATGCCCTGTACAGATGCAACATGTCATGTAAACGCATAGACTCAAAGCACATACCAATAAAGGGAAGAACACCGAGTGCCTTCTTCACTGCGCTATCTACCTGTGACGGCAATTTCAAGGAATGGAGAACGTGAATTACAAGGTGCCTCACAGGGCAGCGATCGGGTTTAATTCCATCCTTGAATGACTGGCTGTGTGGAGTTTGTACATTCTCCCCGTGTCTGTGTGAATTTCCTCCGGATGCTATGTTTCCCTCCGACAGTATAAAGATATACAGATAAGGGTAGGTTGTCCATCCTAAATTGTGCATAGTACCCTTGGATGTGAGGGCAAGGTGCATGAGCCATGGGAAATGCAGGCTGAGAGGGACAGGGTAGGGGTTTGTCCAGTGGGATACTGTTTAGAGGGACGGTGCGGCCTCGGTGGGCCGAAAATCCTGTTTCCTAACTGTAGGGATTCTATAATTTCTATGGAGTTCTCCGTGATTGGCAACTTTCGACAGGATCCTACCTATATGTCTGGCCCTGATTTTTCTTGCCAAAATGCAACACCTTACATTTATCTAAAATAAACTCCATCTGACACTCCTCAGCTCAGTTAATTAAGTTCTCATTATATTGTGAGAGATCATTCTTCACTGTCGACTACACCACCAAATTTGGTATTATCTACAAACTTACTGACAATACTTCATATACTCAAATGTAAGTGATTTGTATAAGTAACAAAAGGCAGTGGACCCACTATTGATCTTTGCGAGCATCGCCACTGTTCACAGATCTCCAAGTTTAATGAACAAATGCCAACTGTCACACCCTGTCTCCGATATTCAAGTAAAGTTTGAACCTAAATGGCGAGTTCTCCCTAGATCCCAGGCAGTCTAACCTTGCTAACCAGTCTACCATGTAGAACATTTTGGTTTTCTTACTGAATTCCATGAAGACAGCATCCACTGTCCTGCCTTCATCAATCATCATCTTCACTTCCTCAAAAAATTCCACCCAATCAGTGAGACGTGATCTCCAATGTATAAAGCCCTCTTCAGTCCTTATCTTTCCAAATGCATATACATCGTTTCCCTCAAAATCCCCTCCAACAATTTAGTCACCATTGACGTCAGGCTCTCCAATCTATAGTTACCTGGGTTTTCCTTAATTTCTGAAATAATGACACTCTGTTAGCAACCCTCGAGTCTTTTGCCACCTCACGTGTGGAAATCAATGTTACAAATATATCAGCAAAAGGCTGACCAATTTCTTTCCTAGCTTCCCACAATATTCTGGGATACAACTGATCAGGTCCCAGGGATTTGTTCACCTTTGTGTGTTTTAAAATGTCAAACATCTCCTTGTAATATTGATACTTTTCAAGATATCACCATGTATTTCTTCATTCTTTCGCTCTTGTAACCTCTTCTACATTAAATATGAGGAATAATACTTGCTTAGTATCCCTTCCATCTCCTATGGTTCCACACATACGTAGCCTTACTGATCTTAAAGGTACCCTATTCTCTCCCTAGTTAATAATTTGCAATTAAAGGATGTGTAGAGTTGCTTCAATGCCTCGTTAACCCGATTTCTAAAGCCATCTCATGTACACATTTTTCTAGCCCAATTTCCCCATTGACTATACACTGATTGCCATTATACACCTCTCGGGATTCACTTAATCTCAGCTCTGTTGACCTGACATATGCCTCCTTCCTTACCTTGACCAGACCATCAATATATCTAACCATCCAGCACTCCCTGCACCCACCAGCCTTGCCCCTCTCACTAATAGGAACACGTTGGCTCTGGACTCTCTGGATCCAAGTTTTGAGGGCCTTGCATTTTCCAACCATCCCTTTACCTGTGAATAGGGTATTCCAATCAGCCTTTCACAGGGCTCGCCTAACACTTTCAAAATTGGCCTTGTTCAAAGTTAGAACATTAATGTTTACATCAGGTCTTTCCTATTCCACAACTAATTTAAAACTAATATTTATGTGTAACAGACTTGAATGTTAAATAAACACTTCCTGCCCCTCTGTAACCGGCTCGAGAGGCTGAAAAGGCTCCTCCTGTCCCGCTGTAATAGACTGGAAAGGCTGAATGACCTCCTCTTATCCCTCTGAAATAGACTCAAATGGCTTCATGGCCTCCTTCTGTCCCTGTGTAACAGATCCGAGATATTAAATGAGACAACAACCCGTGGATTATGATCAGCCGGTAAACTGGATGTAATGGAGATCTATTCCTTCTCAGTTACAGAAACACAAACAACACTATTTACTCCAGGTGCCCTCTCAATAACACTTCATACAGCTGCAGCGACACATCTCTTTGTTTTGAAGGATTCTTTCGGCAAAATGCGCCAATATTCCAGCTTTCCACCTTTTCAAGTAGCAACAGGCTAATATGGGTTGAATGGCCTTCTCTTATCCCTCTGTAAGAGGCCCATAGGGACGGAATTGCTTTGGCCTGTTCCTGAGCAGCAGTCTCAATGCTCTGTCTCAAATTTATGAAAGGATTTGATAACAGGACATCAAAACCAGGATTGGCTGCACACTGGTCAATAAGTACCATACTTTGGTAACTTTCCATCCCATCCTTGGCCAATATCTGCAGCTAAGGCAGACAAGTCACAACTGTGGGAGATCCCATTGACTATGAGCTGATTCTTGACACTATGCCCTGACCATTCCTAAATTGAAATACTCAAGTATCGAGAAACTTGACCACCCAACTTTTTTTTATGTAGCCGATCTGTTATTTTATAACTGCTTCCTTTCATAAACAGAGTGGAACATATATAGACCCCTGCAGTGTCCTGTTAATACTCTCATATACAAGTTAATAAAATGATTTAAAAGATTTAAAGATTTATGATCCATCCCTCAGCAACCCTCATCCATTCCATCCAAAACCAGTATATGAAAAGTGATGTATTGAACAGGTTAACTGAGCCTATTTGTTCAGTAAGTGTGATTAATGCCAGTCTCCATGGATTCTAATTATCCCAGTGGAGGGTTTCCATCTTTTAATGATAAATGGGCTCCATTCAATGTGGTATCCCATAACATGAGCGGGAGCATCACCGACAGCACTGACAGGGATCAGCAGATCCAGAGAGAGGGGGAGGAGAGATCAGAATCTGAGAACATGAGACTGAAATGTGCCAACAATGGATCAGAATCTGAGAACATTAGACAGGAATATTCAAACAATGGATCAGAATCTGAGAACATTAGACTGGAATGTGCCAACAATGGATCAGAAGCTGAGAACATTAGACTGGAATATTCCAACAATATACAGGAGCTTATCTGATTATGTTTGGTATCTTTCTGCATATTATTGGTGGTCATTATCATCGCGGATCTATTACGCTCTTCTCGTTATTCAATATTTTTATTATCCCTTCCTGGCTATCGTTGGTGTTCATGGTAAGTGTCACTGTCCAGATTTTGTTTTCTATAAACCAGTTATGACTGTATTATTGTTATTTCATATAGTCTACACTTCCTGCCACTATTATTGTTCCTGTTGAATCTCTCAATCCAGACATTCACTCTACAGACCACTATTAACTACATCAATGAAGGTGTTCAATTACTGTCTCCCTCTCTGCTCTGGCAGTGTTACTCACGGATCTCTGTGTTGATCTATTCAGTTTCAGGGGAGAACCACAATGCATTGTATCATTGTCTTTGCTGTTAAGAGCATAGAGGTCACTGTCTACTGTTCTGGTTACAAACTCCACTTCCTTCCACTGCTTCCATCCCATCCTTGGCCAATATGTGCAGCTGAAGCAGACAAGTCACAACTGTGGGAGATCCCTTTGACCATGAGCTGATTCTTGACACCATATCCTGAACATTTCGAACTTGCAATACTCACCACTCAGGAATATATCTCACTGGTTAATTCCATCTGTTGTTTAACCTTGAGCTATGAAGTCAATAATCTTAATGAAGCCAATAATCTGCTGCTGACGCTCCTGGCTTCAAACCTGCCGAAGCAAATCTGATTGGAACTCACACCAAACTCCCATCCATCTGTCATTCATGTGCACGCCGCTGTATATTGCTGTTGTGTCTCGCAATGCCTTTATTTTAACATTCTCAAACACTTTATATCATCTGTCCATGAAACTTCCCTCGTTCTCTCTGTTGATTAATAAAAAGCCTGCCATTTGTTCGTATTTAAAATAGTTTCCTCCATGTGCGTTCCTTCTCAAACAATGAGTTTTGCATTCAACCACACACACACGCGCGCACACGCGCCCACACACACACACACACACACACACACAGCAAACCTTCCCATTGCAGGCAGTATTCTGATGCGAGGATAGTTAGCATATGATAGTAAAGTTTGCAATATTCTCATGCTGGGCAGATAGTGCAGTTTACTGAGCAACACATTAGCAGGGTCTGCACAGCTCTCCATGCTGGGCTGTCATCTTGTCCCAGTTTATGTTGTTTGTGGTGGTCAGTAAAGCAGATTCAGAATTTGATGTAACAAACCATTTCAGCTGATCTGACAATGCCTTTGTTCAATGTTCTCATTCTTGTAATTTTACTCAGGATTATCTCACTTCCTCAGTTAGTCCCACTGCCCTGCCTTTTTCCACATAATTCCACAACATCTTTTTAGTAATTAACTGTCTGTTTCTGTCGTTAATGTGAATCTCTCTGTCCCTCTGTATCTTTCCCTGGCCTTGGGTTTTGTCTCCCTAGTGTATCGAGTGTTGGCATTGTGTAGCTCGGAAATACTGAAATGGTGTTTTTTCAAGCTGTTGTTCACTTCCCGGTATGTCCCATGTGATGGCCCATGGACAGGCGTGCTTCAGAAGTTATAAGACACATCCTTGTAACTTGGTCTGTACCTGTGGCTGTCGCTCTCAGGTGACCTTGCGATAAGTAAGACGAGGAAGCCCACTGAGTGAAGGACCAGGCATCTGAATTGCCTGACAATGTTGTTACTTTTTAAATAAAACGTTTGTTTCTCATTTTTTTTAGTAAGAGGTCTTAAAGGCCAAACTGCCGACTGAAAACTGCTCAAGTAAATAACTTACGGGGCTTTTAGTGTTTTTAATAAATAGTAGTAACAATGGCCAGCTCGCAAAGACCAGGCTTTCTCGTTTGTTTTTTCTTGTAGCTGTAACAATCACCGGGTGCTTGGGGTCCAAGAGGGGTTGGAAGTTTTAGTAAATTATCCCTAGCTGCTTCTCTCTCTAAAGCCTCACTTGATGGTGTTTCCTCCTGCATTGGAGAACTGTATGCAAGAATGCATGTCTGAATGTTCCTTTTTACTAAGGGGTGTGTTTAGGTGATGTTAGTAGATTGAACAGTTCATTTGTAGAACGTACTGTATCCATTATTCGGTTAAGGTTTCCAATAGTTAAGTTATTCTAAATTCCTCTTCATTTTGCATGGATTTTCATTAGAGGATAGTGAGGTTGAGCAACCCTATGGTAGCCAAAGGCCTGATCAGGATCTGTTTAAATACATCCAGGCATTATCTAAATTTGATGAGAATGATGGGGGAGCCTTTTTAATTTCATTTCAGAAAGTGGCTAAACAAGTGCAGTGGACAGAGAACATGTGGATTTAGTTTATCCAAACAAAGCTGATAGGTATTTGCATCCCTATCGGAGGAGGTGAAGAAAGCCATCTGAAGTGCATATGAGCTTGTGCCAGAATCTAAAATAGCATCCCTGGTTAAACGCACGTTGTGTTTGAAAGAATCAAACAAAGTAATTTTGAAAGGTGGGGAAGGGTATTAAAAACAGAGCAAACCTATGGCACTCTGAGAGAGATTCTTATTTTGGAGAATTTCCACAATTCACTTCCTGCAGTTGTGAGAACTCGTGTGGAAGAGCAGAGAGTAACAATGGAAAGACTAGAAACTGAAATGGCTGATGATGATGATTGAGTTCAGAAATCAAAGCTTGGTTTCTGTGAGGGATTGAGAAGAATGTGCGAGATCTTCATAAAACATATTCCTGTGAGAGTAAGGTTTATTAGCATAGGCCAGGAGTAGCAGGCGAAGCGGTTACAGCAATAAGTGGTACAGAAGGATGTAATATTTTTAAGCTGGGACATGAGGAGCTATGTCATTCAGAAGGACTATTGGAGAGATGAGAAGTGCTCTATTATGTAACGTGTGGTCAGAGTGTCCAGTGGAAACATCAACAGATTTATTCCCCAATGGGGAAGGAGGCCTTGAGCTGGGTGTTGGTGTTATAACATTTCAGCATTTCAATTGCGAATAACATACATGAGACAAATCTTTATCACTGATCGTGACCCCTTAAAGTTAGTGGAGAAGTTTGGGGAGAAAAATAACAGTCTGTTTTTATTGAGCTTATTCTTGCTGCCATTCAATTTGAAATTATAAAGTTGACAAGGCGAGAAAAAGTAAGTTTTGACACGTTGTAGAGACTTGGATGAAGGAAGACAAAAGGCATTCTGTGGCAGGAGTAAAATGACTGAAATCGAATCGAGTTGTGAACATTTGTATGCTCAGATTCAACGTAATATATATTCATTTCAGTCTGCCTATAGAGGAAGATTAGGAGGTCTAAAATGAATCCATTTTTGTATATTAATGGATCATTTTATTAAAGGTGGAGTTGTGAGAATACTATCACTGTAAAAAGGTTATTTTCTCTTGGGTTTATTTTAAAAGACGTTTTAAAGGCAGAGGTGCAGAACTGCAGTTGAAAACAGTTTAAGTAAATAACTGAGAAAGCATTTCGGTTTTATTAAAACGGTGGTAACAATGGAAGGGCAGCGGCCAGCTCTCCCAGACCAGGTTTCCTCGTTTTGTTTTTAGCTGCAGCATTCAGATGCTGTTGGGGATCCTCGAAGGGTTGGAAGTTTCAATACATGATCCCCAGCTGCTTTTCTCTCTGGGATCTCTGTAGATGTTGATTTCTCCTGGATCAGAAAACTGCATGTAAGGATCTGTATTTGAATATATCTTTGTGCCAAGCAGTGTATACCAAGAAGGCACAGTATCTATTGTTTGTGTAAGTTTTCCAACATATAAGCCATCCTTTAATGTTCTTTTCTTTGATTGTATTTTAACTAACTCATTTAAATAGATTATACTTTGCTTAATGTCGAGTGGTTTGACCAGTCACAACATAGCTGGAAAGCACACTTCACATCTATATTCAAAATAAGGGAAGGTTTGGGTCTAAACGGCCTTCTTAAAATATTTTGCAGGAATCTGGTCTGGTCCACAACACTGAGAGACGAGGGGTTTCTGACTGACTCCTGTTATTGAAGAGTTAGTGTAGCAGCTGGGGATGGTTTGCTGGAGGTTGTGCTGTGAGCTACTTCAGACATTCAGGGAGACCTGAGGATTTGGTGACCCACCTTTGGATGCATCCTGGGGACTGTAGTTATAAGATCTGAGTCTGCAACATGAACAACAAATGGAGCTGAGGTTGCAAAGAGGGGAAGCTTTGAAACCACGCAGTGAGTGTGAGTGGAGAAAGGGATCTGCTGTGTCCACCCCGGATTTTCCAGGAACATCTTCCCAAGCTCCACTGAACCCAGGAGCAGAGTGTGAGGGGGTCCTGACTGAACAAGGAGCTGGTCACAGAGCGATGTCACCTTCTTTAACACGTCCTGCAGCTTCACCCCAGGGGGAAGGACGGTGCTGCCAGCGGCTGTTCGGGTCACAGTTTCATTCAGCTTCTATGTTCTGGAACTTTTCAGACAGGACTGGGTGACATATCCATCATCCCCCAGTATGTTGCCATCAATGTAACCATTCAGTGACGGAGGATATATATGGTGGATGAGGTAAATACATTGTTTCTCCCTCAGCAGGGAGCTGCCGGGTATCTGCAGAGTACCCACGTCAATGGGGAGAGGTAGAGGAACTGAAGGAGCACTCTCTGTATTAATCTTGCAGTGTGCCCATCACAGTACATCATGTTGGTGAATACCCCTGTCCTCACTGCAGCCACAGCCTCTTCATTCACAAGCAGGCAGCCATTCCCATCGTCTTCAGATCTCCATGTAGAAAGGAATGAATGTATCTTGGAGAAACGCCATCCCCTTGATACACGTTTGAAAATTGCATCCCCCATCACCAACCAAACACTTCAAAACATTCCATGTGTACGGAGAGCAATGGGGTCACTTGGACCATCAAGGAGCAGACGATCAGGGATGGAGCAAAACTTCCCATGTCTGAACGGGTCTGAGTGAACCCCCCAGTACACAGTATCATTAATCCCAGTAATCCCTCTGCATTTTAGTAACATACTGCCTTCCATTATTCCTGTAAATGAAATGACAGATTATATCATGTTATATTGCAGCTGCCAAATTATTCTCCATTGCCTTTACCTCTCTGTATCTATCTGTAGACCCTCCACCCTCTCTTGATAATTTAATCTCGTGCTTATCACAGCAACATGACCAAACTCAGTATCTCTATATCTGTTCCATCCTCCTGATCATTGATATAGATTGTAAATATTTGAGGACCCAGCATTGGTCACTGTGTGACTCCACTGATGACGTTCTGTCAAACTGATTTAGACTGATTTATCCGGAGTGCCTGCTTCCTGTTTGATACACAGTGCTCTCCCATTACTGTGTAACACAGTGGAAAAGCTGAATATGAACGAGGAGAATCAGTCAGGAATCCAACCCCTCGAATCTGCTCCGCCATGGAATACAATCATGGCTGATGTCATCGCGGCCTCTGTTCCACTTTCCTGCCCTCTCTCGATCCTCAAACTCTAGTCTCTTATTGTAGATTGCGCCACATGAAAACATATCCACTCCACAGCTACACTTTCAATTATGTTTAGCATTTTACAGCCCTCAATGAGCTCTCCTTTCATTCTTATAAACTCGAGAGTATAGGCCTAAACTGCTCAATTTCTCTTCATAAAACAAACACTTCAAATATGGAAATAATCTATTGAAGCTCTTCGGAATTGCCTTCAATGGAAATACCTCATTCTGCAGGACACCCAAACTGTACTCCAGTTGCAGCCTATCTAATGCCTTGCATAGCTACACCAATACTCCCTACCTTTCTACTCTATCCTTTTTCAAATAAACGCTGAAGTTATACTTGCATTCCTCATTACTTCAAGTACCCGCAAGCAAGTTTTCTGTGATATGCAAGCAGGCCCCCAGATCCCTCTGCACTTAAGCACTTTGAAGTTTCTCCCCATTTAGATAATAACTTGCCTTTTTATTAGGCTGGTCAACTTGAATAACCCCATATTTATCCACTTTAATTTTCGTTGCCAAATGTTTGCCCATTCACCCAATCTATATATATAGTTTTTAAATCTCTTGCATCATCATTCCGAAGTAATTTCCCACCAATGTTGGTGTCATCTGAAAATGTAGCTATAGTATTTTCTATGCTGTAAACCGAGTAATAATGTTGATCACAAAGGGTTGAAGCATGAGAACTGAAATCTATGGCACCCAACAAATTGCATTTTCCAATAGAAAATCATACGTTTAATTCATCTGACTGCATTTTGTTGGTTAACCAATCCTCCATCCAAGGTAATAAATTACTCCTAAACTGATGCTGTCTGATCTTACCACTCACTCTTTGGAGAAGCGACGTATCTGAATCCTTCACGAAGACCAGATATATTCCATTTCCAGGATTCCCACTATTCACCTTGTTTGTCACATCTTTAAAGAAATCAAGAAAACACTTCAATCATGATTTATCCTTTGCAAAACCATGTTGATTCCGATGAATTGTGGTTTACGTTTGCAAATGTCCACAACAATGGATTAGAATAATTTGCCTTAAATTCCAACACTTTCTTGTTACATTTTACTCTCTAATGTATTCAGTTATTATAAATTCTTCCCTTTCTAAAACCTTTACGTTTTCTTTGAATTCCTGTTTGATGGGCAAAAGGGTTTTAAGAGATGTGCTCCAATTGCTACATAAGCGGTATGTATGTTGACTGGACTCAACATCCTGCTGGTGTACAAAAGCGATGGGATGAAGTCTTTCTGGCGTTCCCATGTTGTCATCTTCAAGGCCAGAATAACCACCTCCTGTTCATGCGTTAGAGGCGCGGGGGATTATGGAATCTTCCCGTTGCTGTGTAACATTTTAAGGGTCTGATGGGTCTTCTCATATTTCTCCATAATAGGTGAAGATACTGAACGGTCTCCTCATGTATCCCAGAGATGGGACCAAGGGAGTGATTGGTCTTCTCTTGTTCCCATACAACAGACACGTGTCTGAATTATCTCCTCCTTTCTCATGAAGTAAGTCTCAGATAGTTTTTATCCTTATCCAATTCTCTTGCAACAGACTCGGTGGGTCAGAATGACCTCCTGTTATCCCAGTGTAACAAACCTCCAATCATTGTGTGACCGTTTCAGTTCCTATGTTACGGACTTGAGGAGGCTGAATGGACTGATCCTGTTGCTGTGTAATTGGATACTGGTGCTGCATGGCCTACTCTGGGGTCAGTGTTATAGATTCGAGGGGCTGATTGGCCTCCTCCTGTAAATATACATTTGGCTCCAGGAGCTGAACAGCCTCGTCCTATTCTGGTGTAACAGGGTCAAAGGCCTGAATATCCTCCTGCTTTTCCTGTGTAACAGGCTGGAGAACGGAATGGATTCCCCCACTATCTGTGTAATTCGATTCAGTTGTTGACTCCTTCCTGTCATCTATGTTAAAATAAGATCTTCCTTCATTTTTGTAAACTCCAATGGCTACTGGATCAACCTGATCATCCTTTCGTCATAAGCTAGCACCTTCATTGCAGGAGTCAGTTGAGGGGACCATCTCTGAGCTTTTTCCAATAAACAACATCCTTTCTTCATTGAAGAGACCAAATCTGTACACACTACTCCAGATGTGATCTCACTAAGATCCTGTACAGCAGCAGCAATGCTTTACCAGCCTGCTGTAAGGTTCCCACCCAGGTTAGAGCAGTCTCAGCTCTCTGGGGGAACTACAGAGCAGTTATGAACGATCATTCTCCTTCTCTACTCCACTAGCATAACAGGAGATCTGGAGAAAATGTCACAATGACGCTTAAGAAGATCATAAATGATGTGGCGAGATGATCTCCCACATTAATCTCCCCAAAGCCCACATCGCTCAGATTCTACAGAATCTTGTAAGGTGGAGCGTAAAAACAGCAAGCAGAAGGCAACATTGATGGGAGTTATATATCAAAGTGAAAGCTGCAATACAAATGTTGGGCAGGTTATAAAACAGGAAAATGAGATATAGACATTTGTGGCTACTGCAGTAATAATGTCCTGTTTACATTATATCTAAACTGTGTTAACCAATCTGAATGCTAATGCTGGGAAAAATGGATTTCATGAGCATGTGTTAAATAGCTGGCATTAACATTTTGTCGAGCACTGAGCTAGAGATCAGGTTATTTAGGAATTGATGTTGGATGATCAGAAAAGCTAATTGAAAATTTTGCTGTAAAGGACATTTTGGGAACAGTGACCACAATGCATTGTTTTTCTTTTATGCTGTTTGTGTATTCGGTAGTTTTTGTTTTATTTGAAGTAACTGTTATAAATCTGAATCATGCAAGCCCTGAAGGTGTGAGGAGAAAGTGGGCACTGTAGCTGCTGGAGATCAGTGGCGCTGGAAAAGCACAGTCAGGCAGCGTACTAGGAGCAGGAGCATTGACGTTTCAGGCACAACCCTTTATCAGGAATGAGGCTTCTGGGTCAAGGGAGCTGAGGGTTAAATGAGAAGGAGGTGTGGCAGGAGGCAGGTAGCTAGGATTGCGATAGGTAGATGAAGGTGGTGTTGAAAGTGATAGGTGATGAAGGGAGGCAGAACGCCTCATCTACTGCAACCTTTAAACTCAGTGTGGTCTTCTCTGCATTGGCGAGATATACGTGGATCATTTCAGAGAACATCGCTGGAACAGCCACATTGACCAACTCCACCACCTTGTGGCTAAACACTTTAACTCTCCTTTCCACTCTGCCAAGGACATGAGAGTCCTGGGCCTCCTCCATCACCAAACCCTAACTACCCGAAGCATGGATGAAGAAAGGTTCCTCTTCTGCCTTGGGACCCTCCAACCACAGGATATTAATGTAGATTTCACCAGTTTCCCCATTTCCCCTAACTCCACCTTATCCCAGTCCAATATTCCAACTCAGCACACTCCCCCCTTTTGAACGTTCATATGTGTTCATCTTCCTTCCTATCAATCTGGCCCACCCTCCTCTCTGACCTAACCCTTTCAGCCTCATCTTTAACTACCTATTAGGTCAATGGAAGCAACTTAGAAAAATGCCAAGTGTTGTAGTAATGTAGTGGATTCGGAGAAATGTAGGACACAGCAATGGATGATCAAGAAACTGAGAAGGAAATCAAAAAGAGAAACAGCATGCAAACAAAAGAAAACCATAAAGACTGCTGAAAAAAAACATAAAAACTGCTAAAAAAAACATAAAGACTGTTAAATAAAACGTACATCAGTGTATGAAACAAAAGTAAAAACGTGGAATGTGGAATGTAGGTACAGTCAAATGTGGAACAGTAGGTATGCGGACAGGGTAATGTATTGTAGAGAACAGAGAAATCACAGGGGAAAGAAACAGTTTCTTTGGGTCTATCTTCAAGGCAGAACATCCAGAAATCCTCCCAGAAATACCAAGTGACCATGGGACTTGTGTAAGTAAAGTCTAAGATCATTCCTATAAGTGTTGAGGTCATGTTTTAAAAGAAAGCTGGATTGAGTATTTATAAATCTGACAGATCAGATGTACTTCATACAAGAATTTCAGAGGAAGCAGCAATAGACGTATTGATTGCATCTCAGATATTCATGTTATTTTCCACTACATTCCGGAAAGATATTTAGCCAATCTGGATTAGGCAAAAGTTATAAATATTATCCAATAGTTTAAGAAAGGATGAAGATGGAGAGTGGTGAACTACCGATCAGTTAACTTGAAATCCGCGGTCGGGTGTCTCTTGGGCTGAATTACAAAGAACGTGTTACTGGATATATAGAAGGTGATGGGAAAACTGGGGAGGATGATAATGCATCGATGAAACGGAAACCATACGTGGCAAACATTTTTTGGAATGGTTTGAAGATTATTCTTGTGGACATAGGCAACGAGGAGCTAATGGATTACGTATCGTTGGATATTCAGGAGGATTTTTTTATGAACTCTCACATTAACATCATAAGAAAAGTTAAAGTGAAATGAATTGGGAAGAACGCATGCAAATAGGAAACGAAAAATTAGGTTTACATTCATGTGTATGTAATTGCAATATAGAAGATGTCATGCACCAGCTGCATATAGTGTTGCTGAGACTAAACTTAGAGTGTTGTGTACCGTTTGGAGTCCCAATCTAATATAGAATATACTGACTACAGAGGAATTGCAAAAGGTATTCTCCAGATTAATCCATAAAATGGTAATATTGTCTGATGGGGAAACTCAGCCTGTGATCTCGAGTTTCAAATGATGAAAGGTGACTGTAGTGAAACTTAGAAACTTAGAAACATAGAGGGGACTGAATAACAGAGGGACATGGAGAAGTGCAAGCAGGCGAGATTAGGGAGAATCCCACGGTATTCTACACGGTCAAGTAGAACAGAATAATCAGCAAACAGTTAGTGTCCATTAGAAACCAAAGGGGCAATCAGTGCGTCAACCCGGAGAACATTGATAGATTGTTACATGTAAACATCACAGCTGTTTTACTTTGGAGAAGGAGGATGTCGGGACAGAATTCGAGAAGATGGACTGGAAAGCTCTTGAAGACATTGATGTAAAATACGAGCGGCGGTTTGAGGCTTTGTATGGTATAAAATTGGACCAATCCGCAGGTCTGGATACTGTTGGAGTCAAGGGAGGAAATTTTAATTGGAATCTAACCACAGGGGAGGTACCAGAGGACTTGAGAACAGCTAATATGATTCCACTTCACAGTAAGGGTGGTAGAGATTTGCCAAGGTAACTATGGACGAGAGAGTATTAGATCACTGTTTGGGAAACTAGTGGAGAAAACAGAGAAGGAGAAAATCGAACTCAAATCAGAGTCGCAAGGTTTGATCAGGGATAATCATCATGACTTTATCAGAGTGAAGTCACACCTAATGAATTAGTTTGAGGAGGTCGCTTATTTAGTTTTGCAGCAAGGCCTTTGACAAAATTCCACATGGGAAATTGAAAAAAAAAGTAAAATCTCACAGTCTCACTTGAAAAATTACAACAAAAATTGTCTTAGTGTCAGGAGGCAGAGGGTGGTGGGAGAAGGCTGTTTGTGTGACTGGAGACCAGAGTCCCCTGGTGTACCACAGGATCAGTGCTGTGTCACTTATTGTTTGTAGCATTCATAAATGGTATAGATGTGAATCTGGAGGGGGAGTGGGTGGAGGGGTGGGAGTTGTGCTAAGTAAGTTTGTGTTTGACACAAAGATTGACAGGGTGGTTGGCAATGAGGAGGAAGTTCTGATTTTACAGGAAAATACAAGTGGAATGATCAGATCGGCAGATCAATGGCAGATGGAATGTGATCCTGATAAATATGAGGTGATGTACTTTGGAAGGTGGCAGCACACTAGGAAGCTCACAGGGTGTTTCTCCACACATCCCTGAATGTGACTGAACAGGGTAATGGACTAGTTAAAAATTGAACCTTGGGTGGAGCATTTATTAATCAGGGAGTAGATTATAAGTGCTATATAGGGCTTAGTTTAGTCCACGATGGAGTACTGTATGTCATTCTGGGAGCCACATTACGGGAAGGATGTGATTGTTCTGGAGGGCGTTGCAGAGGAGATTCACCAGGATGTTCCCTGGGGTGGAGCATATCAGCGATGGAGAGAGACTAGATAAGCTCGGGTTGTTTAGTTTGGACAGAGAGGCTGAGGGGGATGTGATTCAGAAGGATAAATTTACAAGGGGCATGGACAGGGTGGATAGATAGCAGCTGTTCCTTTTAGACAGAGGGTCAAGAACAAGGGAGCACATCTTAAAGTGAAGAGCTTGACGTTCAGAGAGGATTTAAAGATTAATTTCTATTCACCCAGAGGGTGTTGAGGTCTGGAATGTACTTCCTGAGAGGGGAGTTATCACGGCTAAGCTCTCAACCGTTAGTGTACTTGGATGAGCACTTGGAAGTGTCAGAAAATTCCAGGCTATGCGCCTGGTGTTGGAAAGTGGGACTAATATAGATCGTGCTGTATTTCTGTTGGTACAGAGACTATGCTCCTGTGCGTGTATGATGTGGAGCTGAGCAGCTTAAGACAGGAATTGATAGGTTTCTGAAGATAATGTTCACAAACGTTATAAGAGTGAACCGTTATAGCTTGTCAAATTATGTCAATGTGTGAAGTATGAAAAAACAGTGCGGGTTCCTTCTAGTTTGAAACCAGAGAATGGAGAATGGGGAACAGGGAAATGGCAAAACTATGAATCCACTACTTCAGTTCTGTCTTCACAGAACTTTCTGACAATACCAGGAAAGTCCGGTGTGGGAAATGAAATAGTACATGGAACATAGAACATAGTAAGTAAATGGTTTGGGAGAAATTATTGGGACTGAAAATAATGGTCATAGACAACACTAACATAGATTTATGTAATGGGTGTTATGTTTCAGAAACTGACTGGCAGACAAATGAAAGAGAAGCAATGGATGTAAAACACGTGGAATTTCAGAAAAAAATGTTGATAAACCTCCCAGCCTAGTTTGCAAAATCAAATCTTAGTGGATTGGGGCGAATATATGGCCATGCTTCCAGAATGGGACAGCTGGCAGGAAACAGTGGATAGAAATAAACAGACTTGTGAAGCAACAGCCTGACATTGTATTTAAGGTATGGATTTGTGAGTATGACTATATCCCTGACACCCATCACCTTCCCCGGATATCTCCTCTCTCACCAGCAGGACGTACAAAACAGAAATGGCGGCACAGTGGGATACAGTTGGAAGGGAGTTGCTCTGGGAGTCCTCAACAGTGACCTGTATCCCATGAAGTCTCATGGCGTTAGTTTGCACATGGGAAAGGCAACCTCCTGCTGATAACCATGTACCAGCCTCTCCCAACTGATGAGTCAGTACTCCTCCATGCTGATCAACACTTGGAGGAAGCTCTGAGGGTGGCAAGGGCACAAAACGTACTCTGGGTGAGGGATTTCAATGTCCACCATCAAGAGTAGCTCAGCTGCAGCATTACTGATTGAGCTGGCCGGGTCCTAAAGGATATAACTGATAGACTGGGTCTACGGCAGGTGGTGAAGGAACCCACAAGAGGGAAAAGCCATATTTGACCACAGCCTTACTCATCTGCCAGTTGCACAAGTATCTGTCCATGACAGTATCGGGTAAGAGTAACCACTGCATAGTCATTGTGGAGATAAAGTCACACCTTCACATTGAGAATAATCTCCATCATTCTGGGTGGTACTATCACCGTGCTAAATGGGACAGACTTCAAACAAATCGAGCAGCTCAAATCTGGGTTTCCATAACGTGTTGTGGGGCATCGATAGCAGCAGAATTGTACTCCAGCACAAGCTCATGGCGTGGCATATCCCCCTCACAACAATTACCATCAAGACAGAGGATCAACCTTGATTCAATGGAGTGTGCAGGAGGGCTGGAGCAGCACCGGGCATACCTGAAAATGAGGTGTCTGCCTCATGAAGCCACCAACCAGGACTGCTTGTGCACCAAACAGCACAAGCAGTAAGTGACAGACAGGCTAAGTGATTCCACAAGCAACGGTTCAGGTCTCTGCAGTCCTTCCATTTCTAGTTGAGGATAGTTATGGACAATTAAACAAGTCATCGGAGGAGGAGATTCCACAAGTATCCCCATCATTAATGATGGAAGAGACCAGCACTTCAGTGCAAAAGATAACGTTTATGCATTCGCAATAATCTTCAGTCAGAAATGCTGAGTGGATGATGCACCTCAGCCTCCTCCAGTGGTCCTCAACAATTCAGTTACCAGTCATCAGCCAATTTGGTTCAGTCCATGCGATATCCAGATTCAGTTGGAGACAGTGGATACTCCAGAGGATACATACTCTGACAACACTCTGGCAATAGGACTGAAAAGTTGTGCTCCAGACCTTGTCACTGCCCTAGCTAAGCTGTTCCAATACAGTTACAACAATGACATTTCCCCGATTACGTCGAAAATTACCCGAAGTATCTCCTGTATATAAAAAGCAGAACAAATCCAATCCGGCCAAATACCACCCCATCAGTCTACTCTCGATCATCAGTAAAGTGGTGGAAGGTCTCAGTGCTTTCAAGCAGCACCTGTTCAGCAATACCCTGGTCAATGACGCCCACTTTGGGCTCCACCAGGGCCACTCAGCTCCTGACCTCATTACCGTGGTTCAAACATGGAAAAAAGAGCTGAATTCCAGAGGTGGAAGTGATAGCCCTTTAAATCAAGGCTGCCTTCGCCCAAGTGTGGTATCAAGGGGCCTTAGCAAAACTGGAATCAATAGATATCCGGAGCAAACTCCCCGCTGGTTAGAATCATACCTAACACGTAGGAAGATAATCATGGCTGATGAAAGTCCGTCAACTCAGCTCCAGGACAAGTCTGTCGGAGTCCCTCGGGCAGTGGCCTAGGCCCAAACATCTTCAGGGCTGCTTGAGCAATGACCTTGCCTCCATTTTAAGGTCAGAAGTGGAGATGTTCGCCAATGATTGCACCATGTTCAGCAACATTTGTGGTTCTTCAGATACTGAAGCAGGCCATGTCCAAATGCGACAAGATCTGGACAGTATCCAGGCTGACAAATGGCAAGTAATATTCACGCCACAAAAATGCCAGACCGTGACCATCACCACTAAAATACAATCTAAACACTGTCCTTGGTATTCAATGGTGTTACTATCTCTGAATCCACAGTGGACTGCAGCAGTTCAACAAGGCAGCTCACCACCACCTTCTCAAGGGGCAACCAGGGACAGGCAATAAATGCTGACCCAGCCATTCACACCCAGATTCAGGAAATAAATATTATTTAAATAAAATAACAGAGGAAGGTTTCTGGGTTATCGTAGATATCAGTGCTCAGGCCCCATTTGTTCACACTACCCATTAAACATTTGGTTGCAGGAATCAAATACAATATATCCCAACCTGCTGACAGAACTAAAGGATGTTGGATTGTGAGTGGGTGAGGAGGTTGTAAAAAAGCTTCAAGGTGACTAAAACAAGTGGAGTGAATGGGCACATACGTGGCAGATGGAGAGCAATGTGGGGAGAGGTGACAGTGTGCCCTTTGGTGGGAACAAGAGATTGGCAGCTTTTCGTTTGAAAAGGGATTGTTTGAAACAGGTTGATCTGAAAAGCGACGTATGGGCCTTTTTGTTGTTTCCTTCTGCGCGGCCCTTCGAGGTCCCTGCAGCACAGTGAGGTCTGAACTGACAAGGCAATACTGGGAATGGCATTCACACGCTGCCCAGTGTACATAGACCTACCAAGTGGGGAACTCTAACAATGCAAAGGATCTGGATCTCCCTGCAGACCAGTCACTGAAAGCAATATTGCAGGAGCAGAAAGCAGTTAAGAAGCTAAATGGGGTGTTGACCTTCAAATCAGGGGGATTTGAGTCCAGGAGTAAGGGTGTCTTACTGCACCTGTACAGGGCCTTAGTGAGACCCCATCTTGAACATTGTGCAATATTGTGCGCAGGTTTGGTCTCTGTACCTCATAAAGGGCAAACCTGACATTGAGGGATAGCAGCGAATGATGACCAGACTGATCTCTAGGATGACAGGCTTGTTGTGGGAGCAGAGTTTGGGGGCGACTGGGCCTGTATTCCATGGGGTTTAGGAAAATGTGTGAAGACCTCAGTGAGATATATAAAACACTGACAGGGTGAGACAGAATGGAAGCAGGGATGATAATTCCCCAGGCTATGATGTCTAAAACAAGGGGCCACAGTATTAGATACAGACAGGCCATTCTGCACTGAGATGCCAATAAATGTCTGCCCTCAGAGACTGGAGAACCTGGGGAATGTGCTCGCACATGGAAACCAAGACACTGAATATAAATACAGGTTTAGAGACAGGAAAGGGATGGTGGGAGAGCAGGAGTACGGTGTGTAAATAAAGGTCGAGGTATCATTGTATTTAATTGGGAGCAAACTCGATGGACCAAAGGGACTACTGCACTTCCTATTTTATAGCTTCCCAAGGTTAATCACATTAACGGATATATTCATTGTGTGGGATAAGTGCATTGTGGAGATGTTCGAACATGAACAACAATGAGGTAGGCTCAATGTGTTATATGGCCTACTCCATTCCTGATGTTTCTGTGCAGTCTGTGGAAAAACTGTTTAAATGCTGTCACAAGCTCTCAGATGTTCGGAAGGAGGTTTCTGCAGGGTCAACAGGACTGTGTTTCCTGTTCCATTTTTCCGATACTGAGGCTGGGGCTGGCTGTTCTGTCTGGGTTTATCCTTTAAGACCTCGGAGGAGTTTGATACAATGCAGTGTCTGGCTTGGCCGATTCAGAGATCATTGAAAAGTTTTATCACAAGTATATGTGTCTGCAGTCATAGATAATCATAGATAATCATAGATAACAGCCTCCAGTCTGACAAGTATCCTTCCACTAAACACTCTGCTTCCTAACATCAAGCCAACTGTGTATCCAATTGGCCTGCTCCCCCAGCATTCCACGTGATGTAACCTTCCAGAGCAGCCTGCCATGTGGAATCTTATCAAAGGCCTTACTGAAATCCATGGAGACTACGTCTACCACTCTGTCCTCGTCAACCTTCCTGGTCACTTCATCAAAGAACTCTAACAAATTTGGGAAGCATGATCTCCGACTCACAAGTCTATGCTGACTGCTCTGAATCAAACCCTGTGTAAGTAATGGGTGCAGACAATGGTATGCTGTCCTTCATTGTAAGATGATTCGAGTACATAAGTAAAGCCATCTTCCGGCTGTTGTAGAGCCTTGCTGAGAGAACATTTGGGGCACATTCTACAGATTTGATCTCCTTTGTAAGGAATGATCTCTGTACCACACATAAGGGTGATGGTAACATGAGGATAGAGTGAATAAGCTGAGTGTTTAATCTGTAGAGATGTGAGAGACGAAGAAATGGTGACGCTGAAACAAGAGGAGTGGCAGCGATCACTTATTTCCAAAAGACACATTGACAGGGAGAGAAATTCCATACTTTACCCAGGATTGATTGGTTTGATTTATTGTCACGTGTACCTCAGTACAGGGAAACACTTTGGTTATGAGCAGTGGAGGCAGATCATAGTAAGCATGGCCAGACAGATCATAGGGTGGAAATAGACTTGGACAGAGTAAGGCATACAGGTTACACTGAACAGGACATGTACTAGACGTGATCAGCATGAACAAGATCAGCATGATTTGAACTTAGAGAGTCCATTCATCAGTCTAACGTGACCTTCCTAATAGTTTATATGCCTAAATTAACTGTGCAGTTGGCGTGTGAACCCGTACTGAACGTCAGGTTGCTCACAATCCCCAACAGCAGCCACAATCCCTTCCATCTGAAACAGGTAGCTTTTCTCAACAGCTTCCGCCCTGCACAGAGAACACCAGGCTGGCATCTCAGAGATGAAAGATGCCTTCTTGAGACTTCACACAAGACATAAGGCTTCCCTCCTCACCATTAGAAAACCACGTTAAAGTCCCACGTGTGTATCATAAGCAACGGAGCCAGGAGGAACAACATGAAGCAGTCTGTCTGTGCAGCCTCTGCTCCACTTGTTCATCATGTTGGAGCATCATTCTGGAGACAGTAAGGACTGCCGATGCTGGAGATCAGAGCAGAGCGTCGATTGCTGGAAAAGCACAGCAGGTCAGGCAGCATCCGAGGAGCAGGAGAATTGATGTTTCGGTCATAAGCCCTTCATCAGGATTCAGCATCAATTGCCTCATTCTGTCCCTGTGTAAGTACGTTGAGGGGGGAATGGCCTCTTACTGTTCCAGTGAAAGTGACTCAAGGAGCTGAATGGCCTCATCCCATTGCTGTGTAAGTGACCCAAAGGTCTGAATGGCTTCTTCCTCGTCCGATTGGACAGGGTCAAGGGACGGATTGGCTTACCCCTGGTTCTTTTTGAAAGCTCGATGTACTGATAAGTGTGATGATGCTGCAGTTTTCAGAGGTTATTTTGTCCGGGTTTCTTTTAAGAGAGAGATTGAACAACCATTACCAAGCTGGCTAGTTAAGACCACTCGAGTAAACAACGAGAGAGGCCTTGTGTTTATTTTAATGCAGCCTGAATGGGTGTGGCCAGCTCTCACAGATTAGGATCTCTGGGTTTTGGTTTCTCAGTAACATCAGAAACTATTGGGGTCTCCACAGAGTTGGAAGCTTCAGTGATGTCTCCTGCTACTTTCCCTGAGTTTTCTCTTGGTGCTGTTTTTAATTCCTGGATTAGAGAAATGTTTGTGTCTGAATATTCCTTTCTGCCAAGGGCTGTGTTTATGGGATTTTCCTGTAATGGAACAGTTCATTAGTAATAGTTCCTATGTCTATTATTCTGTTAACTTGTCCAATAGAATTAAGTTATTCCAGATTCCTCTTTCTTTGATTTGATTTTATCTTTCGTGTTTTAATAAATGGTGTTTTGCTTCACACCAAGTACTTTGACCAGTCACATTGCGTCTAGAACAGACACTTTACATTTCCATTAAAATAAAAATAGAATCTAGGCTACCGCCTTCAAATATTTTCGAGGGGCTCTGGTGTGGTCCATCACACTAGACTCCTTCTCTTCCTGAGTAATAATAGGCTGGAGGCACTGAATGGGCTGTCCCTGTTCTTCTCCAATAGTGTCAATGGGCTGAATGGCTTCCTCATATTCCTGTGAAACCAGCGTGAAGTGCTGAATGAACTCTTGTTTTACTGTGGCAATGTGCAGTGTCAGGCAGTGCTGGTAGATGAATGTTACCGACACTTTAACAGCACAAGTCTCAATGGAGTCTGGGTCTTGCTGCACACGGACACAGACTAGTTCAGGAGCTGACAGGAGACAAAATGTTCTGAACATTGTGGAATGTTCGGTGACCATCCCCACTTCTGATCTTATGGTGGGGAGGATGAAGGTGGGGAGACATTGATGAAGCAGCTGAAGCTGTTTGTGAAGTGGAAGCTACCCTGAGGATCTCCCACAGAGGTGACACAGGACTGAGATGATGAACATCTTCCTTTGTGCCATATTTGACTCCAAACACTGGAGAGGTTACTCTGATTCCCATAAGTGGAGTTTTGTTAAGCTCCTTGATGTCAACAAAAGCCAACCACTGCCGTAATATCAGGCCCAGTCATTTTTACCTGAACCCTTGTCTCAACTTCTTTTGTTCATATCAATAGGCCATGATATAGGAGCAGCAAGTGTCTTCTTCAAACAAATGCTTTTGAATGTCAGGATTTCACTTCTCAGGAGTGTTCTGGGAGCGAGATTACTGAAAGTATTTGAAGAGGAGGTCGATGGATATTGACCTGTCAGAGTGGTGAGGCCTATGAAGAATTGGGTATGAAAGATGATTTGAGACCAGGAGCAGATCAGTCACGATCTTAGTGAAGGACAAGGCAGGTTTGGGGAGTGAACGACCTGTCCCTGTTTCTGATGTTCTCACATTCTGTTATTGGAAAGTTAGTGGGTGTTATTTTCATGAATGTTATGTTTTTGAATATTGCAGTCAGGGAGAGCAGATGATTTTGTGAGCCATCTCTGAGTGAGGTATATGGGCTGCATTCACAGTGAATCTGAGTCTACAACGTGACCAACAACTGAAGCACAAGTTGCAGAGAGGGGAAGCTCTATAAAGAGAGATGAGGGGACTCTTTCATACCCGTGCCTGGATTTTCCAATTACATTTCCCAAATCACTTCAAAGCGTGTGTGACAGCCTTGAGAGGCTGAATGGTCTCCTCTGTTTCTGTGCATCAGGTTATAGGAGTAAGTAGCCTCCAACTGTTCCTGTCTAGCAGGTATGAGGGGCTGAATGGAGCACAGAAACATGGGACTGAGGAGCAGGAGCGGTCATTAGATATTTTGACCCTTCTCCACCAGGAACGAAGATTGTGGCTGATCAGGTTGGGGTCTCAGCCCCACTTTCCTGTCTGTATCCCAATATCCGTGACTCACTTCTCTGTCAAATATTTTGTAATGCAGCTTTCAATCAATGTGAACATAGAGGCACAATAAACTTCCAGTGAAGAGAATTCCCACTTGAAAGGTGCTTTCAGAATTTTTCGTCATCCCTCTTATAGAATCAGAGAGTCATGCAGAACAGAAACAGACCCGTTAGTCCAATCTGTTCACTACGATCAGATATCAAATCTGATCCAGTCCCATTTGCCGGCATTTAGCCAATATCCCTCCTCTTTCAGATACTTTTTAAATGTTCGATTGTAACCGCCTTCAGCACCTCCTCTGACAGCACTTTCTGTAAAGACACCACGCTCTGTGTGAAACATTTATCTTCAGGTCCCTTCTAAATCATTCGTCCTCTCCCCTTCAACCTCTGCCCTCTTGTTCTGGACTCCCCTATCCTGGAGAGCAGAACGTGGCTGTTCAGTATATCCATGCCCCTGATGGTTTTATAAACCTCTATAATGTCACCCCTCAGCCTCTGACACTCCAGGGGGAAACATCTCAACCTAATCAGCCTCTCCCTAAAGCTCAAACCACCAGTCCTGGGACAGCTGTGTAAGTCATTTCTGCAGAAAACCGAGTTGTATGCAGTATTCGTAAAGTGGCCTCACCAACGTCCTGTATAGATGCAACATACCACCACATCTCCTATATTCAATGCTCTGACTGATTAAGGCAAATGTGCCAAATGTGTTCTGCACCACTCTGTCTACCTGCGACTCCACTTTCAAGGAACAATGCATCTGCAGCCCTGTGCCCCTTTGTTTCACAACACGCCCCAGGACCTGACCATGAAGTATATAATGTCTGCCCTGATTTGCCTTCCCAAAATGCAAAGCTTCAATTATTCTAAATTAAACTTCATCTGTTACTCCTTGACCCTTTGTCCCATCTAATTGTTGTCTTGTTGTACTCTGAGATAATCTACTACACCACATTTCTGATGTCATCTGTAACCTTACTAACTATGGCCCCAATATTCACATCTAAAACCTTTACATAAATGATGAAATGCAGTGAACTCAGTACTGATTCTTACAGCACACTGCTGCTCACAAGCCTCCAGTCTGAAAAATGCCCCTCTTCCTTCAAGCTAGTTGTGACTAGCTTCTTCTGTATCCCATGTGACTGAAACTTACTAATCTGTCTACCATTCACAATGAAATACTAGCTATGAAGATAGGATGTGTAGGTTAGGTTTATTTTCACCAAAAAAAAAAGGAGATTGAGGGGTGGGGGGGGGACGGGGACCTGATTAAGGTTTGCAAAATCAGGAAGGGTATAGCCAGGGTGGATAGAGACAAGCTTTTTCCCAGGTTGAAGGATTTAATAACGAGAGGTCGTGCTTTCAAAGTGAGAGGTGGAAAGTTTAAGGGGGATGCACGCGGTAAGTACTTCACACAGAGGGTGGTGGGCAATTGGAACGCGTTGCCAGCAGAGGTGGTCAGGCAGGCATGGTCGATTCCTTTAAGATGCATCTGGACAGATGCATGAGTAGATGGGGAGCAGAGGAAGACAGATGCTTAAGAATTGACCAACAGATTTAGACAGTACATTTGGATCGGCTCAGGCTTGGAGGGCGAAGGGCCTGTTCCTGGGCTGTAAATTTTCTTTGGTCTTTGTTCTTTAAATGAACACCTTGCTGAAGTCCATATAGACAATGTCTACCAAATTGCCTTCATCAATCGTCTTTGTCACCTCTTCAAAAAACTCAACCAAATTAATGAGACATGATTTCCCATGCAGAAAGCTTCGTTGTCTACTCCGATCAGCCCTTGCTTTCCCAAATATATGTAAATCGTGTCCCTCAGAATCCCCTCCAACAACTTACCCACCACTGGCATCAGGCTCACCGGTCTATAGTTCCCCGGCTTTTTGGGTCACTGTTTCCTTTTCCTGTCCCACTACTCCACTGCTCACAACAAATGTTAAATGTGACCAGGTTGGTGATATGGCCGATGATATCGGTCTCACACTGGGTCAGGGTCAGTTTTAGGAACAAGTCAGGCTAGTTTCTTAAATCTGCTAAAACAACACGTTTAAGATCCAGAGCAATGTTACTCAAACTATGTTTGGACAATGTACTCAAACTATGATGGAAAGATGAATAGCAAACTGTTTGTGCATTGCAATTATATAATCAATATTTCCCTTTCTAAAAATGCTGACACATGCACGCACGCACGCACACACACACAAAATCTCTGCAATTTTAACTTGAAATAACTTGGTCCAAATATTATTGAAACTCGTGACAAAGGAAAAATTGTGAAATTGTCCAAAACGTTATTCTGCTTCTGAAGATATTGTACTCACACAGCTGCTAGCAATGGGATTTCATCCTGGGAGAGTTTGGGTTTGGCTGAATTCCCTTTGCTTTAGGCAGTGAGGAGATTCCAGTGAATTCTGGTTCGGGATCATCCAAAGGGTAGTACAGTGGTGAGCACTGCTGCCTCACAGCACCAGGGACTTGGGGTCGATTCCAGCCTTGGGTGACTGTCTGTGTGGAGTTTGCACATTCTCCCCTTGTCTGTGTGAGCTTCTAATGGGTGATCCTGTTTCCTACCACAAACTGTGTAGGTTTGATGGATTGGTCATGCTAAATTGTCCGTAGTGTTCAGGGATTTCTAGGTTATGTGCAATAGTCAGAGGTAAATATAGGGGAATGGGTTCGGAAGGTTGGTATGGACTTGCTGGGTCGAAGGGCATGTTTCCACACTGCAGGGATTCTATAAAAATAAGAATGGTAACGATGACTGTAGAGGTTTTTTTAGCTCACACACATTGCTGTGATGAGGATCAATGAAGGAGAGAGAGTGCAATAGGCCATTCCTTCTCAGGCAGATTACATTTTCTCCCTCTCTGAGTTGAATCATACAGTAATATCATCCTCTCCCAAACTGGACCATGTGAGGTCTCCTTGTACATTGTCCAAACTATGTCTTCATCACATTCCCTGGTCCATGTAGGTGCATCATTGCTGCTGTCATACACAGAGCAATACCCTTCGCAGAAAATGGTCTCGGTCAATTTGAAGATATGTTTATATGTCCCTGCGTCATTAAAAAATAAAAATGTTTAACTTATTCAGAATACCTGTGTAAAACTGAATGCATTTTTTAAAGAAATACAGAAATTGTTGGAAAAGCTCGCCAGGTCTCTCAGTACCTAGATGCTGTAGTTGTACCAGCATCCACCACTTCCTCTGGTATCTCATTCCATACGCACACCACCCTCTGTGTGAAATGGTGCCCTTTAGGCCTCATCAAAACCTTGCCCCTCTCACTTTCCACCAAAGCCCTCTAGTTTTAACCTGGGGAAAAACCCCTGACTACTCACCCTATCTATGGCCATTTTGATTTTATAAACCTTTACTGCTGCAAAATGTGACCCCAATCAACACGAATGGCTGTACTTTCAGTCATTCTGGGCCTAAATGCTGAAATTCAATACTGACACCTCTTCCTTCTCCATCAAGTCACAATTCTAAATCCATTTTAATCAGTTTGTTCAGATATATCCTGAGACACTTCTGTGGGCTTTACGCCTGGACCTTTGTGCCCGGAGGCAGGGACACTAGCATCGCTCGACAATACCCATAAAGCTGTAACAGTATTCTCCTGTGTGTTTGTTCATCAGACTGTCCTGGCATGCTGGGACATACCTCTGCATCAGGCAGAACTTGAATCCAGGCCTTCTAGCCCAGAGCAAGGAACACTACCACACAAGTTCAGGAATTGGAATCAAATCCAGAGTTCTGGCTCAGAGACAGGGACACTACCCACTACACTACCATACCCAGATTTTGGGTCATATTTTAGTGCCCACTTTCAGCTCGGTGTGGATTTATTATAATCAGGTTACCATTACTGAACTACACAAAACACTTTGTATTGTTAAATAAATGCAAGATAGTTATCTCAATGTAGGATATTGAGTGTATATGCTATGCCATTGAAATTAACTATGACCATCTTTAAGTGCTATTATCTGTAGTCTGCAATATTAAGGAAAGAAATCCTGCAGACACACTCTGCCCAATGAAGGGTCTCAAATAGATATTTATTACTGAACACCAGAGACGAAGGAAGAGCTTAATTCTGGCCCCAAAACACCGATCACTCTTCCCAACTCTCACGTGTGACTCCCCTTTTCCTAAAACCATGAAATGATACCAGGCGCTGATTACTGTCCAGCCTCTCCTCCCCACTGACTGTGTCTGCAATCTGTCCCTCCTTCCCCTAACCACACAAGGCAAACCAAGCTCAGGGTCTTTGTGAAAATCAAGGCCGGAGTGTGCAGGCCTCCTGGAGAGGGGGAGGGCATTTTAAAATTGAAGGGGGAGGGTGAGGTGACAGTAATATCACACACTGGGCTGAGGGGTGGCTGATGGAGTTTCGTTTGGATTAATGCGAGATATTGGATTTGATAAATCAATCGACAGCAGGACCTATACAATTAAAAGTAGGGTCTTTGGCAGTGCTGTAGTACAGAAACCTAGGCCGTCAGGTTTAATTCTTTAAAATTTGCATCTCATATACATAGTGTGGTTAAGAAGGTGTTTAACACACATCTTCATAGGACAGACCTTTGAGTATCGGAATTGGGATGTCATGTTGTGGTTGTACAGGATATTGCTGAGACTTCTTCTGGAATACTGTGTCTAGTCAGGTCATCCTGCCCGCTCATTCCATAGGCACACCACCCTCTGCGTGAAAAGGCTGCCCCTTAGGTCACTTTAATATTTCCCCTCTCACCTTAAGCCTATGTCCTCTAGTTTTGGGCTCCCCGTACCCTTAGAAAATACCTTGACTATTCACTTTGATATGACTGACGTTGATATTATTAAGTTGGAGAGGATTGAGAAGAGATTAACCTGGATGTTGCTGGGAAAGGAGGGAGTGAGCTATAAGGAGAGACTGGATCGACTGGGACTTTTTTCACTGAAGAATATGAGATTAAAGGGTAACTTTGCACAGGTTTATAAAAAATGAGGGTTAAATAAAAGCTGAAGGGCTGATGTCTTTTCTCTAGGGTTGAGGATTCAAAACTGAGGGATTTTTAAGGTGCGAGGAAAAAAGATTTACGAAAGTCATGAGAGGTAATTATGTTAGACAGAAGCTGGCTTGTGTGTGGAATGAACTTCCAGAGGAAGTGGTGAAAGCAGGGACAGTTACAACGTTTAAAGGACATTTAGATCAGTCCATGGATAAGACATCAGTTTGGATGGAGCTGTGAGCAGCTGCCCTCTCCCCCCTCCTCTCTGAATGAATCCCTGTTGGTTTTCACCCTCTGCCAATGCCTGTGCAGTGGCGTGGGGAGGCCAGCAGAGGGTGGCATTGCATCACTTTAAGCACCACAGAGACTGGCAGACCTGCCCCACACAGAGACACACAGATACACACACGGGGATGGTTAGGGCACTGCGTGAAGCTCATCTGGTAATTTAAATGAAACAAAAAGAAATACTCAATTCGCCTCGTAAACTGTTAAAATATGTGGGACAGATCTGCCAAATTCTACTGTTTAAATAAAAACATCAATTTATTTTTTTCACTCTGAAAGTGAACATTTTACATGAACTATTCACAACTCTGGGACCCTCTATCTCTTAACTTTTTATTACCCGACTCCAGCTCTATAGCAATATACTGTTTCTGGGTTTTCTATCCTCTTTTACCGCAGGTGCTTGTAAGCTCTCAGTTTAGAACAGTATTCCCTCTCTGTTCCAACTTCATCACATTATACCCTGATGAATATCGATAAGTGGGACCTATCCGATTTCTCTTGTTCTGTGGTTTGTCAATATTTCATTCGCTCCGTCTGGTGTGTGTCAGGACTTTTGTTGCTCCATTGACAGCATGTCAATTCGACTCAGTCCGTGGGAATATATCAGTATTTCACTTGCTCACACTCGTGTATGTGGGGCAGGATTTCAGTTGTTTCATGGGGACTGTGACACTATAACAATCTCAATGTTTGTAGGTGGCACCGAACCTGGAAGTTATCTGAAGTCTATGGAGGAGAGTGTGGAATTCTGGCAGATGGGGATCAGTGCAGAGCAGTTTGAGGTGATACACTTTGGTAGGAAAGACAATAAAAGACAATTTAAAACAGACTGTACCATTATAAAGGGGCTGCAGGAGCAGAGGGCGCTGGGTGTATATGAGCACAGATTGTTGAAGATGTCAGGACAAGTGGGGAGAGCAGTAACTCTCACAGATTAGTTTCAGTATCTGAGCTGTTTACAGGGGGAGGTGTCGGAGGCAGTCTCGGTGCTCCCTTCCTGGGAGGTGGTGGTGACGATGTGTTGTGACCCCACCCTCCTGCCCACCGAGACCGTGGGGATTCCATTTGTACCAGCTCAACATAAAAGGGAGATGGCATCAGGGCCACAGCTTCTAAGTCGTGCCGGGGGGAAACAGAGCTGCCAGTGGGTTTAAAGTGAGAATTGTCCTTCACCGAACATTGCTCCTTACTCGGTCGGTGGGACGTGGATGTTTCAGAATCTCCACACGAGGTGTCCTGGTCCTCTCCAGCTCGTACCAGGGTCCTCCCCACATGGAGGGGGGACGGGGTGAGGGAACGGATATCGGGCACTCCACCACCCGGCTTGGTCCTTTCTGTCCTATTCCAGGCTGATTCTCCTGGAATGGGAGGGAGGGAGTGAGGGTGGGAGTGGGTGGTCCTGCTGTTAGTGCTGGTGTAGGTGGGGAGGGGGGCATGGTGAGGTATCTGGAGGGAGTCAGTCCACAGTGTTGTATCCATGCAGTGTTATTAGTGTGGGGGTGAAGTGGAGGGAGGGGAGGAGAGAGAGGGGGGGGGGAGAGAGAGAGAGAGAGAGAGAGAGAGAGAGAGAGAGAGAGAGAGAGACAGAGAGAGAGAGAGAGAGGGAAGGTGCTTCATGCAGCAATGACAGTGTTGGACCATGAGCCTTGTTCGGGGGTCGGTGCTATAACAGATATACAGTGAGTGTGAGGGAGCAGAGAGAATACCGTGACCCTTATCCTGACAGAGTGGGGAAGGTTATTGATGCTTGTCCTGTATTGCTGGACATTTCTTCAGACCCCCGATACTGCACTGAGCTGGGTGGGGAGCTCAGACCGTGCTCGGTGGGTCTGGTGGTGTCGCCCCCTCTCGGAAGAGAATGGTCCCCCTCTGTACTAGCCCATCCACCAGGCCCTCCGTGCCCCTGTTGACAAACCATGGTGTAATTGTCACTTATCTGCCAGGCTCGGGGTAAACTGTGCAGGGCAGCTCCAAACTGAGAAACCTCAATCGTGTGCCCAATGGGCTTTTAAAGATGGCCCCAGTATCAGGGATCACGGAATATCCAGGAGCATCTGGGTGATGGTGTGTACCTCCAGCCATGAAGGACTCCATTTACAAAGCTGTGGAACAAATGCTCATCCAAAACTCTCCATCATCTGACCTCACACCAATATCCCATTTTCCCATTTTTCCTGGGAAGACAGGCTCATCTTACAGGATGTTATCGAAGTGTCTCCATTTCAGTATTCTGCAACCTGGGAACACATCCTTCCATGACATTGTCTCTCAGTCTCCCCCTTCTCTGTCTATACCCCAAGCCCCTCCCATGTGATGATATTTAAACTGATTCCCCCGCCTGGTCTCCCTGGCAGTGATGTTCACACACACAGCGCCCCCTTGTTAGGGCAACAATGGAGAGATGGGGCTGTAAATGTTTGGGAGCTGCACATCCTGTCACTTCCAGCCTGGGCTGCAACTTTCCCCACACTGGGCAGGGATCTAATACAGTGTTACTGAGGAATGCAGTGGGGTGGTGTACACAGTCCTACATGCTGGGAGGGTAACTGCTCCTGGTTTACAGATCAATGCACTGGGATGGAGTACACAGTCCTACATGCTGGGAGGGTAACTGCTCCTGGGTTACGGATCAATGTACTGGGGTGGTGTACACAGTCCTACATGCTGGGAGGGTAACTGCTCCTGGGTTACAGATCAATGCACTGGGGTGGTGTACACAGTCCGACATGCTGGGAGGGTAACTGCTCCTGGGTTACAGATCAATGCACTGGGGTGGTGTACACAGTCCTACATGCTGGGAGGGTAACTGCTCCTGGGTTACAGATCAATGCACGGGGGTGGGGTACACAGTCCTACATGCTGGGAGGGTAACTGCTCCTGGGTTACAGATCAATGTACTGGGGTAGGGGACACAGTCCTACATGCTGGGACGGTAACTGCTCCTGGATTACAGATTAATTCACGGGTGATCACTGCACAGGTCGCTGTGCTGGTCAGACTTTCTGGTTGAGGTTTATAGATACTGCAATGATATGGTTTGTGCAGCTCCTTATGCTGGATGGATATTTGTTTCAAGTTCACACATTAGTGCCCTGCTGTGGTCTGCACAGCTCCCCGCCCTGGGCAGATATCTAGTCCGGGTTTACAGATCAATGCACTGCTATGGTCTGCACAGCTCCCCGCCCTGGACAGGTATCTAGTCCGGGTTTATAGATCAATGCACTGCTGTGGTCTGCACAGCTCCCCGTGCTGGACAGGTATCTAGTCCGGGTTTATAGATCAATCAACTGCTGTGGTCTGCACAGCTCCCGGTGCTGGTCAGATATCTAGTCCGGGTTTATAGATCAATGCACTGCTGTGGTCTGCACAGCTCCCCGCCCTGGACAGGTATCTAGTCTGGGTTCATAGATCAATGCACTGCTGTTGTCTGCACAGCTCCCTGCCCTGGACAGAAATCTAGTCTGGGTTTAGAGATCAATGCACTGCTGTGGTCTGCACAGCTCCCCGTCCTGGACAGATATCTAGTCCGGTTTTATATATCAATGCCCTGAACTGATCTGTGCATTGTTCCCCTCTGGACAGATTGCTGGATTGTATTGACCAGTGTAATGGATGAATCTGCACAGATTGCTGGGTTGTACTGAGGAGGACACTGGCCTGGTCTGCACCGTGTTCCACGGTGAACAGCTATCTCCTCTGGGTGTATGGTGTCGGGGCTGGTTCTGTGAGGTGGATTGATCTGGCAATGCCTTTAGTTCCCATTTCTTTGATTGGACACTCCATCTCTCACCCCATTAATGTTACAGTGTGTCCAGGCACAGTACATCATGTTAGTGGGTGGGTAGGGGGGAAAGGTCATGGACAGGTCAAGGAGTTCCCCGGAACGTTCTGTCCCCAACATTCTAAAACTGACATTCTCCGGAACGTTCTGTCCCCAACATTCTATAACTGCCATTCCCCGGAACGTTCTGTCCCCGACATTCGAAACTGACATTCCCCGGAACTTTCTGTCTCCAACATTCTATAACTGACATTCCCTGGAACGTTCTGTCCCCGACATTCTATAACTGACATTCCCCGGAACGTTCTGTCTCCAACATTCTATAAGTGCCATTCCCCGGAGCGTTCTGTCCCCAACATTCTATAACTGCCATTCCCCGGAACGTTCTGTCCCTGACATTGTATAACTGACATTCCCCAGAACGTTCTGTCTCCAACATTCTATAACTGACATTCCCTGGAACGTTCTGTCCCTGACATTGTTTGTGAACGGCCGGACGTCAATGAATTGAACAAATGATAAGATCCCGAGGGAAGAGATCCCATTCCAGGGAGAAGGAGACACTGTTCCGAAGGACCCTCAGGCAGTTAAAGGGTGAATACGTTTTCCCTGCGTTTACATTTCTTCCCGACACGGGATCAACCACAATTTAGATCAAAATACAGAAATTCCCAAACTCCGTTTGTCTTCAGGAAACTGGGAGAGAATCTTTCAGGACATCAACGTTCCCACCCTCCGTATTAGGAACTGGGAAGGAGTGACCTGTGTCTGCTCTCGAGTGATTGAGAGTGTGGGAATGTTCTAGAAACCATCTGTCCTTATGGATGTGTCTCTGTGTGTTTGGGGAGGGAGGGTTTCTTGTGGTTTATGTCACATTTTTGTCAGTAATTCCGACCTTCCCATTTGTTATTCCAGCTTCAATTATTTTAATAAATCCCTGAATACAGGGACACATTTGAAAATCTCACTGGGTCCCCGATCAAACGGGTCCCTTTGCCTCAAGGCTGATGGATAATGGGTTTGTTTTCCTTCCTCACAGTTAACGTAGTGACCATCTACGTCCTGCTTTATAAAGATTGTGGATTGTCTCCATGTGTCAGACGTTACCTGGGGGCCATGGCAGCGGCGGATCTCCTGGTCATTATCCTCGACCTGATCCTGAGACACATTCCCATTGTTTATCGGGAACAGTTTTATTTCCTGATGTACTCCCTCCCCGTGTGTAATATCCACACCGTCCTGCTTTATGCAGCCACTGACTGCTCTGTCTGGTTCACCGTCACTTTCACCTTTGATCGGTTTGTGGCCATTTGTTGCCAGAAACTGAAAAGTAAATATTGCAGTGAGAAAACGGCGGCTGTGGTTCTGGGAGCAGTGACTGTGCTGAGCTGTTTAAAGAACATTTCCTGGTATTTTATGTTCACGGCTCTGTATTTTCTGGTGAACCTCCCCTGGTTTTGTGATGTAACAGACGCTGGGAGAGGGGGTCAGAGAGAGGTGGGCAGAGGGGAAGAGAGAGGGGTGACAGAGAGAGTGGGGACAGAGAGAGGAGGACAGAGAGAGAAGGGGGACAGAGAGGGGGTGGTCAGAGAGAGAGGGGGTCAGAGAGAGAGGGGGACAAGAGAGTGGGGGACAAGAGAGTAGGGGGAGAGAGAGGTTGGAGTGATAGGGGAGACAGAGGGGGGTAGAGAGAGGGGGAAGAGAGAGAGGGGGACAGAGGGAGAGGGAGGGACAGAGTCAGAGGGTGACAGAGAGAGTGGGGACAGAGAGAAGGATGACAGAGCGGGGGTTACAGAGGGGGAGACAGAGAGAGGGGGACATTGTGAGAGAGGGGTACAGAGAGAGAGGGGTGAACAGATAGATGGGGACCGAGGGGGAGGGAGGAACAGAGTGTGAGGGTGACAGAGAGAGTGGGGACAGAGAGAAGTGTGACAGAGCGGGGGGTACAGAGAGGTGGGACAGAGAGAGTGGGGACAGAGAGAGGGTAGGACAGAGAGAGGGGGGACAGACAGGGAGGGGACAGAGAGAGAGAGGGACAGAGAGAGGGGGAACAGAGCGGGGTACAGGGACAAGGGGGACAGAGAGAGGGGGAAAGAGAGAAGGGGACAGAGGTGGCGGACTGAGAGCGGGGGGGACAGAGAGAAGGAGGGGCAGAGAGAGAGGGGACCGAGAGAGGGGGACAGAGAGCGGGAGAGACAGAGAGAGGTGGGGGGACAGAGAGAGCGGGGGTCACAGAGTGAAGGCAGCAGAGGTGGCAGATAGAGATGTACAGAGAGAGGAGTACAGAGAGGGGGACAGACAGAGGGGGGACAGAGAGAGAGGGGGGACAGAGAAAGTGGGGGACAGAGAGAGTGGTGACAGAGAGAAGGGAACAGGGGGGGGACAGAGAGAGAGGGACAGAGAGCGGGAGGACGGGGTGGTCAGAGAAAGGGGGACAGAGAGGGGAGGGAACAGAGGGAGAGGGCTGAGAGAGAGGGGGTCAGAGGGGGAAGAGAGAGGGGTGAGAGAGAGAGTGGGGACAGAGAGAGGGGGTCAGTGAGAGAGTGGGGACAGAGAGTGGGGGTGCCACAGAGAGGGGAGAAAGAGAGAGGGGGGGATGGAGAGAGAACGAGGGGTACCGAGAGAGGGAAGGGCAAAGAAAGAAGGGACAGAGAGAGGGGGGACAGAGAGAAGGGGACAGAGGGGGGTGGTCAGAGAGAGAGAGAGGGGGGGTCAAAGAGAAAGGGGGACAGAGAGAGAGGGGACAAGAGAGTGGGGGACAAGAGAGTGGGGGGAGAGAGAGGGTGGAGTGATGGGGAGAGAGGGAGGTGGAGAGAGGGGAAGAGAGAGAGGGGGACAGAGAGAGGGGTGCAGAGAGTGGGGGGACAGAGAGAGGGGGACAGAGAGAGGGCAACAGAGAGAGTGGGACAGAGAGAGAGGGGTGAACAGAGAGATGGGGACAGAGGGAGAGGGAGGGACAGAGTGAGAGGGTGACAGAGTCAGTGGGGACAGAGAGGAGGGTGATAGAGCGGGGGGTACAGAGAGAGAGAGTGGGGAAAGAGAGAGGAGGACATTGAGAGAGGGGGACAGAGAGACGGGGGCAAAGAGAAAGGGGGACAGAAAGTGGGGGGCAGAGAGCGCGGAGGAAAGAAAGAGGAGGAAAGAGAGAGGGGGACAGAGGGGTCGGACAGAGAGAGTGGTTACAGATAGAGGGTGGGACAGAGAGAGGGGGGACAGAGCAAGGGGGGGACAGAGAGAGAGGGTGAACAGAGAGAGAGGGGGGACAGAGAGAGGGAGCAGGGGGGATTGAGAGAGGTGGGACAGAGAGAGAGAGGTGACAGAGGGGGGTGACAGAGAGAGAGAGGGGATAGAGAGAGGAGGAAAGAGAGAGGGGGATAGAGGGGGCGGACTGAGAGCGGGGGGCAGAGAGAAGGAGGGGCAGAGAGAGAGGGGACCGAGAGAGGGGGACAGACAGCGGGAGAGACAGAGAGAGAGGTGGGGGAAAGAGATAGTGGGGGTCACAGAGAGAGAGCGGCAGAGGCGGAACGTGGGGGACAGAGAGAGAGGGGGACAGAGAGAGAGGGGGGACAGAGAGGGAGAGAGAGAGGGGAGAGTGTTCGGTGACAGAATTCGTTGAGAGTGTTAATGAAGAGAGAGTTAGGGGGAGAGAGAGTGAGGGGTAGAGAGAGAGGGAGTGGGGAGAAAGGGAGGGGAGGAGGAGAGATGGGATAGAGAGAGAGGCGTGGAGAGAGAGGGCGGAGAGAGAAGGGGAAGAGAGAGAGGGGTTAGAGAGCTAGTGGGAGAGCGGGGGTGGAGGAGGGGCGAGGGAGAGAGAGGGGGAGAGGGGGAGTGAGAGGGGAGAAAGTGTGCTGAACAGAGTGAGGGGGAGAGGGGGAGAGAGAGCAGCACAGAGAGGGGGTAGGGAGAGGGGAGTAGAGAGGGGGCAGAGGGAGGGGGCAGAGGGATGGGATCGAGGGAGGGGGGTGAGAGAGGGGGGCAAGAGAGGGGTTGAGAGAGTGGAGGGGGTGAGGGGAGAGAGAGAGGAAGGTGCGTGGGTGTGTGAGAGATGGGGGACAGAAAGAGGGTGAGAGCGGGGGACAGAAAGAGGAGAGAAAGAGGGGAGAGAGTGGGGAAGAGAGAGTGGGAAGAGAGGGGGATAGAGAGAGGAGGTGAGAGAATGGGGTAGAGAGAGGGGAGAGGGAGGGAGGGTGAGAGTGGGGGAGAGAGAGGGGAGAGTTGGGGGAGAGAGAGGAGAGAGAGGTCGACAGAGGGATGTGGAAGAGGGAGGTGGACAGAGAGTGGAGGGAGAGACAGAGGGGGAGAGAGAGAGGGGGAGAGAAGGAGGGGAGAGAGAGTGTGGGGAGAGACTGAGGGAGAGAGTGGGGAGAGAGTGGGGAGAAACAGTGCGGGGACAGTGGGGGAGGGAGAGAGGAAGAGAGGGAGGGTGGAAAGAAGGGGAGGGGAGAGAGGGGATAGAGCGGGACAGGGGGAGAGAGGGGGAGAGTCGGGGGAGAGAGAAGGAGAGAGAGAGGGGGACAGAGGGAGGTGGCCAGAGGGAGGGGGACTGAGAATGGAGGGAGAGAGAGAGGGGGAGAGAGAGGGGAGAGAGAGGGAGAGATTGGAGAAGAGAGAGGGGAGTGTCGGGGTGGAAAGAGAGAGGAGAGAGTGGGGGACAGAGGGAGGGGCCAGAGGGAGGGGGACACAGAATCGAGAGAGAGATAGAGGGGGAGATAGAGAGGGGAGAGAGAGGGGGAGAGGGAGAGTGGGGGAGAGTGGGGTAGAGAGAGGGGAGAGGGAGGGGAGAGGGAGAGTGGGGGAGAGTGGGGGAGAGAGAGGGGAGAGAGAGTGGGGGAGAGAGGGAGGGGAGAGAGAGTGCGGGGAGAGAGTGGGGTGAGAGTGAGGGAGGGAGAGAGGAGGAGAGGGAGGGTGGACAGAAGGGGAGGGGAGAGAGGAGTTAGAGGGGGGAGAGTGGGGGTGAGAGAGGGGAGAGTCGGAGGGAGAGAGAAGGAGAGAGTGGGGGACAGAGGGAGATGGTCAGACGGAGGGGGACAGAGGGACGGGGACAGAGAATGGTGGGAGAGAGAGGGGGAGAGAAATAGGGGAGAGAGAGAGGGGGAGAGTGGGGGAGAGAGAGGGGAGTTTCGGGGTGGAGAGACAGAGGATAGAGTGAGGGACAGAGGGAGACGGCCAGAGGGCGGGGGACAGAGGGAGGGGAGAGAAAATCGAGAGAGAGAGAGAGAGGGAGATAGAGGGGAGAGAGAGGGGTTGGGGAGAGGGGGGAGAGAGAGAGGGGAGAGAGAGTGGAGGAGGGAGGGAGTGAGAGAGAGGGGAGAGAGAGTGGGGAAGAGAGAGTGGGACAGGGAGTGGAGGGAGAGAGAGAGGGGAAGACAGAGAGGGGGAGAGAAGGAAGGGAGAGAGAGTGGGTGACAGAGTAGGGGAGAGAGTTAGTGAAGAGAGAGGGGAGAGAGAGAGAGTCAGGGGTAGCGAGATGGGGTGCGAGAGAGAGGTGCCGAGAGTGGGGCTGAGAGAGACGGTAGAGATAAGGGGAGGGGGGGCAAGAGGGGGAAGAGAGAGAGACGGCAGAGAGAGACAGAGAGGGGTAAGAGAGACAGAGAGGGAGAAGAGAGACAGGAAGGGGAAGAGAAGGGGAGAAGGAGGAAGTGAGTGAGGGAGGGAGAGTGAGGTGACAGAGAGAGGGGCAGAGAGATAGGGGCGAGAGACGGAGGGCGAAAGTGGGAAAGAGAGGAGGCAAGGGAGAAGGGGCAAGGGAGAGGGGGAGTGAGAAGGAGAGAGACGGTGAGAGGGAGAAGCGAGAGAGAAGGGGAGAGAGAGGGAGGGAGAGATAGGGGAGAGAGGGCGGGCGAGAGGGGGCAGAGAGCGAGGGGAGCAAGTGGGGGAAGAGAGATGGGGAGAGTGTTGGGGTGAGTGAGGGGGGTGAGAGAGAGAAGGAGAGAGAGAGGGGAGGGAATGGGTGGGAGAGAGATAGAGGGAGAGAGAGAAGGGGAGAGAGAGGGGGAGAGGGGGAGACGGGGAGAGTGACGGGAAAGAGGGGGGAGACGGGGAGAGAGAGGGGATGGGGAGGAAGGGGCGAGGGAGTTAAAGAGAGGGGGACAGAAAGGGGGTGAGAGTGGGGAGACAGAGCGCGGGGAGAACGAGGGGAGAGGGATGGGGAGAGAGATGGGGATAGAGATGGGGAGAGAGATTGGGAGAGTGAGAGGGAGAGAGAGGGGAGAGAGGGCGCACGAGTGAGGGTGTGAGAAGCGGGCAAGGGGGCGAGATGGGGTGAGAGAGAGGGGAGAAAGAGCGGGAGAGAGAGAGGGAGAGAGTGAGAGTGCAAGAGAGGGGTAGAGTGAGGGGGTGAGGGAGGGGATAGAGAGGGAGTGGAGAGACGGGGAGAGCGAGAGGCGTCGAGAGAAGGGACAAGAGAGAGGGCGAGAGTGGGTGGCGAGAGAGTGGGGCGAGACAGGTGGGTGAGAGAGAGGGACCGAGACAGGGGAGTGAGAGAGGGGGGTGAGAGAGGGGGAGAAGGGGGAGAGAGAGGTGGAGAGAGAGGGGGCAGAGAGAGACAGTGTGGAGAGAAAAGAGGAAGAGTGAGCGGGAGAGTGAGAGGGAGAGAGAGGGGGGGAAATAGAGGGGGAGAGAGGGGGGAGAGTGGGAGAGGGGAGAGAGGGGGCGAGAGCGCGGGGGTGGGTGAGCGAGTGGGGGCTAAAGAGCGGGGAATGAGAGAGGGGGCAGAGAGCGGGGGAGAGAGAGGGGGAGAGAGGGGGGAGAGGGGGCGAGAGAACGGGAATGAGAGCGCGGAGGTGAGAGAGAGCAGGGAATGAGAGAGAGGGGGAGACAGAGGGGGAGAGTGACGGGGAGAGCGACAGGGAGAGGGGGAGAGAGACGGGGAGAGAGGACAGGAGGAGGGAGATGAAGGGGGCGAGGGAGGTGGAGAGGGGGGGACAGAAAGGGGGTGAGAGAGTGGCAAAAAGAGAGAGGGGAGAGAGATGGGGAGAGTGATGGGGAAAGAGATGGCGAGAGTGAGAGGGAGAGAAAGGGGAGAGAGGGGGGGACGAGAGGGGCTGAGAGAAAGTAGAGAGAGGGGGGAGTTAGAGGATGCGAGAGAGAGAGGGTAGAGAGAGCGAGAAAGAGGGGGGCGAGAGAGGGGGCAAGAGAGGGGGCGAGAGAGGGGGCGAGAGAGGGTGGCGAGAGAGGGGGCAAGACAGGGGGTGAGGAGGGGAGAGAGAGGGGGCAATGATAGAGAGTGGGGAGAAATAGGGGGAAGAGAGATCAGGGAGAGAGAGGGGAGAGAGACAGGGGAGATAGGGGGCAGAGAGAGAGTGTGGAGGAAAGGCGGAAGAGAGCGCGGGAGAGTGAGAGGGAGAGAGAGAGGGGGAGCGATAGAGGGGGAGAGAAAGGATGAGAGAGAGAAAGAGAGGGGGGAGAGAGGGAGGTGAGAGAGAGGGGGGTGAGAGTGCGGTACTAAGACAGCGGGGTGTTAGAGAGAGGGGGAGAGAGTGGGGGGCGAGAGAGCGGGAGAGAGGGGGAAAGAGGGGGAGAGTGGGGAGAGAAATGGGGTAGAGCGACAGGAGAGGCGGGAGACACAGGGGGTGAGAGGGGGAGAGAGAAAGGGGGCGAGAGAGGGGGCGAGAGAGGGGAGAGAGGGGGAAGAGAGAGGGAGTGGGAGAAAAAGGGGCGAAGAGAGAGCGGGAGAGTGAGAGGGGAGAGGAGGGGGGGAGAGAGAAGGAGCGGGAGAGAGAGAGGGAGAGAGGGGGGAGTGAGGGTGGTGAGAGAGCAGGGGTGAAAGAGCTGGGGTGAGAGAGAGGGGGCAGACAGTGGGGGAGCGAGAGGGGGGAGAGAGTGGGGGGAGAGAGATGGGGAGAGAGAGGGGAAAGAGAGAGAGGAGGGGGGGAAAGACAGGGCGAGAGAGGGGGAAGGGAGAGGTACGTGCACGGGAGAGATGGAGGGGGAGAGAGAGAGGGAGAGAGAGGGGTGGGGAGGGTGGTGAGAGAGCGGGGTGAGAGAGCCGGGGGTGGAGAGAGGGGGCAGACATGGGGGAGAGGGGGGGAGAGAGAGGGGGGCAGAGAGGGTGTGAGAGTCGGGTGAGAGAGAGGGGAGAGAGTAGGGGAGAGAGTGGGGAGAGAGAGAGGAGAGTGAGAGGGGGAGAGTGACGGGGCGAGAGAGGGGGAGGGAGAGGAAGGTGCGAGGGAGGGGGAGAGAGGCCAACAAAGAGGGGGTCAGAGCGGGGTAAGAGAGTGGGGGGAGTGATAGGCGGAGAGAGAGGAGGAGAGGGAGGGGGAGAGAGAAGGGGAGAGAGACGATGAGTGCGACGGGGAGAGGGGAAGAGACAGGGAGAGAGAGCGGTAAGGAGAGAAAGGGCGCGAGGGAGGTGGAGAGAGGGGGACAGAAAGAGGTGAGAGTGGGGGGAGAGAGAGAGGAGAGTGAGAGGGTGAGAGAGGTAGGGAGTGAGAGACGGAGAGAGAGAGGCGAGAGATTTAGGCGACAGAGTTAGTGAAGAGCGAGGGGAGAGAGAGATTTTGAGGGGTAGAGAGAGAGGGTGAGCAGGGTAAAGAGAGATGGGGGTAGAGAGAGGAGGAGAGAAGGGGAGAGGAGAGACGGGTTACAGGCGGGAGAGTAGGAGACAGAGAGGGGAGAGTCGGGGGGGAGACAGTGAGGCAGACAGAGGGAGGGAGACAGAGAGAGAGGGACAGAGAATGGAGGGAGAGAGAGGGGAGAGAGAGAGGCGAGAGAGAGAGGGAGAGAGAGTGGGGGAGAGAGAGTGGGGGGAGAGAGTGGAGGAGTGAAAGGTGGAGGGAGGGGAGAGGGAGGGGGAGAGAGAAGGGGAGAGAGACGATGAGAGCGACGGAGAGATGGGGGTAGAGAGAGTGGTTAGTGAGAGATTGGAGAGGGAGGGGGAGAGAAAGGGAGAGGAGAGAGTGGTTACAGGCGGGAGAGTAGGAGACAGAGAGGGGAGATTAGGGGGAGAGAGAGAAGAGAGCGAGGGGGAGAGAGTGAGGTGGACAGAGGGAGGGAGACAGAGAGAGGGGACAGAGAATGGAGGGAGAGAGTGAGGGGAGAGAGAGAGGAGAGAGAGAGTGGGGAGACGAAGTGGGGGAGAGAGTGGGGGGAGAGAGAGTGGGGTGGAGGGAGAGGGTTAGGAAGGGAGGGAGTGAGAGAGAGTGGGAGAGAGTTAGGTTACAGAGTGGGGGAGAGATTTAGTGAAGAGAGAGAGGGGAGAGATAGAGAAAGGGATAGAGAGAGGGGGTGTGAGAGAGAGGTGCTGAGAGAGGCGCTGAGAGAGACGTTAGAGAGAAGGGGAGAGAGAAGGAGAGAGAGGAGAGGGAGAGTGGGGAGAGAGAGGGAAGACAGACAGGCGGTAGAGAGAGATAGAGAGGGGGAAGAGAGACAGGAAGGGGAGAGAGGGGGAGAGAGAGTGGGAGAGAGAAGGGGCGAGAGGGGGTGAGAGAGGGAGGGAGTGAGAGAGGGAGGGAGAGTGATGTGACAGAGTGAGGGGAGAGAGAGGAGCAGAGAGAGGGGGCAGAGAGATAGAGGCGAGAGAAGGAAGGCGAAGGGGGGAAGGAGAGGAGGCAAGGGAGAAGGGGCAAGGCAGTGGGGAGAGAGAAGGAGAGGGAAGAAATAGACACGGGGAGAGAGGGAGGGAGAGGGAGGTGGGAGAGAGGGGAGAGAGGGTGGAAGAGAGGGAGCAGAGAGCGGGGGGAGAAAGTGGGGGAAGAGAGATGGGGAGAGCGTGGGGTGTGTGAGGGGCGTGAGAGAGAGAGGGAGAAAAAGGGGAGGGAGTGGATGGAGCGACAGAGGGAGAGAGAGGGGGGGGAGCGAGGGGAGAAAGAGTGGAGAGAGGGCAGGAGAGGGGGGGCAGAGAGCGGGGGGAGAAAGTGGGGAAGCGAGATGGGAGATTGTGGAAGTGAGTGAGAGGGGTGAGAGAGGGGAGGGAGTGGTGGGGAGAGCGAGGTGGAGAGAGGGGGCAGAGAGCGGGGGGAGAAAGGGGGGAAGAGAGATGGGGAGAGCGTGGGGGTGTGTGAGGGGCGTGAGAGAGGGAGAAAGAGGGGAGGAGTGGATGGGAGCGACAGAGGGAGAGAGAGAGGGAGGGGGAGCAAGGGGAAGCGAGGGGAGAAAGAGTGGAGAGAAGGCAGGAGAGAGGGGGCAGAGAGCGGGGAAAGAAAGTGGGGAAGCGAGATGGGGAGATTGTGGAGGTGAGTGAGGGGGGTGAGAGAGGGGAGGGAGTGGTGGGGAGAGCGAGGAGGAGAGAGGGGGCAGAGCGCTGGGGGAGAAAGTGGGGGAGGAGAGATGGGGAGAGTGTGGGGGTGAGTGAGGGGGGTGAGAGAGAGAGGGGATAGAGTGGGGCGAGAGATTGGGACTAGAGAGGGGGAAAGAGAGAGGGGGAAAGGGAGGGGAGAGAGAGAGAGGGGGAGAGAGAGTGGGTGGGGAGAGAGGGGGAGGGGGAGAGAGAGGGGCGAGGGGGGGAGAGAGGGGAAGAGGTGGCGAGATAGGGGTGTGAGATAGGTTGGAGAGAGGAGAAACTCAGAGAGCGGGAGAGAGTGGGCAGCGAGAGGGGGAGATGGAGAGAGGGGAGATGGAGAGAGGGGAGTCAAAGAGAGGGGAGAGAGAAGATGGAGAGGGGAGAGATAGAGGGGGGAGAGACGAGAGAGAGAGAAAGGGTAGAGAGACAGGGGTAGATAAGTGCAGTAGTGAAAAGGATAAAAAGAGTGGGGGAGAAGTGGGGTGAGAGAGACGGCGAGAGAGGGGGACAAAGGGAGTGGGAGAGAGAGAAGGGGACAGATGGAGGAGGAGAGAAGGAGGGCGGAGAGAGTGGGGGAGAGTGAGTAAGGGAGAGTGAGTGGGTTGAGAGAGAGAGACAGAGGGGGAGAGAGAGGGGGGAGGGGGGAGAGAGAGAGGGAGAGAGAGGGGGAGAGAGAGGGGGAGAGAGAGAGGGGGAGAGTGAGGGGGAGACAGAGGGGGAGAGAGAGGGGGAGAAAAAGAGAGTATGGTGCGGGGAGAGAGGGGAGAGGTGGAGAGAGAGGGGGAGAATGAGAGCGGACGAGAGAGTGGTGGCGAGAGCAGGGGGGCAAGATTGCTGGGTGAGAGTGGGGGGCGCGACAGAGTGGGGGAGAGAGAAGGGGCGAGAGAGAGAGGGGGAGAGAGAGGGGGAGAGATAGAGGGAGAAAGAGAGAGTGTGGTGCGGGAAGAGAGGGGAGAGGTGGAGAGAGAGGGGGAGAATGAGAGCGGACGAGAGAGTGTTGGCGAGAGCGGGGGGGGCTAGATTGGTGGGTGAGAGTGGGGGGCGTGACAGAGTGGGGGAGAGAGAAGGGGCGAGAGAGAGGGGGGGGAGAGATGGGGGAGAGACTGGACGAGAGAATGGGGGAGTGAATCGTGGGAGAGAGTCAGGAAGAGGGGCAGAGAGAGAGGGAGGAGGGGGAGAGAGAGGGGGTGGCGATTGGGGGGAGTGAGTGGGGGAAGTGAGTGTGGGGACAGAGTGTGGTGAGAGGGGGTAGAGAGTGAGTGAGAGTGGGGGATAGAGTGGGGGAGAGTGAGAGGGTGAGAGACGGAAGGAGTGAGAGAGGGAGAAAGAGGGGAGAAGGTTCGGTGACAGAGTGGGGAGAGAGTTAGTGAAGAGAGAGGGGGAGAGAGAGTGAGGGGTAGAGAGAGGGGGTAGAGAGAGAGGGTGAGAGTGCGTGGAGAGCGAGGGAGTGAGAGGGAATGAGAGGCGGAGGGAGAGTGAGGTGACAGAGTGAGGGGAGAGAGGCAAGGGCAGAGAGAGAGAGGGGGTCGAGAGAGGAGTGCGAGAGAGGGAGAGAGGGAGGGGAGAGAAGGGAGTGGAGAGAACGAGGGGAAATGAGGGAAGGCAGAGAGAGTGGGTTGAGAGAGGGGAGAGAGGGGGAGAGAGACAGAGGAGAAAGAGAGGGAGAGAGAGGAAGTGCGGAGGGAGAGGGGTTGAGAGAGAGGGATAGAGAGAGGGGGAGAGAGGAGGGAGTGAGAGGTCAGAGAGAGAAGAGAGAGGGGACAGAGAGAGGGAGAGAGAGGGGAGAGAGAGAGGGGAAGAGAGAGGGGGAGAGAGAGGGTCCGAGGGAAGGGGGCGAGAGCGGGGAGAGAGAGAGATGGGAGAGAGAGAAGCAGAGGAGAGACAATGGTGGTGGAGCGAGAGATGTAGGCGAGAGAGAGAGGTGAGTGAGAGAGAGGTGGGGGTGAGAGAGATGGGGAAAGAAAGAGAGGGAAGAGAGAGAGGGGAAGAGAGAGAGAGGAGAGAGAGGGGAGAGTGGGGGCGCGAGAGGGGGCGAGAGAGGCGGGCGATAGGGGGCCGTGAGGGGGTGAGAGAGATGGAGAGAGAGAAGGTGCGAGAGAGAGGGGTAGAGAGAGAGTGGGAGAGAGAGAGAGGGTGAGAGAGAGGGCGAGTGAGAGGGGAGAGAAGGGAGAGAGAGGGGACGGGGACGAGAGCGGGAAGAGAGAGAGGTGGGAGAGAGAGAGAAGCGGGGGAGAGACAATGCTGGAGGAGAGATGTAGGTGAGAGAGATGTTGGGGAGAGAGAGAGGTGAGTGAGAGAGAGGTGGGGGTGAGACAGGTGGGGAAAGAGAGAGAGGGGAAGAGAGAGGAGGAAAGAGATAGAGGGGAAACGAGAGAAGTGCAGAGAGAAGGAGGTCAAAAGAGGGGAGTAGGACCAACGGAGAGGGGTCAAGGATGAGGGCGGAGAGAGGAGGGGGAGACAGCGGGGATAGAGAGAGGGGAGAGAGAGGGGAGAGAGGGGGAGGGGGAGAGAGAGATGGGGAGAGAGAGGGGGCAAGGTAGGGGGAGAGAGAGTGGTGCGTGAAACGGGCAGAGAGAGGGGAGAAAGAGAGGGGAAGGGAGAGGGGGCAGAGCAAGTGGGAAAGCGAGAGAGGTGCGAGAGAGGGGGACGAGTGAAAGAGGGAGACAGAGAGGGTGTGAGAGAGAGGGGAGGGAGAGGGGGAGAGAGAGAGAGGCGAGAGGGAGGGGGCAGAGAGGGTGGGGAGATAGAGTGGGGGAGTGAGTGGGGGATTGAGTGCGGGGAGAGAGTGGGTGTAGAGAATGTGGGGAGAGGTGGGAGAGAGAGGGTAACGAATGGGGGAGAGAGAGGGAGGAAGTGAGAGGGGGAGGGAGAGTGAGGTGACAGTGAGGGGGTCGAAAGAGGGGGCGAGAGAGGGGGAGAGAGGGAGAGGGAGAGAGGGACGGGAGAGGGAGGGGGTGAGACAGGGGCAGAGAGAGAGAGTGGGGAGAGAGAGGGGGAGAGAAAGGGGAAGAGAGAGTAGGAGAAAGAGAAAGGTGAGAGAGTGAGGCAATTGAGGGGGCAAGAGATGGGGAAAGAGAGAGAGGGAGAAAGAGAGGGATAGCGCGAGTGGGGAGCGAGAGAGGGTGGGGAGAGAGGGGTGGGAGAAAGGGGGAGGGAGAAGACAGAGGGGAAGACAGAAAGCGGGGGAGAGAGCGGGGAAGAGAGGGGGAGATGGAGATAGAAGAGACGGAGAGAGGTAAGAGGGAAGATGGAGAGGGGAGAGAGAGTGGAGAGAGAGAGAGACGAGAGAGAGGAGAGAGAGAGATGGGGGTAGAGAGACAGGGGTAGAGAGACGGGAGTATTGAGAAGGATAAAGAGAGAGGGTGGAGAGAGAAGGGGGCGAGGGGGGCGAGAGAGGGGGACAGAGGGAGTGGGAGAGAGTGAGGGGAGAGAGAGTGGAGAGAGAGAGGAGAGAGAGGTGGAGAGAGAGAGAAGTGGGGAGATAGAGAGGTAAGTGAGAGAGGTGGGGGACAGAGAGGTGGGGGAAAGAGAGAGAGGGGGAAGAAAGAGCGAGGGAAGAGAAAGGGGAAGAGAGAGGGGGGAAAGATAAGCGGAGAGATAAGGGGAAGATATAAGGGGGAGAGATAAGGGGGAGAGATTGGGGGCGAGATTGAGAAAGATTGGGGAGACGTACCAGGAGAGATAGGGAAGAGAGAAGGGGAAAGAGAAGGAGAAAGAGAAGGGTAAAGAGAAGGGGAAAAATAGGGGAGAGAGAGGGGTTAGAGAGAAATGGATTAGGGAGAGCGAACGGGAGAGAAAGGGGTCGAGTGCAGGGGTCGAGAGAGGGGGTCGAGAGAGTGGGTCGAGAGGGGAAGAGTGAGGGGAGGGGGGAGAGAGGGGTGAGACAGCGGGGGAGAGAGAGTGGGGAGAGAGAGAGTGTGGAGAGAGAGTGGGTGAGAGAGGGGGCAGAGGGGGCAGAGAGGGGGGAGAAAATGAGAGAGTGGAGAGAGAGATTGAAGGGTGAGAGATGGGGAGAGCAATGTGTGAGCAAGAGAGACGGGCGAGAGGATGGCGAACAAGAGACAGAGAGAGGTGCAAGTGTGAGTGAGTGAGTGAGGGGACAGAAATGAGAGAGTCTGAGAGATCGAGAGAGAGTGTGATAAGGGGACAAGAGGGAGAAAGAGAGAGAGAGAAAGATAGAAAGAGGGGATGAGCGAGATAGGGAGAGATACAAGGTGAGCTAGAGAGAGAGGGACTTGAGTGAGAGGCACGCGAGGGGGGGAGAGAGAGAGTCAGGTGAGAGAGAGGGATGAGGTGGAGAGTGAGTGAATGGGTGAGAGAGAGAGTGTGTGAGGGGAAGAGAGATAGAAAGAGAAGTTGAGAGAGGGGCTGAGAGAGAGAATGAGAGTGAGAGGGTGAGAGATAGAGAGTGAGGGAGTGAGGGAGGGGATCGAGAAAAAGCAACAGAGAGTCTGAGAGAGATTCAGAGAGAGATGTCTCAGTGAGGGCCAGTACAGCAGAGGTGAAAGCAGGACCCTCACAAGATGATGTGAATGAAGCCTAGAATGTTGCTGTTCCTAATCTAGCTCTGTGTCCATGTCCTGTCTTCCAGATCTGAATACAGAAGGTCACTAACTCCTCCCTGAGCTGTTTACTGTGAGTGATCTTACCGGCTGCAGGATTTACTGAAGGCTCCAGACCTCCCTCTCCATCTCTGTCTGGCTGACCAAGCGTCTTTGATGTGGTTATGGACGAGACAGGAGTTAGGAATTTGGCTGAGACAGGAACAGCCTGATGACCGGCAGGAGACAGAGAAACAGACAGAATGGGAAGTTAGACTGATGCAGTGAGGGATCTGGAAAATCTCTGTCTCCATCCCTGGCCTGTTCAGCTGTGTCTCTCTGGAAAGGGGAATTCCATTGGCTCAGGATCTGGAGTAGCTGCAAGTGTGAGAGACACTGACAGAGGCAGCAATTAGACCCACACAGTGAGGGATACGACATGGAGAGAGACTGAGTGATATCACCAGAGTGCAGGAAGGTATCAGGATCACACAATGGTCATGATGAAAGGGTTGGGATTCATGGTGCACGGGGATCAGTACTCAGTGACGGGTGAGCTACGAGTGGGACAGGTGATGGCCTCGTGCTATTCTCACCTGACTTAATCCAAACCTTAATGCCAGTGTCCAGTATAACCCATCTAACTGTTTCATATCCATTTAGGATGGAAATCTATTATAGACAGTGGGTCTGGTCTACACATGATCCAGACCCAGAGCGATGGGGTTGACTCTAAACAGCTCTCTGTAATCATCCAGCAAGGCACTCAGCTCAAGGGCAGCTCGGGGTGGGCATGCGATGCTGGCCAGCCAGAGACAGCAACATCCCATGAGTGAATTAAACACAACACTGTTGGGAGCAGTGTCCTGGTCAACCATGTCGGTAAGCTTATGGGCAGGACTTTAAACTGACAGAGAGGATGCAGGGCCAGGGTTCAGGTGAAAGGAGCTTTCCAAATCCAAACAGAAATGGCAATGTAGCTGAAGACAAGCAGAAAGGAACAGAAAGAGACAGAGTTTAACTGAAACTGTACATCGGTGAATTGGACTGTGACAAGAAATTGTGGAAAGAGCCAGTCGTAATGTTCTTTTTTGGAATGGACAAGTTCTCTGCAATAAGGTGGATGGACTGTGGCACAGAGATAAATGAGGTTTAGTGGTGACGGAGTGAACAAAAGGTGGAACATGAACATTTTATTGTACACCTCCTTGAGGGGGGTCAGGGAGTGCAGGATGGGTAACCCTGACAGTAATGGGTAACAAAGGCATTACAGAGAAAGCATTTAGCCTCAGATGATGAAGCTGAATCAGCCTGAATGCAGATTCTGGGTAACACGTGTCAAAAACACAAGCAGGAGAACAGTTTAGAGGCTGCCTAACAGCATTTCATTGCTCAACCCTGTTACACATTCCAATGTATTCCTGTGTAATACAAAGGCACTGTGATAATTCTGGGAGACTTCAGTCTTTGCATTATCTGGGACAGTCACATCGGTAAAAGTGATGTTCTCCGAACTCCTCTTCGAATGCTTCTGTCAGTGTTTCTTTGAATCACACGTTGTGCAAACGGCCAGGGAGGTGACTATCTCAGATCGACAGTTGAGTGATGACGCTGAGGGAAGGCGTATTGTCACACTGAGATATCCTCTGGGAAATTGTAGTGTCGTGGAATTCAGCGAGATGATGGATTTTTAAAGTGACCATAAAGCACACACTACAATCACAACCAAAGGCATTGACATGTGTTTGAGAGGGGAACTGACCAAGGTAAACAGGGGAAACAGTGAAGTGTATGGCTGGAAATGGACAGTGGAAAACATTTACAGTCAGAGAGATGTACAGCACAGAAACAGGGCCTTCGGTCCAACTCATCCACGTCACCCACTTATCCTAACATAATCTCGTCACATTTGCCAGCACTTGGCCCAAATCCCTCTCAACCCTTCCTGTTCGTATACCCATCCAGATGCCTTTTAAATGCAGTAATTGTACCAGACTCCACCACTTCATCTGGCAGGTCATTCCACACCCGCAACACCCTCCACATCAAAACGTTGTCCCTTACGTTCCTTTTATATCTTTCCCCTCTCATCCTGAACCTAGGCCCTCCAGTTCTGGACTACCACACCCCAGGGAAACGACGTTGTCTGTTAAACCTATCCATGCCTCTCATGGCTTTATAAACATCCATATGGATTACCCCTCGGCCTCAGACATTCCAGGGTAAACAGGCCCAGCCCATTTAACCTCTCCCTTTCGCTCAAATCCTCGAATCCTGTCAGCGTCTTTGCAAATCTTTTCTGAACCCTTTCAATTTACACAGCATCATTCCGATAGGGAGGAGACAAGAATTGAATGCAATAAGCCAAAACTGGCTTATCCAATGTCCTGTGCAGCCACAACATGACCTCCCAACTCCTCTACTCAATGCACTGATTATTAAACACAAGCATACCAAACACCTTCTTCACTATCCTATCGACACACAATTCTCCTTTCAAGGAACAATGAACCTGCACTCCAAGGTCTCTTTGTTCAGAAACACTCCCTGGGACCTTAACATTAAGTGGATCAGTCCTGCGAAGAGTTGCTTTTCCAAAATGCAGCACCTCCCATTTATCTAAATGAAGCTCCATCTCCCACCCCTCAGCCCATTGGCCCATCAGTTCACCATCCCGTTGTAATGTGAAGTAACATTCTTCACTGTCCACTACACCTCCAATTTTGGTATCATCTGCAAACTTACTAACTATACCTGCTGTGTTCACATTCAAATCATTTATATAATTAATGGAAAGTAGTGGACGCAGCACCGATCCTTGTGGCACTCCACTGGTCACAGGTCTCCAGTCTGAAAAAACCACCCACCACAACCACCGTCTGTCTTCTACCTTTGTGCTAGTTCTGTATCCAAATGGCTGGTTTTCCCTGTATTCCATGAGATCTATCCTTGCTCTCCAATCTCCCATGTGGAAACATTCGAACACCTTACTGAAGTCCATATCACGCACATCCACCGCGCTGCCCTCATCAATCCTTTTGTTACTTCTTCAAAAAACTCAATATTTTGAGACATGATTTCCCGCGCACAAACCAATGCTGACTATCCCCAATTAGATATTGCCTTTCTAAACACATGTAATTCCTGTCCCTCATGTATCCATCTTTCCACGTGCCCACGACTGACGTCAGGCGAACCAATCTGTAGTTCACTGGCTTGTCCTTACCGCCCTTCTTAAACAGTGGCACCACGTTAGCCCAACCTCCAGTCTTCTGGCATCTCACCTGTGACTATCGATGATACAAATACCTCAGTAAGAGGCCCAGCAAACACTTCTCTAGCTTCCCACAGAGATCGAGAGTACACCTGATCAGGTCCTGGGGATTTATCCAACTTTAACCATTTCAAGACATCCAGCACCTCCTCCTCTGTAATATGAACATTTTGCAAGATGACATCATCTGTTTCCCATTGCTATTTCCCAAACCATCATTCTATTCTATATCTTCCTGGTCCTTCTCTACAGGAAATACTTGTTCAGTTTCTCCCTCATCTCCTGCATGTCCACGTGCAGGCTGTCATGATCTTTGAGGACACTATACTCTCCCCAGTGACCTTTTTGTCCTTTGTGGATTTATAAAAACATTTTGGATTCTCCCTAAACCTATTTGCCAAATAATCTCATGTCCCCCTTTTTCCCTCCTGATTTCCCTCTATCCATACCCAACATTGCACTCACCCCCTCCCTGATTGATCCCTTCCCAACACTGTAATCTCCACCTCCCTGACTGATCCCTACCCAACACTGCAATCTCCCCCTCCCTGACTGATCCCTCCACAACACTGCAATCTCCCCCTTCCTTAGTGATACCTACACAACTCTGAACTCACCACTCCCCCACCCCCACCAGAAGGTTAGATCGCATGGAATCCAGGGGGCATTGGCAAACTGGGTACACAATTGGCTTGATGGTAGGAAGCAGAGTGTAACAGTCAGACTGGAGGCCTGTGACTAGTGGTGTGTCTCAGCGGTCACAGAATCATAGAATCCCCCCTCTGTGGAAACAGGCCCTCCGGCCCAACAAATCTACTGGCCCTCTGAAATGTATTCCACCCAAAAACATTCCCCTACTTTATTACTCTACATTTACCCCTGACTAATGCAACTTACTTACACATCCATGAACAGTATAGGCAGTTGAGCATTGCCAATTTACTTGACCTGCATATCTTTGGATTGTGGGAGGAAACCGGCGGACCCAGAGGAAACCCACGCAGACATGGGGAGAACGTACTAACTCAGTTGGGGTGGCATAGTGGCTCAGTGGTTAGCACTGCTGCCTCACAGTGCCAGGGACCCGGGTTCGACCCCAGCCCCAGGTGACTGTCTGTGTGGAGTTTGCACATCCTCCCAGTGTCTGCGTGGGTTTCCTCCGGGTGCTCCGGTTTCCTCCCACAGTCCAAAAATGTACAGGTCAGGTGAATTGGCCAGGCTAAATTGTCCATAGTGCTGGGTGCATTCGTCCAGGGTAACTATTGGGCAGGGAGAATGGCTCTGGGTGGGTTACTTTTCGCAGATCGGTGTGGACTTGTTGGGCCAAATGGCCTGTTTCCATACTGTCGGAAATCTAACCCTAACAGAATCTAACCCACACAGACCATCCTGTGAGGTTGGAATTGAACCCAGATCCACGGTGCTGTGAGGCAGCAGTGCTAACCACTGAGCCATTGTGCCACTGAGCTGGTCAGTGCTAGGCCCATTGCTGTTTGTTATCTATATCAATGATTTGAACGAAGATGTTTAAGGCATGATTAGAAAGTTTTCAGATTACACTAAAATAAGTGAGGAAGGTTCTCAGCAATTGCAACAGGGCCTTGATCAGCTGGCGAATTGGGCTGAGAAATGGCAAATGGAGTTTAATATACACAAGTGCGAGATCTAGCATTTTTGAAAGTCATATCAAGACTGGGGTTTCATGGTGAAAGGTAGGGCCTGAAGGAGTGTAGAGGAACAGAGGGACCTTGGATTCCAGGAGCATGGCTCTCTGAACTCAGGGAGACAGGGCAGTGAAGAAGGCTTTTGGCACACTGGGCCCTTCATCAGTCAGGGCATGGAATATCGAAGTTGGGAAGTTCTGTTGTAGTTGTACAGTGACCAGACTGGAGAGTCACGCCAACACGATTAACCAGATCATCCACGGCCCAATCAGAGATGACGGTGAGCAGTAAAACCACACCCTGTGCAGTATCGCGATGATGGAGGGAGGAGCTCAGACAGGCCAGCCGAAGGGAAAGTCCCATCCCGGGTTAATGACAAACAGCATCAATATTTGTTCCAGGAGAACCCCCACACCAACGTCTCTCACTGTCAGTGACAGCAGCTCATCAAGGGCTGGGTTAATAACAGCTGTAAGGACACTCTCGGTGGGACACCTGGGCTTGGTATGAGGGATTCCACTTAACCCAAGTGACCAAAGGTAGGATGAAGTCCAAATTATCGGAGTTGTATAAAAAAGGTATTTGGATGGGCTACCATGATTACCTCCCACTTACTGTGGAGATAGAGGGAACTTTGACAGGGACCATACTTACCTAAATGGGAAGGAACAGGTCATACCATGACATTCCCATAGCCTGTTATGCGAGAATTCGGCTCCTCTCACATCGGCTGTAGCCCTAACCGCACTCACCTTGATATATCTCGGGATACCGGTGGTTAGGATTGCAGGCTGTAACAGATGGGTACGATCATGGTGAATAATGCGTGGACACACCCCCAGGGGCTGGAAGGTAGATGGAACTCCCCGGGTGATCACCTTAGCTTCATTCATTTGCAGTGTTTGAGTGTTCCTGGCTGGGCCAGTATTGATTGCCTGCCCATAGTTGCCATTACGACAGATTGCCCATATTAAATTGCCCATTATGTCAAGGGATATTCGGGCTAGCTGGAATAGCCATAGGAAATGCAGGGTTTCAGGGATATCATCGAGGGAGTGGGTCTGAGTTGGATTCTCTTCAGAGGGTCATTGTGGACTGAATGGGCCGAACGGTCTGATTCTGTTCTCTCAAGATATTATGATATCACTTATCAGCTATAAGACTTAGGGTTTAGGTTTGCTCGGTGATAGGTTTGATATCCAGACGTTTCGTTACCTGGCTGGGTAGCATCATCAGTGGCAACCTCCAAGTGAAGCTATAAGACCATCGGTTTGGAAAACGTACACAATGGCTTTTGCACAGACAGCTGGCTACTCTGACAACAAGCATAACCAGCTTTTAAAATTAGGTTTGTAATTTATTGCATAAGCTTCTTTTCTTCCCATTCAAGTGGATGAGTTGGGGGAGATGTCACAAACTCCTGGCTAAAACACAGAGAGACAGCCAAGTTTTATTGGCCAAGGAAATCTCCCAAATCACAAAACCCGCACACCAGGCACAGCGCAAACACAGCATAATGTAAAAGGCAACAGTTATTCTGGACAGATGTATCTACCAAACAAATGAGGGCCCAGACAGGAAGTCACCGGCTCCTGCTACACAAAGAAACTAACAGCAACAAGCCATCCAAATGATTGGCAATGCTTGAAACTAATTAACGGATTCTCCGAATTGGCCACAACGATAGAAAGTTCCTGAAAACAATCCAGAAATGAATAAAAACGGTTTATCTGCAGACTGATTGCCTGAATGTCTGGAGGCCTTCTGAGGAGACCAGCATGGCAAGAGACAGAGACCATCTGACCATCCAGAGAGACAGAGGGTGAGAGAAAACAGTTTTGCAGACCCAGAGGCAGAACCAGAGAGAGAGGGAGAGAGAGACAGGCTGAAGCAAAACCCAGGGCCATGGGAGAGAGGGAATGTGAAAATCAATTGAGAGAGAGAGTTGGAACCGACTGGAGTAACGAGTGTCACCCCTTCAGTCTGTCCATGTTTTAACTCCTCAGTCTTAGTCTGACGACCCCTTCTCTCCCTCTCTCTGTCCCCTCTCTTTCTGTCCTTCTGTCTGTCTCTCTCTCACACACACTCTTTCTCTCACTCTCTCCCTCTTCCTGTCTCTCTCTGCCCATCTTTCTCCCACCCCCTTCTCCAGCCCCACTCTCTCCATCTCTCTCTCTTTGTCTCACCCTCCCTTTCTGTTTTTCGTTATTTCAGACCTGAAAGATCTCACTCAATTTTGTACCCCCTCAAAAATACTATGCCCTTCATTTTCACTGTCCTTCCAAATTTATCCCCTTTCCCAAATATCTTCCCTCCCAAATAACTACCCCACCAACTGTGCCCCCCTCAAATATTTTGCTGCCCCCAACATTGCTGTGAGCCCCACTCCCTGGGGCAGAGGGAAATTAGTGGAAAAGTGTGGAGCTGGAAAAGCCCAGCAGGTCAGGCCTGAACCATCGACTCTCCTGGCTGACCCGCTGTGTTTCCCCAGCTCCACACTTTGTAACTCTGACTCTCCAACATCTGCAGTCCTCACTTTCTCACACCGATAGATGAGTCTGGGTTGACTGACTGGCCTGTGGCTGTTTTTAAGGCACAGCAAGATCCCAGTCCCAGAAGTATAGAAGGCTTGTACCACAGATGGAGTCTTTACTGCCCATTCCCCAACCCCCATTAAATGATCCTCAGGATCCTGAGGATTGTCCCCTGAATGGCCTCACTGACTCTCCTTTCTGTGGAGACCTCTTCTCCGTGTTATGGTTCTGTTCGCTGAGTTTGTCTCTGCTGCTTCCGGTTGTCAGTTCCAGCTGTCCGCTGCAGTGGCCAGTATATGGGGTCCAGGTCAATGTGTTTGTTAAACACACCAACCTTGACCCAATATACCGGCCACTGCAGCGGACAGCTGGAACTGACAACTGAAAGCGGCAGAGACAGGCCACTATAAATGCTGGAGGAAACATCACAGAAGCGCTTCACAGGAGGCTCCCAAGCACTGAGGATGTCACCTAGACAGGGGACGAAACGTCTATAACACAAACTCCCAGCTCGGCGAACAGAACCGCAACAACGAGCACCCGAGCTACAAATCTTCTCACAAACTTTGAACACCTCTTCTCCATCCTGTCTCAGACTTTGTGTCTCATGCTGTCCCTCCCTCAATCTCTCTGTCTCTCACAACAGCCCCTCCTTTCTCCACCAACCCTAAAACCCCATCAAACAGTTCCCCCATCTCTGGCTGTCCCACTCCCCCCTTGTCTCCCAATCTCCCCCTTCCCATGTAGACCCACAGATCCTGGGTTGGAGGACATGGTGCAAAGACTGACTGCTGTCAAGCACAGAAAGATCCCACTCTGCAACCATTCCCCATCCACACACACTGTCCTTCTCCCTCCATATGTGTCCTTCTTCCTCTCCCTGTTTCTCACTGCCCATCTCTCTCTCTCCTCAATTTCTCCATCCCCACTCTCTCCATGTCTCTCTTTCTCCTTTTGTCACCCTCCCCTTCTCTTTTTCTTCATTTCAGACTCAACGAGAAAAGTACTTTTATGGCCCTTACACTAACCCCCTCCCCACAGTCGGGGTAGCATTCGGGAGAGACCAGGAAAAGTTTGATCCCCCGCATTAACTGTACAGCATCCAGCGACACAGAGACCAACTCTTCCCAATGTCCCTTCCCCAGTCACTGGGACAGGGGTCTAGGGAGACAGGGGGAGAGAAACTACAAGAGAGATAGAGAGATGGGTAGACAGACAGTGAGAGGGAGGGAGAGAACACGAGAAAGACAGGCAGGCAGACGGTGGGAGAGAAAGTGAGAAGAACTGAAAAAGAGCAGGAGAGAGGCAGAGAGAGAAAGGGCGAGAGAGAGAGTGTAAAACCCCAGGAAGAGAAATACAATGTCAGACAGATACAAGGGGAAAAAGGGGAGGCAAAGACAGGGAGTGAAGGTCAGATAGACAGCAAGAGGGAAATCCCAGGGAGAGATATAGGACAGAGAGAGAGAGAGAGAGAGAGGGGAGTTGCAGCAGCAGCATAGAGCTGAGAGAGTGGAGTGGGGGGTGTGGGGGGGGGGGGCTGTAATGCAACGAGAATGATTTACAGACAAGAAAGGCAAGATACCACAGAGCTGAGAGAAAGGTGCAGAGAGAGATGAGCAAGGTGTTGGTTTTGTGGAAGATTGAATGATTAAGCATTACTGAAAAATATGATGGGGTATGAAAGGGGCAGAGTGTTGGAGGAAGGGAATCTGCAGGGAAATATCAACAGGGCAGAGATATGAAGGATGTTGTGAGATCGGGATTGAAGGAAAAATGTGGGAGAGACAGCTGGGAACATAGAAATATACATAAGAGCTCTCATGGGAGTGGGAAGCAGTGAGATCGGTGGGATCAGACTGTGCAGCTGCCCCCTCTCTAGCATCTTGCGCCTTTGTCTCTCCTCAGTGAAGAGCTCGCATCTTGTGGTAAAATTCCCACAGACAGCCTGAATCCCACAATGTGTGTGTGTGTGTGTGTGTGTGTGTGTGTGTGTGTGTGTGTGTTTACTCTCTCTGGTTCCAGCTCCTGTCTGATGATTCCTTATCGCAGAATAATTTGATTCTCTGTCTCTGTACTGACCGGGTTTCAGCTCCAAAATCAAATGCTAAATCATCCACGATCCTATTGAATAGTAGATCAGGCTCGAGGGGATGAATGGTCTCCTCCTGTTCCTATTTCGGATGGTTTTATGTTCTTAACACTACCTCCCAGCTCTTGGCCCCCACCCTGGAGGTTATGACTCCACAAGGCCCTGATCTGGAGAGTGCTGCACTCTTCCGTGAGTCTCGGAGGGAACCAGCCTGATTTGGATTGGAGTTTCAGCCTCTCAGTGAGAAGTGAAATCTCCTCGAGATTCCCCTCAGTCTCTCACTGTAAGGTGGAGCAGGACAGTCTCGGGAAGCAAACAGCAGGCCAGGTCTGCCCTATCCTCCAGCTCCATTTCAGAAGGCCACATGGGAGGGGCTTGTTTCCTTCATCAGCTTCCCGTGCTCTCCCTTCTGGGTTAGGGTGGGTGCAGAATGGCCTTGCTCCTGGATCCTATTGAGGTGCAGGCTGGCGATGATTGGGTTATACAGGGCATGCCCCTGGAGAGAAGTCACTTAGCTCAGTTGGCTGGACAGTTGGTTTATAAAGCAGAGTAAAACCAATAGCGTGTGTTTAATTCCCACACCAGCTGGGGTTACCCTGAAGGACTCTCCTCCCCAACCTCTCCCCTCAGCTGGGCCATGGTGACCCTCTGATTAAATCCCCACCAGACACCGCTCTCTAATGAGGAGCTGTCCCATGCTCTGGTAAGACTATGGTGACATTACATTGGTTTGTACCTGGAGCTCTGTGTGCTGGACTAGTCACTGCATTGCCAGAGGGATGTTAGTGTGTGGAGAAGGTTTACTGGATGAATCCCCACTGGAATGAACAGCACTCTCTTTCCCCCAGTTAATTTACTCTTGCAGCCTTTGTGTCATTGGAGACACGAGGACCACCTCACCTGAAACAGCAGCTGGATTTTATATTCATGAGCACCCAATAAGATTGGCTAATTTACATACACACACACACACGCACTCACACACACACCACACACACACACACACACACACACACACACAAAGCCCCCGCCACACACAGGCTCTCTCACACACACAGACACACACTCCTTCAAACACAAACACAGACACACTCACACACACACACATACACAAAGGCACAACTCACTCACACACAAACACACACAAGCACACACTATATCTCTCACACACATACATGCACAGATATACACTCCCTCAAATACACACACGGGCACACTCTCTCACACATACACGCAGACACACTCTCTCTCACACAGACACACACTCTCTCTCTCTCATTTACACACACACTCTCACACACACTCTCATTCGCTCACACACCCACTCATTCTCATGTACATAGACATTCTCTCTCTCACACACACCTTTTCTCTCACACACACACAGACAGACATACAGACATACAGACACACGATCCCTCAAACACACACAGACACACTCTCTCTCACACACACATACACACAGTCTCTCTCATTTACACACACACTCACACACACACGCTTATTCTCTCACACACCCACTCACTCTCACGCACACAGACACTCTCTCTCTCACACACAAACACTCTCTCTCTCACACACACACTCTGTCTCACACACACACAGACATTCTCTCTCACATGCATACACACAGACACGCAGACACACGCTCCCTCAAACACACATAGACATACTCTCTCTCTCACACACACATGGACACACACACACAGATGCTCTCTCTCACACACACATAAACACAGTTACACTCTCTCTCACACACATACACACGCAGACACATGCTCCCTCAAATATGCATAGACACACTCTCTCACACACACACGGACACCCACGCTCTCTCTCACACGCACTCTCTCTCACACACAGACCCACTCACTCTTACACACACATGCACACAGACACACTCTCTCACACACACACTATTTCTCACATAAGTCACACTGTCATACACACACACAGACACATACACACTTCGACACAGACACATACACATATAGACACACAGACACATTCTCTCTCACACACACACACTCAAACACACATACACACACTCTCTCACACACATACACACTCTCTCACACACACCCTCACTCACACACATGCACACAGAGACACACACACCCTAAAACACACACACAGCCACACACTCTCACATGAACATGCACTTCTCTCTCACGCACACATATACAGACACACAGAGATACACATGCATCCACTCTTTCACACACACAAACACGGGCAGTCTCTCTCTCTCTCTGTTTCTCTCTCTCTGTCACACACACACACACACACTGCTGGCATGGTTGAGGTATTGCTGGAGAAATGATTTCTCCGAGGACTGAACCCTGATCTCACATGATGACTGTTCCATGGAGACAGACAGCAGCTACAGATGGACTTGTTGGATCTTCCTGTGTCCCACCTCTTGCATCGACAGCATTAGTCTGTTTGGGTGCCTGCTTTTCTAAAACGTCTCCAAGCAGCAAGTAACAATAGATTGATGAAAGTTTTCCCCAAACCATGTTTCAGACACATGCTGCTGTTATTTTTCACTGATTGTTTAAAATGATCTGAATCTTCTGAAATGGGGAGTGGCTTCCATTTCAAATTCGAACATCAGAGTGCCTCGGGGACCCTGAGGAAATGATCAGGAAATTACATCTGTTCCTTTCTATCCGCTGCACTCTGTACCACCAGATGGTTCTCCCTCAATACCTCAGATAGTTCTCCCTCAGTACCTCAGATAGTGCTCCCTCAATACCTCAGAAAGTGCTCCCTCAATACCTCAGATAGTTCTCCCTGAATACCCCAGATAGTTCTCCCTGAATACCCCAGATAGTTCTCCCTGAATACCTCAGACTGTGCTCCCTAAATACCTCAGAAAGTACTCCCTCAATACCTCAGATAGTTCTCCCTCAATACCTCAGATAGTTCTCCCTCAATACCTCAGAGAGTGCTCCCTCAATACCTTAGAAAGTGCACCCTCACTACCTCAGATAGTTCTCCCTGAATACCTCAGAAAGTGCTCTCTCAGTACTTCAGATAGTTCACCCTCAGCACCTCAGATAGTTCTCCCTCAATACCTCAGGTAGTGCTCCCTGAATACCTCAGATAGTTCACCCACAATATCTCAGATAGTGCTCCCTCAATACCTCAGAAAGTGCTCCCTCAGAACCTCAGATAGTTCTCCCTGAATACCCCAGATAGTTCTCCCTGAATACCTCAGATAGTGCTCCCACAATACCTCAGATAGTCCTCCCTCAATACCTCAGAAAGTGCTCCCTCAATACCTCAGAAAGTGCTCCCTCAATACCTCAGAATGTTTTCCCTCAATCCCTCAGAAAGTGCTCCCTCAATACCTCAGAGGTTCTCCCTCAATACCTCAGAAAGTGCTCCCTCAATACCTCAGATAGTTCTCCCTCAGTACCTCAGATAGTGCTCCCTCAATACCTCAGAAAGTGCTCCCTCAATACCTCAGAAAGTTCTCCCTGAATACCCCAGATAGTTCTCCCTCAATACCTCAGATAGTTCTCCCTCAATACCTCAGACTGTGCTCCCAAAATACCTCAGAAAGTACTCCCTCAATACCTCAGATAGTTCTCCCTCAATTCCTCAGATAGTTCTCCCTCAATACCTCAGAGAGTGCTCCCTCAATACCTTAGAAAGTGCACCCTCACTACCTCAGATAGTTCTCCCTGAATACCTCAGAAAGTGCTCTCTCAGTACTTCAGATAGTTCACCCTCAGCACCTCAGATAGTTCTCCCTCAATACCTCAGGTAGTGCTCCCTGAATACCTCAGATAGTTCACCCACAATATCTCAGATAGTGCTCCCTCAATACCTCAGAAAGTGCTCCCTCAGAACCTCAGATAGTTCTCCCTGAATACCCCAGATAGTTCTCCCTGAATACCTCAGATAGTGCTCCCACAATACCTCAGAAAGTGCTCTCTCAGTACCTCAGATAGTCCTCCCTCAATACCTCAGAAAGTGCTCCCTCAATACCTCAGAATGTTTTCCCTCAATCCCTCAGAAAGTGCTCCCTCAATACCTCAGAGGTTCTCCCTCAATACCTCAGAAAGTGCTCCCTCAATACCTCAGATAGTTCTCCCTCAGTACCTCAGAAAGTGCTCCATCAATATCTCAGAAATTTGCTCCCTCAATACCTCAGAAAGTGCTCCCTCAAAACCTCAGAAAGTGCTCCCACAGTACCTCAGACAGTGCTCCCTCAAAACCTCAGAAAGTGCTCCCTCAAAACGTCAGAAAGTGCTCCCTCAATACCTCAGATAGTGCTCCCTCAATACCTCAGATAGTTCTCCCTCAGTACCTCAGATAGCGCACCATCAATACCTCAGATGGTGCTCCCTCAATTCCTCAGAAAGTCCTCCCTCAATACCTCAGATAGTTTTCCCTCAGTAGATCAGATAATGCTCCCTCAATTCCTCAGAAAGTTGTCTCTCAATACCTCAGAAGGTGCTCCCTCAGTGCCTCAGAAAGTGCTCCATCAATTCCTCAGAAAGTGCTCCTTCAATACCTCAGATAGTTCTCCCTCAGTACCTCAGAAAGTGCTCCCTTCAATATCTAAGAAAGTGCTCCCTCAGTACCTCAAATAGTGCTTCCTCAAAATCTCAGAAAGTGCTCCCTCAATACCTCAGACAGTGCTCCCTCAATACCTCAGAAAGTGCCCTCTCAATACCGAAGAAAGCACCACTTTGTTGTGTTTAACCCCCAAAGCCCCTTAGACAATAACTCCACAAAACATTCACATCCTCAACACTTCAGGGGTCAGCCCAGCCCCCCCCTCAGAATGCGTTCAAACCCCTTCAGACTGGAAGGACCCACATCCACCCCTATCCAAGATTGGAGCCCAGATCCCCAGAACATTACTTGTCTCTCTGGATTAATTTTAGAATTCGTACAGTGTCGAAGCAAGCCATTCCGTCCATTGGCTCCACACTGACTGTTTGAACAGCATCCCACCCAGACTCGCTTCCTCTACTCTATCACGGTAATGCTGCATTTCCCATGGCATCTTTGGGCGGTGGGAGGAAACTGGATTACCTGGAGGGAACCCGTACAGATACAGAGAGAATGTGTAAACTCCACACAGACAGTCACCGGGAGTTAGAATCAAACCACTGAGACACTGTGCTGTCCTCTCTCCTTGGATGGCATGTCATCTAAACTTTTACTAAGTGTCTCCCATGTGAAACCTTCACATCTGTCTCCATGGTCATCCCCTCAAAATCTCTATCAAGTTGGACAAATTGTTTCCACAAAGCCAAGCTGACCACCCCTAATCAATTCTTCCTTTTCCAAATGCATGTAAATTGTCTCTCAGAATGCCCTCCAACACCTTACCCCCCACTGCCATCAGGCTCACAGCTCCATAGTTCAATGGCTGTTCCTTGTAGCCTTACTTCAATAATGGCCCATCATTAATCACCCTCCAGTCTTCAGGCACCTCACACATTGCCACTGATCGGTCCATCTGACAAGGCCATCTCCATCCTTCTGTAATCTAAGGCTATCCTCCTCAGTATTTATCACCCAACCAATCTTCATATTACTCACGAACCCAATGATTAACCCTCCACCATTCAAATCTAAATCTTTTCTATCAGCCACATCAGCAAGACCCCAACAGTGAGACATGAACAGACAGAGATTTCTAATGGGGCCATCACTGTCTGCTTCCTGCCACTCAGCATTCTGCGCCAAATTCCTTGGATCTTGAGTTTTTATATTCACTATCAGTTTCCAATATGGGTCCTGATAAAAGCCTGACTGACCTCCAAGCAGACGACAGGAAAGTATTGCCCTTATTTACATACCTGGTCACCACCTTAAAAAGTGCAATCCCATTGGTCAGACCCGACCCCTCCTTAACACAACCATTCTGATTGGTCTTCATGAACTCCAGGCTCTTTAAATGCTGATTAATTCTATCTCCCAAAATTACTTCCAACAGACGTCCCACCCACGGTATTAGCCTGACTGGCCTGTAGCTGCCTGGTATATCTCATGCTCCTTCTTCAATAACAGTACCACATGGTCAGTCCGACGACACCTCTCCTGTGGCCAGAGGGGATTTGAAAATGTTTGCAAGTGTACCTGCTACTTCCTCCATCACCTCATTCGGTAAACTGAGATACATTTCCACCGTCTTTGGAGATTTATTGGGTTGTAAGAAGGCCAGACCACTCAGAACCATCTCTCTCTATATATATGCTCATTCATTTAATTGTATCACAGAGCATCTCCACGATTTCATATCAACCCTGTCCCAGTGAGCACTGACATCATTCACTATAGCCTCTGGATCCATGCACAAATTCTCACTGTGTTTCGCTCATTATCAATTCACCGTTAATATCACTGTAAAGTCCTTTCAGATTTTTATTTCCTCTCTTAGCACTCCTGTCTCCCAGGCAACGAGTCTGCGATACGATTTGGAGGAGTATGGGATGTCATTCTGGATGTGGATTAGCATTGGGAAGCTCGGAAATAATGAACACACGACTGTGCTGAGTGTGGTGTAGTGGGATTCATTTGGGATGAGTACAGGGAAGCTGAGGAATTAAACAAAAACTTGATCCCTGGTAACAGAGGGTGGTACTTCTTCAGGTTCAATAACCAAATGAAGACAGACTGTTTGTACACAGTCTCTGGAACCTGGACGTGGGAATCATTACTGAGCAGGGTATGAAGGACTCAGAAGCAGAAATATACTAAACAATTTCAGATATTCCTCTTAGACCTCAAGACATGGGAGCAGAAATTCGGCCATTCAGCCCACATGATAGTGTGGCACTCACTCAGTACTGACCCACTGACAGACGAGCATTCCCTCAGTAATGACCCTCTGACAGTGTGGCACACCCTCAGTACTGACCCCTCTGACAGTGTAGTACTCCCTCAGTACTGACCCTCTGACATTACAACACTCCCTCAGTACTGACCGCTCTGACAGTGTGGCTCCACCACAGTCCACAGTCTCTGACATTACAACACTCCCTCAGTAATGACCCTCTGACAGTGCAGCACTCCCTCAGTAATGACCCTCTGACAGTGCAGCACTCCCTCAGTAATGACCCTCTGACAGTGCAGCACTCCCTCAGTAATGACCCTCTGACAGTGCAGCACTCCCTCAGCACTGACCCTTGACAGTGCCGCACTCCCTCAGTACTGACCCTCTGACAGTGTAGCACTCCATCTGTCCTAACCCTCTGACAGTGTGGCACTCCCTCTGCACTGACAATCTGACAGTGCAGCACTCCCTCAGTACTGACCCTCCGACAGTGTGGCACTCCCTCAGTACTGACCCCTCTGACAGTGCAGCACTCCCTCAGTACTGACCCTCCGACAGTGTGGCACTCCCTCAGTACTGATCCTCTGACAGTGTGACACTTCGTCAGTACTGACCCCTCTGAGAGTGCAGCACTCTCTCAGTAATAAAAGTCTGAGAGTGCAGCACTCCCTCAGCACTGACTCTTTGGCAGTGCAGACCTCCCTCAGCTCTGACCCTTATGACGGTGTGGCACTCCCTCAGTACTGATCCTCTGACAGTGTGGCACTTCTTCTGTACTAACCCCTCTGACAGTACCGCACTCCCTCAGTACTGACTCTCTGACAGTGTGGCACTCCCTCAGTGCTGACCCTCTGACATTGCAGCACCCTCTGTACTAACCCTCTGACAGTGTGGCACTCCCTCAGCACTGGCACTTTGAGAGTCCAGCACTCCCTCTGCACTGACCCTCTGAAAGCAGAGCACTCCCGCAGTACTGACCCTCTGACATTGCAGCACTCCCTCCGTACTGACCCTCTGATAGTGTGAAACTCCATCGGTACTGACCCTCTAACAGTGTGGCATTCCCTCAGTAATGAAACTCTGAGAGTGCAGCACTCCCTCAGCACCGACTCTTTGGCAGTGTAGACCTCCCTCAGCTCTGACCCTCTGTCTGTGTGGCACTCCCTCAGTACTGATCTTCTGACAGTGCCGCACTACCTCAGTACTGACTGTCTGACAGTGCAGCACTCCTTCAGTACTGACACAGTGACAGTGTGGCACTCCCTCAGTACTGACTCTCTGGCAGTGTGGCACTCCCACAGTACTGACCCTCTGAAATTGCAGCACCCCCTCAGTCCTGACCCTCTGAAATTGCAGCACCCCCTCAGTACTGACCGCTCTGACAGTGTGGCACTCCCTCAGTACTGCCAGTTCGACAGTGCAGCACTCCCTCAGTACTGACTCTCATACAGAGTGGCACTCCCTCAGTCCTGACCCGCTGACAGTGTGGCACTCCATCAGTCCTGACCCTCTGACAGTGTGGCACTCCCTCAGCTCTGATACTCTGACAGCGCAGCACTCACGCAGTACTGATCCTCTGACATTGCAGCACTCCCTCAGTGCTGACCCTCTGATAGTGTGACACTCCCTCGGTATTGATCCTATAACAGTGTGGCATTCCCTCAGCACTGACACTCTGACAGTGCAGCACTCCCGCAGTACTGACTCTCTGACATTGCAGCACTCCCTCAGTGCTGACCTTTGATAGTGTGACAGTCCCGCGACACTGATCCTCTAACAGCATGGGAATCCCTCAGTACTGACACTCTGACATTGTGGCACTCCCTCAGTCCTGACCCTCTGGCAGTGTGGCACTCCCCCAGTACTGACCCTCTGTCCTTGCAGCACCCCTCAGCACTGACACTTTGACAGTTCAGTACTCCCTCTGTACTAACCCACTGACAGTGCCGCACTCCCTCAGTACTGACCCTCTGACAGTGTGCCACTCCCTCAGTAATGAAACTCTGAGAGTGAAGCACTCCCTCAGCACCGACTCGTTGGCAGTGTAGTCATCCCTCAGCTCTGACCCTCTGACTGTGTGGCACTCACTCAGTTCTATTCTTCTAACAGTGTGGCACTCCCTCAGTACTGAGCCCTCTGACAGTGCAGCATTCCCTTAGTACTGACACTCTGACATTGCAACACACCCTCAATATTGACCCCTCTGACAGTGTGGCACTCCTTCAGTACTGACCCTATGACATTGCAGCAATCCCTCAGTGCTGACCCTCCGATAGTTTGACACTGCTCAGTACTGATCCTCTGACAGTACTGCACTCCCTCAGTACTGACTCTCTGACAGTGCTGCAATTCGTCGCTATTGTCCCTCTGACATTGCAGCACTCCCTATGTCCTGACCTCCTGACAGTGCAGCACAGCCTCAGTACTGAAACTTTGGCAGTGTAGAGCTCCCTCAGCACTGACTCTTTGGCAGTAAAGATCTCCCTCAGCACTTATCCTCTGACAGTGTGGCACTACCTCAGTACTGACCCTCTGACAGTGTGGCACTCCCTTAGTACTGACCATCCGACAGTGTGGCTCTCCCTCAGTACTGACCCTCTGAAAGTGTGGCACTCCCTCAGTACTGACCCTCCGACAGTGCACCACTCCCTCAGTACTGACCCTCTGACATTGCAGCACTCCCTCAATACTGTCCCTCTGACATTGCAGCACTTCCTATGTCCTGACCTCCTGACAGTGCAGCACAGCCTCAGTACTGAACCTTTGGCAGTGTAAAGCTCCCTCAGCACTGACTCTTTGGCAGTAAAGATCTCCCTCAGCACTGATTCTCTGACAGTGTGGCACTACCTCAGTACTGACCCTCTGACAGTGTGGCACTACCTCAGTACTGACCCTCCGACAGTGCAGCACTCCCTCAGTACTGACCAACAGACAGTGCACCACTCCCTCAGTACTGACCCTCTGACAGTGTGGCAAGCCCTCAGTACTGACCCTCTGACATTGCAGCACTCCCTCAATACTGTCCCTCTGACAATGTGGTACTCCCTCAGTACTGACCCTCTGACAGTGCAGCACTCCCTCAGCACCGACCCTTTGGCAGTGTAGACCTCCCTCAGCTCTGACACTCTTACAGTGTGGCACTACCGCAGTAATGATCCTCTGACAGTGTGGCACTACCCCAGTACTGACCCCTCTGACAGTGCTGCACTCCCTCAGTAGTGACAATCTGACAGTGCAGCACTCCCTCAGTAAGGAGACTCTGACAGTGTAGCCCTCCCATAGTAACGACCCTCTGAGAATGTGGCACTCACTCAGTACTGACCCCTCCGACAGCACAGCACTCCCTAAGTACTGACCCTCTGATAGTGCAGCACTCTCTCAGTAGTGACCTCAGTAGGACAGTGCAGTGCTCCCTCTGACTTACCCTCTAACAGTGCAGCACTTGCTCAGACTGACCCTCTGATACTGTGACACTCTCTCAGTACTGACACTCTGATAGTGTGACACTCCCTCAGTCCTGACCCTCTGACAGTGCAGTTTTCCCTCAGACTGACCCTCTGACAGTGCGGCACTCCCTCAGTACTGACGCTCTGACAGTGCGGCACTCCCTCAGTCCTGACCCTCTGACAGTGCGCCACTTTCTCAGTACTGACCCTCTGACCGTGCGGCACTCCCTCGGTACTGACCTTCTTTATTTCTTGGCAAATTGGGGTCATTGGGTTTTGCAGATTCTGAGGAAGCATGAGAGAGACACACAAATCAAGCCCTGTCTGAAACTCTCTGCAATAGATTATTCAGAGGCACAGAGTCACTGAGATGCACAGCTTGGAAACAGACCCTCCTGTCCAACCCATCCATACCAACCAAATATTCTCATCTCATTTCATTCCATTTGCTAGCACTTGGCTGATATCCCTCTAAACCCTTCCTATTCACATACTCATCCTGATACCTTTTAAATGTCGCAATTATACCAGCCCCCATCACTTCCTCTGGCAGCTACCTGCATGCCCCTGATTAAGTGCTCAAACATTCATACAGTCAATACAAACTCTAATAAACACCAACCTACGAAAGGCCAGCATTGTCATTTTCAACTGACCCTTTGATTCTTCATTACGCTGATTTCAACAGAGGTAAAGAAATAGCCTTAGTGACCATCCAGTGTGACCCTGTAATAAAACTTATTTTCAAATGTGGCTTGCATGTAATTCCCACACCCTCTAATAGTTGCCTGGAAGGTGGGGTGAGGTGTACTCTCCTGCTGCAGTCCTTGGGTGTCCCACAGTGATGTTAGGGAGGGAGCTCAAGGAGTTTGACCTGAACCATGTAAAGAGCTCTCTTACTGGAGTGCCTTTTTAAAGTTGGAAAGTTAATATAGACCAGGAGGACCTGAGAGCTGCTGTCTTGTCAGAGAGAGAGGCCTGGTGGGTCACACACCTCAGGTGAGGGGCGAGGCCATGATAGAGATTGAGCCAACAATATTAGCATCACGAACCTGTTAACTGTGGTAACTGACCCCCCCTTTGTAGCAGAGTGATTCAATCCCTTGAACAGAGCAAGCTTGAGAATTCAACACTAAAATCAATCTGTACGGAGGCGCTGGAGACCTGAAACATCAATACAGAGATTGCTGAAGAAGCTCAGCATGTCCTGCAGCATCTCTGAAGGGAGAGGGAGAAAGAGACAGAGAGTTCACCTTTCAATCCAGTGATTTCTGCGGGAAAGTTCCTTCAGAACAGACCGTTTTGAGGAAGGGTCACTTGACAAAGGCACTTCACAAAGATCCTGATCAATGTAACTTTGTGATGTTAGTTCAGAAGGAACAGCTCAGACCTAACATTTCGGTGTGCCTTTGTTCTGTATCTGTTCTCCCATGTAGCCCGCCCTCCGAATACGATACCCTACACAGCCTTAAAGCTGTTTGTCAACTTTCAGCAGAAGCAGCCTCAGGGCATTGAACACAGACTGAATTAGTCAGTGACACTTGGATCAGGTCAAGTTCTCAAGTCAACAGATGGTGAGGAAATTCAGCACAATTCAGCAGGTAGCAACGGTGAAGAGAGAGAGAGGAACAATTCGCATTTCATGTGACTCTTCATTAAAACGGTCTGTTCTGAAGGAACTTTCTCGCAGAAATCACTGGATTGAAAGGAGAACTGTCTGTTTCTTTCTCCCCCTCCCTTCAGAGAAGCACTATGTGAGGAAATGAGGGGGAACATTCTGAGGTACTGAGGGAGCATTATCTGAGGTACTGGGGGAGCACTTTCTGAGGTACTGAAGGCGCACTTTCTGAGGTACTGAGGGAGCACTTTATGCGATATTAAGGGTGCACTTTCTGAGGTATTGAGGAAGCACAATCTGAGGTATTGAGGGAGCAATTTCTGAGGATTTGATTAAGCACTATCTGAGGTATTCAGGGAGCACAATCTGAGGTACTGAGGAAGCACTACCTGAGGTACGGAAGGAGCATTATCTGAGGTAATGAAGGAGCACGTTCTCTGGTACTGAGGAAGCACTTTCTGAGGTTTGAGGGAGTACTTTCTGAGATACTGAGGGTGCACTATCTGAGGTATTGAGGAAGCACTTTCTTAGGAATTGTGGAAGCAATTTTCTCAGTTACTGAGGGAGCACTTTCTGAGGTGTTAAGTGAACACTTTCTGAGATATGAGGGAGCATTATATGAGGTACTGAGGGAGAACTATCTGAGGTATTGAGGGAGCACTATTTGACGTATTGGCGGAGCACTATCTGAGGTATTGAGGGAGCACTTTCTGAGGTACTGAGGGAGGACTTTCTGAGCTATTGAGGAAGCACTGCCTGAGGAATTGAGGGAGCACTTTCTGAGGAATTGAGGAAGCAATTTTCTCAGTTACTGAGGGGGCACTTTCTGAGGTACTAAGTGAACACTTTCTGAGGTACTGAGGGAGCATTATATGAGGTACTGAGGGAGAACTATCTGAGGTATTGAGGGAGCACTATTTGAGGTATTGGGGGAGCACTATCTGAGGTATTGAGGGAGCACTTTCTGAGGTACTGAGCGAGCAGTTTCTGAGGTACTGAGGAGGCACATTCTGAGGTATTGGGGCTACACTATCTGAGGAACTGAGGGAGCACTTTCTGACGTATTGAGAAAGCACCATGTGAGTACAGAGGGAGCATTATTTGAGGCACTGAGGAAGCACTGTCTGAGGTACTGAGTGTGCACTATCTGAGATATTGAGTACGCACCTTCTGCGGTATTGAGGGAGCATTATCTGACGTAATGAGGGAGTACTTTCTGAAGTATTGAGCAAGCACTATCTGATGTACTGAGGAAGTACACTCTGAGGTACTGAGAGAGCACTTTCTGAGGTATTAAGGAAGCACTACCTGAGGTACTGAGGGAGCAGTCTCTGAGGTATTGAGCGACATCTACTTGAAGTATTTAGGAATGCTATCTGTGGTATTGAGGGAGCACTGTCTGAGGTACTGAGGCAACACATTGTTCGGTATTGGTGGAGCACTTTCTGAGGTATTGATGTAGCACTATCTGGAGTACTGTGTGAGCACAATCTGAGGTATTGAAGGAGCTCCTTCTGAGGTATTGAGCGAGTACTTTCTGAGGTACTGAGGAAGCACTATTTGAGGTAATGAGGGAGCATTTTCTGAGGCATTGAGGGTGCAGTATCTTTGGTACCGTGAAAGCACTATCTGAGGCACTGAGGAGCACTTTCTGAGGTTTGAGAGAGCATTTTCTGTGATCCTGAGTGTGCACTATCTGAGGTATTGAGGGAGCACTGTCCGAGGTACTGAGGAAGCACTGTCTAAGGTACTGAGTGTGCACTATCTGAGGTATTGAGGGAGCACATTCTGAGGTATTGAGTGAGCACTTTCTGAGGAATTGAGGAAATTCTATCTGAGGTATTGAGGGAGCATTATCTGAGGTATTGTGGGAGCATTATCTGAGATACTGAGGGAGAACTTTCTGAGGTACTGCGGAAGCACTTTCTGAGGTATTGAGAGAGCACTATCTGAGGTACTGAGGAAGCATTATCTGACATACTGAGCGAGCACATTCTGTGGAAATGAGGAAGCACTTTTTGAGGTATTGTGGGTGCACTATCTGAGGTATTGAGGGAGCACTTTCTGAGGTATTGAGTGAGCAATTGCTGAGGTATTGAGGGAGTACTATCTGAGGTATTGGGGAAGCTCCTTCTGTGGTATTGAGTTTTCTGAGGTACTGAGGAAGCACTATCTGAGGTACTGAGGGAGCACTTTCTGACGTATTAAGCAACCACTGTCTGAGGTACTGAGGGAGCAATTTCTGAGGTAGTGAGTGTGCACTATCTGAGGTATTGAGGGGGCACTTTCTGACGTATTAAGCAAGCACTGTCTGAGGTACTGAGGGAGCAATTTCTGAGGTAGTGAGTGTGCACTATCTGAGGTATTGAGGGGGCACTTTCTGAGGTGTTGAGGGTGCACTATCTGAGGTAGAGGAAGCAATGTCTGAGGTAATGAGGGAGCACTTTCTGAGGTATTGAGGGAACACTTGCTGAAGTATTGAGGGAGCACTTTCTGAGGTATTGAGGAAGCGCTGTCTGAGGAATTGAGGGAGCACTTTCTGAGGTATTGAGCAAGCATCATCTGAGGTACTGAGGGAGAAATTTCTGACATATAGAGGCTGCATGTTCTAATTTATTCAGTGAGAACTATCTGAGGTATTGAGGGAGCACTTTCTGAGGTACTGAGGGAGAACTATCTGAGAAATTGATGGAGCACTATCTAGGTACAGAGGAAGCAGGTTCTGAGGTATTGAGTGAGCGGTTTCTGAGGTAATGTGAGGTATTGAGGGAGCACAATCTGCAGTACTGCGGGAGCACCTTCTGAGGTACATAGGAAGCACTATCTGAGGTACTGACGGTACACTATGTGAGGTATTGAAGGAGCCTTTTCTGAGGTATTGAGGGAGCACTTTCTGAGGTACTGAGGGTGCACGATCTGAGGTATTGAAGGAGCATTTTCTGAGGTATTCAGGGAGCATTTTCTGAGATACTGATGGTGCACTATCTGAGGTACTGAGGGAGACCTTTCTGAGGTATTGATGGAGTACTTTCTGAGGTACTGAGGGAGTAACTTCCGAGGTATTGAGCATGCAATATCTGAGGTACTAAGGAATAATATCTGAGGTATTGAGGGAGCACTTTCTGAGGTATTTCGGGAGCACTATTTGATAAACTGAGGAAGCACTCTCTGAGGTACTGAGGGAGCACTTTCTGAGGCATTGAGTCAGCACTATCTGAGGTAATGAGTGAGCACTATCTGAGGCTTGGAGGGAGCACTTTCTGAGGTATTGAGCAAACACTATCTGAGCTTCTGTGGAAGCAATATCTCAGGTATTGAGTGAGCACTATCTGAGGTATTGAGGGTGCAATTTCTGAGGCATTGAGGGAGTACTATCTGAGGTATTGATGGAGCACTATCTAAGTACTGAAGAAGCAGTTTCTGAGGTATTGAATGAGAACTTTCTGAGGTAATGAGGCAGCATTATCAGAGGTATTGAGGGAGCACTTTCTGCAGTACTACGGGAGCACGTTCTAAGGTACTTAGGAAGCACTATCTGAGGTACTGAGGGTGCACTATCTGAGGTACTGAGGGAGCCCTTTCTGAGGTATTGAGGGAGTACTTTCCGAGGCATTGAGCAAGCACTATCTGAGGTCCTGAGGATGTAATATCGGAGGTATTGAGGGAGCACATTCTTAGGTTTGAGGAAGCACTGTTTGATTTACTGAGGAAGCACTCTCTGAAGTACTGAGGGAGCACTTTCTGAGGTATTGAGCAAGCGCTATGTGAGGAACTGAGGGAGCAATGTCTCAGGTATGGAGGGAGCACTTTCTGAGGTCTTGAGGAGGCATTATCTGAGGTATGGAGGGCGCACTATCTGAGATATTGAGTGAGCACTTTCTGAGGTATTGAGAAAACAATTTTTTGAAGTACTGAAGGTGCACTTTCTGAGGTATTGAGTCAACACTTTCTGAGATATTGAGGGAGCATTATATGAGGTACTGAGGGAGCACTTTCAGACGTATTGAGGGAGTGCTATCTGAGGTATGGGGAGCAAGGAGGTATTGACAGAGCACATTCTGAGGTATTGAGGGAGTACTTTCTGAGGTATTGAGGAAGCAATGTCTGAGGTATTGAAGGAGCATTATCTGTGGTACTGAGGGAACACTTTCTGAGGTACTGAGGGAGCACGTACTGAGGTATTAATGGTGCCCTTTCTGAGGTATTGAGGAAGCGCTATCTGAGGTATTGAGGGAGCAATTTTTGAGTATCTGAAGACGCGTGATCTGAGATATTGAGGGAGCAATATCTGAGGTAATGAGAGAGCGCTTTCTGAGGTAGTGAGGAAGCGCTTTCTGAGGTACTGATGGACGATGATCTGAGATATTGAGGGAGAATTATCTGAGGTTCTGAGGGAGCACCTTCTGACGTACTGAGGAAGCACTATCTGAGGTACTGAGGAAGCATTATCTGACATACTTAGGGAGCATTATCTGAGGTACTGAGTGAGCACTTTCTGTGGTACTGAGGAAGCACTTTCTGAGGTACTGAGGGTGCACTATCTGAGGTATTGAGGGAGCACTTTCTGAGGTATTGAGGGAGCGCTATCTAATATATGGGGAGAAAGGAGTTATTGAGGGAGCACATTCTGAGGTATTGAGGGAGTACTTTCTCAGGTATTGGGGAAGCACTATCTGAGGTATTCAGGGAGCATTATCTGTGCTCCTGAGGGAGCACTTTCTGAGGTAGTGAGGGAGCACTTTCTGAGGTAATAATGGTGCACTTTCTGATGTATTAATGGTCCACTTTCTGAGGTAGTGAGGAAGCACTATCTGAGGGACTGAGGGAACATTATCTGAGATACTGAGGGAATGCTTTCTAAGGTACAGTGGAAGCACTATCTGAGCTACTGAGGGAACATTATCTGAGATACTGACGGAGCATTATCTGAAGTACTGAGGAAGCAATATCTGAGGTACCGAGGAAGCATTTTCTGACATACTGAGGGAGCATTATCTGAGGTACTGAGGGAGCACTTTCTGAGGCACTGAGGAAGCACTATCTGAGGTGCTGAGGAAGCAGTATCTGATGTACTGAGGGAGCATTATCTGAGGTACTGAGGGAGCACTTTCTGTGGTACTGAGGAAGCAGTTTCTGAGATACTGAGGGAGCACTTTCTGAGGTATTGAGGAAGCACTATCTGAGCTACTGAGGGAGCAATATCTCAGGTACTGAGGGTGTACTTTCTGAGTTATTGAGGAAGCACTCTCTGAGGTACTGAGTGAGCACTCTCAGAGGTACTGAGTGTGCACTATCTGAGGTATTGAGGGAACACTTTCTGAGGTACTGAGGGTGCATTATCTGAGGTATTGAGGGAGTACATTCTGAGGTATTGGGGAAGCACTATCTAAGGTATTGAGGGAGCATTATCGGTGGTAATGAGGGGGCACTTTCTGAGGTATGGAAGGAGCTCTTTTTGAGGTATTGAGGGAGCACTATCTGAGGTAGGGAGGGAGCACTTTCTGAGGTATTGAGCAAGCACTATTCGAGCTACTGAGGCGCAATATTTCAAGTTTTGAGGTAGCATTTTCTGAGGTATTGAGGAGGCACTATCTGAGGTACGTTGGAAGCACTCTCTGAGGTACTGCGGGAGCACTTTCTGAGGTAATGAGGAAGCACTACCTGAGATACTGAGGGAGCACTCTCTGAGGTATGGAAGAGGCACTTTTTGAGGTATCAAGGGAGCTTTATCTGAGGTACTGAGGGAGCACTATCTGAGGTATTGAGTGAACAGTTTCTGAGATATTGAGGGATCATTATATGAGGAAATGAGGGAGCACTTCCTGAGGTATTGAGTGAACACTTTCTGAGGTATTGAGGGAGCACTTTCTGAGATATTGAGGGAGCACTATCTTAGGTATGGAGGAGCACTATCTGAGGTATTGAGTGAGCGCTTTCTGAGGTAGTGGGGAAGCACTATCTGAGGGACTGAGAGAACATTATCTGTGATACTGAGGGAACGCTTTCTAAGGTACTGAGGAAGCACTATCTGAGGTACTGAGGGAACATTATCTGAGATACTGAGGGAGCATTATCTGAAGTACTGAGGAAGCAATATCTGAGGTACCGAGGAAGCATTATCTGACATACTGAGGGAGCATTATCTGAGGTACTGAGGGAGCACTTTCTGAGGCACTGAGGAAGCACTATCTGAGGTGCTGAGGAAGCAGTATCTGACGTACTGAGGGAGGATTATCTGAGGTACTGAGGGAGCACTTTCTGTGGTACTGAGGAAGCAGTTTCTGAGATACTGAGGGAGCACTTTCTGAGGTATTGAGGAAGCACTATCTGAGCTACTGAGGGAGCAATATCTCAGGTACTGAGGGTGTACTTTCTGAGTTATTGAGGAAGCACTGTCTGAGGTACTGAGTGAGCACTCTCAGAGGTACTGAGTGTGCACTATCGGAGGTATTAGTGGGCGGCACGGTGGCACAGTGGTTAGCACTGCTGCCTCGCAGCGCCTGAGACCCGGGTTCAATTCCCGGCTCAGGCGACTGTGTGGAGTTTGCACGTTCTCCCCGTGTCTGCGTGGGTTTCCTCCGGGTGCTCCGGTTTCCTCCCACAGTCCAAAGGTGTGCAGGCCAGGTGAATTGGCCATGCTAAATTGCCCATAGTGTTAGGTAAGGGGTAAATGTAGATGTAGGGGTATGGGTGGGTTACGCTTCGGCGGGGCGGTGTGGACTTGTTGGGCCGCAGGGCCTGTTTCCACACTGTAAGTAATCTAAATCTAAATCTAATCACTGTCTGAGGTACTGAGTGTGCACTATCTGAGGTATTGAGGAACACTTTTTGAGATATTGAGGGATCATTATATGAGGTACTGAGGGAGCACTTGCTAAGGTATTGAGTGAACACTTTCTGAGGTATTGAAGAAGCACTCTCTGAGGTATTGAGGGAGCACTTTCTGAGGTATTGAGGGAGCAGTTTCTGAGATACTGAGGGAGCACTTTCTGAGGTATTGAGGAAGCACTATCTGAGCTACTGAGGGAGCAATATCTCAGGTACTGAGGATGTACTTTCTGAGTTATTGAGGAAGCACTGTCTGAGGTACTGAGTGAGCACTCTCAGAGGTACTGAGTGTGCACTATCTGAGGTATTGAGGAACACTATCTGAGGTATTGAGGGAACACTTTCTGAGGTACTGAGGGTGCACTATCTGAGGTATTGAGGGAGCACTTTCTGAGGTATTGAGGGAGCGCTATCTAAGGTATGGGGAGCAAGGAGGTATTGAGGGAGCACATTTCGCGATATTGAGGGAGTACATTCTGAGGTATTGGGGAAGCACTATCTAAGGTATTGAGGGAGCATTATCGGTGGTAATGAGGGAGCACTTTCTGAGGTATGGAAGGAGCTATTTTTGAGGTATTGAGGGAGCACTATCTGAGGTATGGAGGGAGCACTTTCTGAGGTATTGAGCAAGCACTATTCGAGCTACTGAGGCGCAATATTTCAAGATTTGAGGTAGCATTTTCTGAGGTATTGAGGAGGCACTATCTGAGGTACGTTGGAAGCACTCTCTGAGGTACTGCGGGAGCACTTTCTGAGGTATTGAGGAAGCACTACCTGAGATACTGAGGGAGCACTCTCTGAGGTATCGAAGGAGCATTTTTTGAGGTATTAAGGGAGCATTATCTGAGGTACTGAGGGAGCACTATCTGAGGTATTGAGTGAGCGCTTTCTGAGGTAGTGGGGAAGCACTATCTGAGGGACTGAGAGAACATTATCTGTGATACTGAGGGAACGCTTTCTAAGGTACTGAGGAAGCACTATCTGAGGTACTGAGGGAACATTATCTGAGATACTGAGGGAGCATTAACTGAGGTACTGAGGGAGCACTTTCTGAGGTACTGAGGAAGCATTATCTGACATACTGAGGGTGCATTATCTGAGGTACTGAGGGAGCACTTTCTGTGGTACTGAGGAAGCACTTTCTGAGGTACTGAGGGTGCACTATCTGAGGTACTGAGGGAACACTTTCTGAGGTATTGAGGGAGCACTTACTGAGGTATTGAGGGAGTGCTATCTAAGGTATGGGGAGCAAGGAGGTATTGAGGGAGCACATTCTGCGATATTGAGGGAGTACATTCTGAGGTATTGGGGAAGCACTATCTAAGGTATTGAGGGAGCATTATCTGTGGTTATGAGGGAGCACTTTCTGAGGTACTAAGGGAGCACTTTCTGAGGTATTAATGGTGCACTTTCTGAGGTAGTGAGGAAGCACTATCTGAGGGACTGAGGGAACATTATCTGAGATACTGAGGGAAAACTTTCTAAGGTACAGAGAAAGCACTATCTGAGGTACTGAGGAAACATTATCTGAGATACTGACGGAGCATTATCTGAAGTACTGAGGGAGCACTTTCTGAGTTACTGAGGAAGCACTATCTGAGGTACCGAGGAAGTATTATCTGACATACTGAGGGAGCATTATCTGAGGTACTGAGGGAGCACTTTCTGAGGTACTGATGAATCACTCTCTGAGGTGCTAGGAAGCATTATCTAACATACTGAGGGAGCATTATCTGAGGTACTAAGGGAGCACTTTCTGTGGTACTGAGGAAGCAGTTTCTGAGATACTGAGGGAGCACTTTCTGAGGTATTGAGGAAGCACTATCTGAGCTACTGAGGGAGCAATATCTCAGGTACTGAGGGTGTACTTTCTGAGATATTGAGGAAGCACTGTCTGAGGTACTGAGTGAGCACCCTCAGAGGTACTGAGTGTGCACTATCATAGGTATTGAGGAACACTATCTGAGGTATTGAGGGAAAACTTTCTGAGGTATTGAGGGAGCACTTTCTGAGGTATGAAAGGAGCTCTTTTTGAGGTATTGAGGGAACAATATTTGAGGTATGGAGGGAGCACTTTCTGAGGCATTGAGGAAGCACTACCTGAGATACTGAGGGAGCACTCTCTGAGGTATTGAGGGAGCACTTTCTGAGGTATTGAGGAAGCACTACCTGAGATACTGAGGGAGCACTCTCTGAGGTATGGAAGGAGCTCTTTTTGAGGTATTGAGGGAGCATTATCAGAGGTACTGAGGGAGCACTATCTGAGGTACTGAGGGAACATTTTCTGAGGTATTGAGTGAACACTTTCTGAGATATTGAGGGATCATTATATGAGGTACTGAGGGAGCACTTTCTGAGGTATTGATTGAACACTTTCTGAGATATTGAGGGATCATTATATGATGTACTGAGGGAGCACTTTCTGAGGTATTGAGGGAGCAATATCTTAGGTATGGAGGAGCACTATCTGAGGTATTGAGTGAGTGCTTTCTGAGGTAGTGAGGAAGCACTATCTGAGGGACTGAGGAAACATTATCTGAGATACTGAGGGAGCATTAACTGAGGTACTGAAGGAGCACTTTCTGAGGTACTGAGGAAGCATTATCTGACATACTGAGGGAGCATTATCTGAGGTACTGACGGAGCACTTTCTGTGGTACTGAGGAAGCAATTTCTGAGGTACTGAGGGTGCACTATCTGAGATATTGAGGGAGCACTTTCTGAGGTATTGAGGGAGTGCTATCTAGGGTATGGGGAGCAAGGAGGTATTGAGGGAGCACATTCTGCGATTTTGAGGGAGTACATTATGAGGTAATGGGGAAGAACTATCTAAGGTATTGAGGGAGCATTATCTGTGGTACTGAGGGAGCACTTTCTGAGGTACTGAGGGAGCACTTTCTGAGGTATTAATGGTGGACTTTCTGAGGTATTGATGAAGCACTATCTGAGGTATTAAGGGAACAATTTTTGAGGATCTGAAGAAGTATGATCTGAGATATTGAGGGAGCACAATCTGAGGTATTGAGGGAGTGCTTTCTGAGGTAGTGAGGAAGCACTATCTGAGGTACTGACGGAACATTATCTGTGATACTGAGGGAGCATTATCTGAGGTAGTGAGGGAGCATTTTCTGAGGCACTGAGGAAGCACTATCTGAGGTACTGAGGAAGCATTATCTGACATACTGAGGGAGCATTATCTGAGGTACTGAGGGAGCACTTTCTGTGTTACTGAGGAAGCACTTTCTGTGGTATTGAGGAAGCACTATCGGAGCTACTGAGGGAGCAATATCTCAGGTATTGAGCGAGTACTTTCTGAGATATTGAGGAAGCAATGTCTGAGGTTCTGAGGGAGCACCCTCTGAGGTACTGAGTGTCTATTTTCTGAGGTATTGAGGAGCACTACCTGAGGTATTGAGGGAGCAATCTCTGAGGTATGGAAGGAGCTCTTATTGAGGTATTGAGGGAGCATTATCTGTGGTACTGAAGGAGCACTATCTGAGGTACTGAGGGAGTATTTCTGAGGTATTGAGGGAGCACTTTCTGAGGTATTGAGGGAGCACTTTCTGATGTATTGAGGGAGCACTTTCTGAGATATGTAAGGAGCTCTTTTTGAGGTATTGAGGGAGCACTATTTGAGGTATGGAGGGGGCACTTTCTGAGGTAATGAGCAAGCACTATTTGAGCTACTGAGGAGCAATATCTCAAGTTTTGAGGTAGCATTTTCTGAGGTATTGAGGAGGCACGATCAGAGGTACTTTGGAAGCACTCTCTGAGATACTGAGGGAGCACTTTCTGAGGTATTGAGGAAGCACTACCTGAGTTACTGAGGGAGCAGTCTCTGAGGTATGGAAGGAGCTCTTTTTGAGGTATTGAGGGAGCATTATCTGAGGTACTGAGGGAGCACTATCTGAGGTACTGAGGGAGCACTTTCTGAGGTATTGAGTGAAGACTTTTTGAGATATTGAGGGATCATTATATGAGGTACTGAGGGAGCACTTGCTAAGGTATTGAGTGAACACTTTCTGAGGTATTGAGGGAGCATTCTCTGAGGTATGGAAGGAGCTCTTTTTGAGGTATTGAGGGAGCATTATCTGAGGTACTGAGGGAGTACTTTCTGAGGAACTGCGGAAGCACTATCTGAGGCATTGAGGGCGCTCTATCTGATGTATTGAGGGAGTACCTTCTGAGGTATTGAGGGAGCATTTTCTGAGGCACTGAGGACGCACTATCTGAGGTACTGAGGAAGCATTATCTGACATACTGAGGGAGCATTATCTGAGGTACTGAGGGAGCACTTTCTGTGGTACTGAGGAAGCACTTTCTGTGGTATTGAGGAAGCACTATCAGAGCTGCTGAGGGAGCAATATCTCAGGTATTGAGGGAGTACTTTCTGAGATATTGAGGACGCACTGTCTGAGGTACTGAGGAGCACTACCTGAGGTACTGAGGGAGCACTCTCTGAGGTATTGAGGGAGCACTCCCTGAGGTATTGAGGGAGCACTTTCTGAGGTATTGAAGGGAGCTTTTTCTGAGGTATTGAAAAAGCACTATCTGAGGTATTGAGGGAGAATATTCTGAGGTATTGAGGGAGCATTATCTGAGATACTGAGGGAGCACTTTCTGAGGTATTGAGGAAGCACTACCTGAGTTACTGAGGGAGCAGTCTCTGAGGTATGGAAGGAGCTCTTTTTGAGGTATTGTGGGAGCATTATCTGAGGTACTGAGGTAGCACTTTCTGAGGTATTGAGTGAACACTTTTTGAGATATTGAGAGATCATTATATGAGGTACTGAGGGAGCACTTGCTAAGGTATTGAGTGAACACTTTCTGAGGTATTGAGGACGCAATCTCTGAGGTATTGAGGGAGCACTTTCTGAGGTATTGAACAAGCACTATCTGAGGTATTGAGGGAGCATTATCTGAGGTATTGAGGGAGCATTATCTGAGTTTCAGAGGGAGCACTTTCTGAGGTTCTGCGGAAGCACTATCTGAGGCATTGAGGGCGCTCTTTCTGATGTATTGAGGGAGTACCTTCTGAGGTATTGAGGGAGCATTTTCTGAGGCACTGAGGACGCACTATCTGAGGAACTAAGGAAGCATTATCTGACATACTGAGGGAGCATTATCTGAGGTACTGAGGGAGCACTTTCTGTGGTACTGAGGAAGCACTTTCTGTGGTATTGAGGAAGCACTATCAGAGCTACTGAGGGAGCAATATTTCAGGTATTGAGGGAGTACTTTCTGAGATATTGAGGAAGCACTGTCTGAGGTACTGAGGAGCACTACCTGAGGTACTGAGAGAGCACTCTCTGAGGTATTGAGGGAGCACTCTCTGAGGTATTGAGGGAGCACTTTCTGAGGTATTCAAGAAGCACGATCTGAGGTATTGAGGGAGCATTATCTGAGGTATTGAGGGAGAATTATCTGAGGTACTGAGGGAGCACTTTCTGAGGTACTGCGGAAGCACTATCTGAGGCAATGAGGGCGCTCTTTATGATGTATTGAGGGATTAACTTCTGAGGTATTGAGGAGCATTACCTGAGGTATTGAGGGAGCAATTACTGAGGTATTGGGGGAGCACTATCTGAGGTATTTGGGGAGCTCCTTCTCAAGTATTGAGCGTGTATTTTCTGAGGTTTTGGGGAAGCACTATCTGAGGTACTGAGCGAGCACTTTCTGACGTATTGAGGAACCACTGTCCAACGTATTAAGGAAGCACTGGCTGAGTTACTGAGGGAACAATTTCTGAGGTACTGAGTGTGCACTATCTGTCGTACTGAGGAAGCACTATTTGATTTCCTGAGGGTGCACTATCTGAGGTACTGAGGGTGCACTATCTGAGGTATTGAGGGAGCACTTACTGAGGTATTGAGGGAGTGCTATCTAAGGTATGGGGAGCAAGGAGGTATTGAGGAAGCACATTCTGCGATATTGAGGGAGTACATTCTGAGGTATTGGGGAAGCACTATCTAAGGTATTGAGGGAGCATTATCTGTGGTAATGAGGGAGCACTTTCTGAGGTACTAAGGGAGCACTTTCTGAGGTATTAATGGTGCACTTTCTGAGGTAGTGAGGAAGCACTATCTGAGGGACTGAGGGAACATTATCTGAAATACTGAGGGAACGCTTTCTAAGGTACAGAGGATGCACTATCTGAGGTACTGAGGAAACATTATCTGAGATACTGACGGAGCATTATCTGAAGTACTGAGGGAGCACTTTCTGAGGTACTGAGGAAGCACTATCTGAGGTACCGAGGAAGTATTATCTGACATCCTGAGGGAGCATTATCTGAGGTACTGAGGGAGCACTTTCTGAGGTACTGATGAATCACTCTCTGAGGTGCTAGGAAGCATTATCTGACATACTGAGGGAGCATTATCTGAGGTACTGAGGGAGCACTTTCTGTGGTACTGAGGAAGCAGTTTCTGAGATACTGAGGGAGCACTTTCTGAGGTATTGAGGAAGCACTATCTGAGCTACTGAGGGAGCAATATCTCAGGTACTGAGGGTGTACTTTCTGAGATATTGAGGAAGCACTGTCTGAGGTACTGAGTGAGCACCCTCAGAGGTACTGAGTGTGCACTATCTTAGGTATTGAGGAACACTATCTGAGGTATTGAGGGGACACTTTCTGAGGTATTGAGGGAGCACTTTCTGAGGTATGGAAGGAGCTCTTTTTGAGGTATTGAGGGAGCACTATCTGTGGTATGGAGGGAGCACTTTCTGAGGCATTGAGGAAGCACTACCTGAGATACTGAGGGAGCACTCTCTGAGGTATTGAGGGAGCACTTTCTGAGGTATTGAGGAAGCACTACCTGAGATACTGAGGGAGCACTCTCTGAGGTATGGAAGGAGCTCCTTTTGAGGTATTGAGGGAGCATTATCAGAGGTACTGAGGGAGCACTATGTAAGGTACTGAGGGAACACTTTCTGAGGTATTGAGTGAACACTTTCTGAGATATTGAGGGATCATTATATGAGGTACTGAGCGAGCACTTTCTGAGGTATTGATTGAACACTTTCTGAGATATTTAGGGTACATTATATGATGTACTGAGGGAGCACTTTCTGAGGTATTGAAAGAGCAATATCTTAGGTATGGAGGAGCACTATCTGAGGTATTGAGTGAGCGCTTTCTGAGGTAGTGAGGAAGCACTATCTGAGGGACTGAGGGAACATTAGCTGTGATACTGAGGGAACGCTTTCCAAGGTACTGAGGAAGCACTATCTGAGGTACTGAGGAAACATTATCTGACATACTGAGGGAGCATTATCTGAGGTACTGACGGAGCACTTTCTGTGGTACTGAGGAAGCACTTTCTGAGGTACTGAGGGTGCACTATCTGAGGTATTGAGGGAGCACTTTCTGAGGTATTGAGGGAGTGCTATCTAAGGTATGGGGAGCAAGGAGGTATTGAGGGAGCACATTCTGCGATATTGAGGGAGTACATTATGAGGTAATGGGGAAGAACTATCTAAGGTATTGAGGGAGCATTATCTGTGGTACTGAGGGAGCACTTTCTGAGGTACTGAGGGAGCACTTTCTGAGGTATTAATGGTGGACTTTCTGAGGTATTGATGAAGCACTATCTGAGGTATTAAGGGAACAATTTTTGAGGATCTGAAGAAGTATGATCTGAGATATTGAGGGAGCACAATCTGAGGTATTGAGGGAGTGCTTTCTGAGGTAGTGAGGAAGCATTATCTGAGGTACTGACGGAACATTATCTGTGATACTGAGGGAGCATTATCTGAGGTAGTGAGGGAGCATTTTCTGAGGCACTGAGGAAGCACTATCTGAGGTACTGAGGAAGCATTATCTGACATACTGAGGGAGCATTATCTGAGGTACTGAGGGAGCACTTTCTGTGTTACTGAGGAAGCACTTTCTGTGGTATTGAGGAAGCACTATCGGAGCTACTGAGGGAGCAATATCGCAGGGATTGAGCGAGTACTTTCTGAGATATTGAGGAAGCACTGTCTGAGGTTCTGAGGGAGCACCCTCTGAGTCACTGAGTGTGCACTTTCTGAGGTATTAAGGAGCACTACCTGAGGTATTGAGGGAGCATTCTCTGAGGTATGGAAGGAGCTCTTTTTGAGGTATTGAGGGAGCATTATCTGTGGTACTGAGGGAGCACTATCTGAGGTACTGAGGGAGTATTTCTGAGGTATTGAGGGAGCACTTTCTGAGGTATTGAGGGAGCACTTTCTGAGGTATTGAGAGAGCACTTTCTGAGATATGTAAGGAGCTCTTTTTGCGGTATTGAGGGAGCACTATTTGAGGTATGGAGGGAGCACTTTCTGAGGTAATGAGCAAGCACTATTTGAGCTACTGAGGAGCAATATCTCAGGTTTGAGGGAACATTTTCTGAGGTATTGAGGAGGCACTATCAGAGGTACTTTGGAAGCACTCTCTGAGGTACTGAGGAAGCACTTTCTGAGGTGTTGAGGAAGCACTACCTGAGTTACTGAGGGAGCAGTCTCTGAGGTATGGAAGGAGCTCTTTTTGTGGTATTGAGGGAGCATTATCTGAGGTACTGAGGGAGCACTATCTGAGGTACTGAGGGAGCACTTTCTGAGGTATTGAGTGAACACTTTTTGAGATATTGAGAGATCATTATATGAGGTACTGAGGGAGCACTTGCTAAGGTATTGAGTGAACACTTTCTGAGGTATTGAGGAAGCACTCTCTGAGGTATTGAGGGAGCATTTTATGAGGTATTGAGGGAGCACTCTCTGAGGTATTGAAGAAGCACTATCTGAGGTATTGAGGGAGCATTATCTGAGGTATTGAGGGAGCATTATCTGAGGTTCAGAGGGAGCACTGTCTGAGGTACTGCGGAAGCACTATCTGAGGCATTGAGGGCGCTCTTTCTGATGTATTGAGGGAGTACCTTCTGAGGTATTGAGGGAGCATTTTCTGAGGCACTGAGGAAGCACTATCTGAGGTACTGAGGAAGCATTATCTGACATACTGAGGGAGCATTATCTGAGGTACTGAGGGAGCACTTTCTGTGGTACTGAGGAAGCACTTTCTATGGTATTGAGGAAGCACTATCAGAGCTACTGAGGGAGCAATATCTCAGGTATTGAGGGAGTACTTTCTGAGATATTGAGGAAGCACTGTCTGAGGTTCTGAGGGAGCACCCTCTGAGGTACTGAGTGTGCACTTTCTGAGGTATTGAGGAGCACTACCTGAGGTATTGAGGGAGCATTCTCTGAGGTATGGAAGGAGCTCTTTTTGAGGTATTGAGGGAGCATTATCTGTGGTACTGAGGGAGCACTATCTGAGGTACTGAGGGAGTACTTTCTGAGGTATTGAGGGAGCTCTTTCTGAGCTATTGAGGGAGCATTTTCTGAGGTATTGAGGAGGCACTCTCTGAGGTATTGAGGGAGCACTCTCTGAGGTATTGAGGAAGCACTACCTGAGTTACTGAGGAAGCAGTCTCTGAGGTATGGAAGGAGCTCTTTTTGAGGTATTGAGGGAGCATTATCTGAGGTTCAGAGGGAGCACTTTCTGAGGTACTGCGGAAGCACTATCTGAGGCATTGAGGGCGCTCTTTCTGATGTATTGAGGGAGTACCTTCTGAGGTATTGAGGGAGCATTTTCTGAGGCACTGAGGAAGCACTATCTGAGGTACTGAGGAAGCATTATCTGACATACTGAGGGAGCATTATCTGAGGTACTGAGGGAGCACTTTCTGTGTTACTGAGGAAGCACTTTCTGTGGTATTAAGGGAGCACTTTCTGAGGTATTGAAGAAGCACTATCTGAGGTATTGAGGGAGCATTATCTGAGGTATTGAGGGAGAATTATCTGAGGTACTGAGAGAGCACTTTCTGAGGTACTGCGGAAGCACTATCTGAGGCAATGAGGGCGCTCTTTATGATGTATTGAGGGATTAACTTCTGAGGTATTGAGGAGCATTACCTGAGGTATTGAGGGAGCAATTACTGAGGTATTGGGGGAGCACTATCTGAGGTATTGAAGGAGCATTTTCTGAGGTATTGAGGGAGCACTTTCTGAGATAATGATGGTGCACTATCTGAGGTATTAAGGGAGCAAGATCTGAGGTACTGAGCGAGTACTTTCCGAGGTATTGAGTAAGCACTTTCTGAGGTACTGAGGAATAATATCTGAGGTATTGAGGGAGCACTTTCTGAAGCATTGAGGAAGCACTATTTGATTTCCTGAGGGTGCACTCTCTGAGTTACTGAGGGTGCACTTTCTGAGGTATTGAGAAAACACGATCTGAGGTACTGAGGGAGCACTTTCTGAGGTATTGAGCAAGCACTATCTGATGTACTGAGGGAGCACTCTCTGAGTTATTGAGGAAGATCTATCTGAGGTATTGAGGAACACGATCTGAGGTATAGAGGGAACAATTTCTGAGGTAGTGAGGGTGCACTTTCTGAGGTATGGAATGAGCTCTTTTTGAGGTACTGAGGGAGCACTATCTGAGATATTGAGGGAGCACTTTCTGAGGTATTGAGAAAACAATTTTCTTAAGTACTGAAGGTGCACTTTATGAGGTATTGAGTGAACACTTTCTGAGATATTGAGGTAGTATTATATGAGGTACTGAAGGAACAAATTCTGAGGTATTGAGGGAGCGCTATCTAAGGTATGGGGAGCACGGAGGTATTGAGGGAGCACATTCTGAGGTATGGAAGAAGCATTATCTGTGGTACTGAGGGAGCACTTTCTGCGGTACTGATGGAGCACTTTCTGAGGTTTTAACGGTGCACTTTCTGAGGTATTGAGGAAGCGCCATCTGAGGTATTAAGGGAGCAATTTTTGAGGATCTGAAGAAGCGTGATCTGAGATATTGAGGGAGCACTATCTGAGGTATTGAGGAAGTGCTTTCTGAGATAGTGAGGAAGCACTATCTGAGGTATTGAGGGAACATTATCTGAGATACTGAGGGAGCGCTTTCTTAGGTACTGAGGAAGCACTATCTGAGGTACTGAGGGAACATTATCTGAGCTGCTGAGGGAGCACATTCTGAGGTACTGAGGAAGCACTTTCTGAGGTATTGAGGGTGCACTATCTGAGGTATTGAGTGAGCACTATCTGAGGTATTGAGGGAGCACCTTCTGAGGTATTGAGGAAGCACTGTCCGACGTTTTAAGAAAGCACTGTCCAAGTCACTTAGGGAGCACTTTCTGAGCTACTGAGGGTGCACTATCTGAGGTATTAAGGGAGCACTGTCTGAATACTGAGGAAGCACTGCCTGAAGTACAGAGTGTGCACTATCTGAGGTATTGAGGGAGCACTTTCTGAGGTACTTTGGAAGCACGATCTGAGGTATTAAGGGAGAACTTTCTGTGGTACTGAGGGTGTACTATCTGAGGTATTGATGGAGCATTTCCTGAGGTACTGAAGGTGCCCAGGCTCAGGTATTCAGGAAGCACAATCTGAGGTATTTAGAGAGCGCTTACTGAGGTAATGAGGCTCGTACTATCTGAGGTACTGAGAGAGCCCTGTCTGAGGTATTGGGTGTTCACTAGCTGAGCAACTGAGGAAGCACTATCTGAGGTACTGAGGGAGTACTTTCTGAGGTATTGAGCGAGAACTATCTGAGGTACTGAGGAAGAAATATCTGCGGCATTGAGGGAGCACTTCCTGAAGTATTGAGGAAGCACTGTGTGATTTTCTGAGGAAGCACTATCTGAGGTACTGAGGGAGCACTTTCTGAGGTACTGAGGAAGCACTTTCTGAGGTATTGAGGGTGCACTATCTGAGGTATTGAGGGAGCACTTTCTGAGGTAATGAGGGAGCAATTACTGAGGTATTGAGGGAGCACTATCTGATGTACTGAGGAAGCACTCTCTGAGGTACTGAGGGAGCACTATCTGCGGTATTGAGGAAGTGCTTTCTGAGATAGCGAGGAAGCACTATCTGAGGTATTGAGGGAACATTATCTGAGATACTGAGGGAGCGCTTTCTAAGGTACTGAGGAAGCACTATCTGAGGTACTGAGGGAACATTATCTGAGCTGCTGAGGGAGCACTTTCTGAGATACTGAGGAAGCACTTTCTGAGGTATTGAGGGTGCACTATCTGAGGTATTGAGGGAGCACTTTCTGAGGTAATGAGGGAGCAATTACTGAGGTATTGAGGGAGCACTATTTGAGGTACTGAGTAAGCACTATCTGAGGTAATGAGGGAGCACCTTCTGACGTATTGAGGAAGCACTGTGTGATTTTGTGTGGAAGCACTATCTGAGGTACTGAGGGAGCACTTTCTGAGATACTGAGGAAGCACTTTCTGTGATATTGAGGAAGAACTAAATGAGGTACTGATGGAGTACTTTCTGAGGTATTGAGCAAGGATTTTGTGATATACTGAGGGAGCAATATCTCAGGTATTGAGGGAGCACTTTCTGAGGTATTGAGGAAGCGCTATCTGATGTACTGAGGAAGCACTCTCTGAGGTACTGAGGGAGCACTTTCTGAGGTATTGAGGAAGCACTGCCTGAGGTACTGCGGAAGCATTATCTGACATACTCAGGTAGCATTCTCTGAGGTATTGAGGGAGATCTATCTGAGGTATTGAGGAATACTATCTGAGGTATTGAGGGAGCACTCTCTGAGGTATTGAGGGAGCACTATCTGAGGAACTGAGGAAATACTATCTGAGCGACAGTGGGAACACTATCTGAGGTATTGAGGGAGCGCTTTCTGAGGTAGTGAGGAAGCACTATCTGAGGTACTGAGGGAACATTATCTGAGGTACTGAGGGAACATTATCTGAGATAATGCGGGAATGCTTTCTAAGGTACTGTGGAAGCACTATCTGAGGTACTGAGAACGCACTACCTGAGGTATTGAGGGAGCATTACCTGAGGTACTGAGGGAGGACTTTCTAAGGTACTGAGGAAGCATTATCTGACATACTGAGGGAGCAATATCTCAGGTATTGAGGGAGCACTTTCTGAGGTACTGAGGAAGAACTACCTGAGCTACTTATGGAGCAATATCTCAGGTATTGTGGGAGCACTTTCTGAGGTATTGAGGAAGCACTATCTGATGTACTGAGGAAGCACTCTCTGAGGTACTGAGGGAGCACTTTCTGAGGTATTGAGGAAGCATGACCTGAGGTACTGAGGGAGCACCCTCTGAGGTATTGAGGGAGATCTATCTGAGGTATTGAGGAACACTATCTGAGGTATTGAGGAACACTTTCTGACGTATTGAGGGAGCACTTTCTGAAGTATGAAAGGAGATCTTCTGAGGTATTGAGGGAGCACTATCTGAGGTGTGGATTGAGGACTTTCTTAGCTATTGGGCAAGCACTATTTGAGCTACTGAGTGAGCAATATCTCAGGTTTTGAGGGAGATCAATCTGAGGAATTGAGGAACACTATCTGAGGTATTGAGTAGGCACTATCTGATGCACTGAGGAAGCACTCTGAGGTACTGAGGGAGCAGTCTCTGAGGTATTGAGGGAGATCTATCTGTGGTATTGAGGAACACTTTCTGAAGTATTGAGTGAACACTTTCTGAGGTATTGTGGGAGCACTTTCTGAGGTACTGAGGGATCACTATCTGAGGTATTGAGGGAGCACATTCTGATGTATTGAGGAAGCAATGTTCTGAGGTACTGAGGGAGCACGTTCTGAGGTATTGAGTGAACACTTCTGAGATATTGAGGGAGCAGTATATGAGGTACTGAGGGAGCACATTCTGAGATATGTAAGGAGCTCTTTTTGAGGTATTGAGGGAGCACTATTTGAGGTAAGGAGGGAGCACTTTCTGAGGTAATGAGCAAGCAGTATTTGAGCTACTGATGATCAATATCTCAAGTTTTGATGGAGCATTTTCTGAGGTGTGAGGAGGCACTATCTGAGGTCCTTTGGAAGCACTCTCTGAGGTACTGAGGGAGCACTTTCTGAGTTATTGAGGAAGCACTACCTGAGGTACTGAGGGAGCAGTCTCTGAGGATTGGAAGTAGCTCATTTTGAGGTATTGAGGGAGCATTATCTGAGGTACTGAGGGAGCCCTGTCTGAGGTACTGGGGGAGCACTTTCTGAGGTATTGAGGGAACACTTTTTGAGATATTGAGGGATCATTACATGAGGTATTGAGGGAACACTTTCTGCGGTACTGAGGGAGCGCTTTCTGAGGTACTGAGGGAGCACTTTCTGAGGTTTTAATGGTGCACTTTCTGATGTATTGAGGAAGCGCCATCTGAGGTATTAAGGGAGCAATTTTTGAGGATCTGAAGAAGCGTGATCTGAGACATTGAGGGAGCACTATCTGAGGTATTGAGGAAGTGCTTTCTGAGATAGTGAGGAAGCACTATCTGAGGTATTGAGGGAACATTATCTAAGATACTGAGGGAGCGCTTTCTAAAGTACTGAGGAAGCACTATCTGAGGTACTGAGGGAACAGTATCTGAGCTGCTGAGGGAGTACTTTCTGAGGTACTGAGGAAGCACTTTCTGAGGTATTGAGGGTACACTTTCTGAGGTAATGAGGGAGCAATTACTGAGGTATTAAGTGAGCACTATCTGAGGTATTGAGGGAGCTCCTTCTGGGGTATTGAGGAAGCACTGTCCGACGTTTTAAGGAAGCACTGTCCAAGGTACTGAGGGAGCACTTTCTGAGCTACTGAGTGAGCACTATCTGAGGTATTGAGGGAGCACTGTCTGAGTACTGAGGAAGCACTGCCTGAAGTACAGAGTGTGCACTATCTGAGGTATTGAGGGAGCACTTTCTGAGGTACTTTGGAAGCACTATCTGAGGTATTAAGGAAGAAGTTTCTGTGGTACTGAGGGTGTACTATCTGAGGTATTGATGGAGCATTTCCTGAGGTACTAAAGGTGCGCAGGCTCAGGTATTCAGGAAGCACAATCTGAGGTATTGAGAGAGCGCTTACTGAGGTAATGAGGCTCGTACTATCTGAGGTACTGAGAGAGCCCTGTCTGAGGTATTGGGTGTTCACTAGCTGAGGAACTGAGGAAGCACTATCTGAGGTAGAGAGGGAGTACTTTCTGAGGTATTGAGCGAGAACTATCTGAGGTACTGAGGAAGAAATATCTGCGGCATTGAGGGAGCACTTTCTGAAGTATTGAGGAAGCACTGTGTGATTTTCTGAGGAAGCACTATCTGAGGTACTGAGGGAGCACTTTCTGAGATACGGAGGGAGCACTCTCTGAGGCATTGAGGAAGATCTATCTGAGGTATTGAGGGACACAATCTGAGGTATAGAGGGAACAATTTCTGAGGTATGGAATGAGCTCCTTTTGAGGTATTGAGGGAGCACTCTCTGAGATACTGAGGGAGCACTATCTGAGATATTGAGCGAGCACTTTCTGAGGTATTGAGAAAACAATTTTCTGAAGTAATGAAGGTGCACTTTATGAGGTTTGAGTAAACACTTTTTGAGATATTTAGGTAGCATTATCTGTGGTACTGAGGGAGCACTTTCTGCGGTACTGATGGAGCACTTTCTGATGTTTTAATGGTGCACTTTCTGAGGTATTGAGGAAGCGCTATCTGAGGTATTGGAGAAGCAATTTTTGAGGATCTGAAGAAACGTGATCTGAGATATTGAGGGAGCACTATCTGAGGTATTGAGGAAGTGCTTTCTGAGATAGCGAAGAAGCACTATCTGAGGTATTGTGGGAACATTATCTGAGATACTGAGGGAGCGCTTTCTAAGGTACTGAGGAAGCACTATCTGAGGTACTGAGGGAACATTATTTGAGCTGCTGAGGGAGCACTTTCTAAGGTACTGAGGAAGCACTTTCTGAGGTATTGAGGGTGCACTATCTGAGGTATTGACGGAGCACTTTCTGAGGTAATGAGGGAGCAATTACTGAGGTATTGAGGGAGCACTATCTGAGGTACTGAGTAAGCACTACCTGAGGTAATGAGGGAGCACTTTCTGAAGTATTGAGGAAGCACTGTGTGATTTTCTGAGGAAGCACTATCTGAGGTTCTGAGGGAGCACTTTCTGAGATACTGAGGGAGCACTTTCTGTGATATTGAGGAAGAACTAAATGAGGTACTGATGGAGTACTTTCTGAGGTATTGAGCAAGGATTTTGTGAGGTACTGAGGGAGCAATATCTCAGGTATTGAGGGAGCACTTTCTGAGGTATTGAGGAAGCACTATCTGATGTACTGAGGAAGCACTCTCTGAGGTACTGAGGGAGCACTATCTGCGGTATTGAGGAAGTGCTTTCTGAGATAGCGAGGAAGCACTATCTCAGGTATTGAGGGAACATTATCTGAGATACTGAGGGAGCGCTTTCTAAGGTACTGAGGAAGCACTATCTGAGGTACTGAGGGAACATTATCTGAGCTGCTGAGGGAGCACTTTCTGAGGTACTGAGGAAGCACTTTCTGAGGTATTGAGGGTGCACTATCTGAGGTATTGAGGGAGCACTTTCTGAGGTAATGAGGGAGCAATTACTGAGGTATTGAGGGAGCACTATTTGAGGTACTGAGTAAGCACTATCTGAGGTAATGAGGGAGCACCTTCTGACGTATTGAGGAAGCACTGTGTGATTTTGTGTGGAAGCACTCTCTGAGGTACTGAGGAGCACTTTCTGAGATACTGAGGGAGCACTTTCTGAGATATTGAGGAAGAACTAAATGAGGTACTGATGGAGTACTTTCTGAGGTATTTAGCAAGGATTTTGTGAGGTACTGAGGGAGCAATATCTCAGGTATTGAGGGAGCACTTTCTGAGGTATTGAGGAAGCACTATCTGATGTACTGAGGAAGCACTCTCTGAGGTACTGAGGGAGCACTTTCTGAGGTATTGAGGAAGCACTGCCTGAGGTACTGCGGAAGCATTATCTGACATACTCAGGTAGCATTCTCTGAGGTATTGAGGGAGATCTATCTGAGGTATTGAGGAATACACTCTGAGGTATTGAGGGAGCACTCTCTGAGGTATTGAGGGAGCACTATCTGAGGAACTGAGGAAATACTATCTGAGCGACAGTGGGAACACTATCTGAGGTATTGAGGGAGCGCTTTCTGAGGTAGTAAGGAAGCACTATCTGAGGTACTGAGGGAACATTATCTGAGGTACTGAGGGAACATTATCTGAGATAATGCGGGAATGCTTTCTAAGGTACTGTGGAAGCACTATCTGAGGTACTGAGAACGCACTACCTGAGGTATTGAGGGAGCATTACCTGAGGTACTGAGGGAGGACTTTCTAAGGTACTGAGGAAGCATTATCTGACATACTGAGGGAGCAATATCTCAGGTATTGAGGGAGCACTTTCTGAGGTACTGAGGAAGAACTACCTGAGCTACTTATGGAGCAATATCTCAGGTATTGTGGGAGCACTTTCTGAGGTATTGAGGAAGCACTATCTGATGTACTGAGGAAGCACTCTCTGAGGTACTGAGGGAGCACTTTCTGAGGTATTGAGGAAGCATGACCTGAGGTACTGAGGGAGCACCCTCTGAGGTATTGAGGGAGATCTATCTGAGGTATTGAGGAACACTATCTGAGGTATTGAGGAACACTTTCTGACGTATTGAGGGAGCACTTTCTGAAGTATGAAAGGAGATCTTCTGAGGTATTGAGGGAGCACTATCTGAGGTGTGGATTGAGGACTTTCTTAGCTATTGGGCAAGCACTATTTGAGCTACTGAGTGAGCAATATCTCAGGTTTTGAGGGAGATCAATCTGAGGAATTGAGGAACACTATTTGAGGTATTGAGGAACACTTTCTGAGGTATTGAGTAGGCACTATCTGATGCACTGAGGAAGCACTCTGAGGTACTGAGGGAGCACTCTCTGAGGTATTGAGGGAGATCTATCTGTGGTATTGAGAAATACTTTCTGAAGTATTGAGTGAACACTTTCTGAGGTATTGTGGGAGTACTTTCTGAGGTACTGAGGGATCACTATCTGAGGTATTGAGGGAGCACATTCTGATGTATTGTGGAAGCAATGTTCTGAGGTACTGAGGGAGCACTTTCTGAGGTATTGAGTGAACACTTCTGAGATATTGAGGGAGCAGTATATGAAGTACTGAGTGAGCGCTTTCTGAGGTATTGAGTGAACATTTTCTGAGGTATTGTGTGAGCAATATCTGAGGTATTGAGGGAGCACATTCTGAGGTATTGAGGGAGTACATTCTGAGGAATTGAGGAAGCACTCTCTGAGATATTGATGGAGCCTTATCTGAGAAACTGCGGGAACGCTTTCTAAGGTACTGTGGAAGCAATATCTGAGGTACTGAGAATGCACTATCTGAGGTATTGAGGGAGCATTACCTGAGGTACTGAGGGAGCACTTTCTAAGGTACTGAGGAAGCACTATCTGATGTACTGAGGAAGCATTATCTGACATCCTGAGGGAGCAATAACTCAGGTATTGTGGGAGCACTTTCTGATGTATTGAGGAAGCACTATCTGATGTACTGAGGAAGCACTCTCTGAGGTATTGAGGGAGGACTTTCTGAGGTATTGAGGAAGCACGACCTGAGGTACTGAGGGAGCACCCTCTGAGGTATTGAGGGAGATCTATCTGAGGTATTGAGGAACACTATCTGAGGTATTGCCGAAAATTTTCTGAGGTATTGAGGGAGCACTTTCTGAAGTATGAAAGGAGCTCTTTATGAGGTATTGAGGGAGCACTACCTGAGGAATGGAGGGAAGACTTTCTGAAGTATTGAGCAAGCACTAGCTGAGCTTCTGAGGGAGCAATATCTCAGGTTTTGAGGGAGATCAATCTGATGTATTGAGGAACACTATCTAAGGTATTGACGAACACTTTCTGAGGTATTGAGGAGGCAAGATCTGATGCACTGAGGAAACACTCTGAGGTACTGAGAGAGCACTATCTGAGGTAGTGAAGGAGCACTTTCTGTGGTACTGAAGATTCACTTTCTGAGGTATTGAGGGTGCACTATCTGAGGTATTGAGGGAGTACTTTCTGTGGTATTGAGGGAGCAATTACTTAGGTATTGAGGGAGCTCCTTCTGAGGTATTGAGCGAGTATTTTCTGAGGCTTTGAGGAAGCACTATCTGAGGTACTGAGGGAGCACTTTCTGACGTATTGAGGAAGCACTGTCCGAGGTATTAAGGAAGCATTGTCTGAGGTACTGAGGGAGCACTTTCTGAGGTACTGAGTGTTCATTATCTAAGGTATTGAAGTAGCACTTTCTGAGGTATTGAGTGAGCATTATCTAAAATATTGAGTGAGCACTTTCTGAGGTATTGAAGGAGCACCTTCTGAGGTACTTAGGAAGCACTATCCGCGGTATTGAGGGAGCACTTTCTGTGGTAGTGAGGGAGCACTTTATGAGGTACTGAGGGTGTACTATCTGTGGAAGTGATGGAGCATTCTCTGAGGTACTGAAGGTGCGCTGACTAAGGTATTCAGGGGGCACTATCTGAGGTATTGAGGGAGCACTTACTGAGGTAATGAACGACGTACTATCTGAGGTACTGAGGAAGCCCTTTCTGATATAGGGTGTGCACTATCTGAGGAACTAAGGAAGCACTATCTGAGGTGTTGAGGAAGCAATTTTCTGAGGTACTGAGGCAGCACTTTCTGAGGTACTGAGGAAGCACTATCTGAGGTACTGAGGGAACACTATTTGAGGTATTGGGGAGCATTATCTGAGGTATTGAGGGAGCACTTTCAGAGGTATTGAGGGTGCTCCTTCTTAGGTATTGAGGGAGCACTTTCTGAGGTATTGAGGGTGCTCCTTTTGAGGTATTGAGCGACTGTTTCTGAGGTATTGAGGGAGCACTATCTGAGCTATTGAGGGTGCACTACCTGTGGTAACGAGGACGCACTTTCTGATGTATTGAGGAAGCGCAATGAGAGTACTGAGGGAGCATTTGCTGAGGTACTGAGGGAGCATTTGCTGAGGTTCTGACGGTGCACTATCTGAGGTACAGAGGGAGCACTAAATGAGGTATTTAGGGAATACTTTCTGAGGTACTGAGGGAGTACTTTCTGTGGCATTGAGCAAGCACTATCAGAGGTACTGAGGAAGTACTATCTGAGTTATTGAGGGAGCACTTTCTGAGGTATTGAGGAAGCACTATCTGAGGTACTGAGGGAGCAGTATCTGACATTCTGGGGGAGCATTATCTGAGGTACTGAGGGAGCACTTTCTGTGGTACTGAGGAAGCACATTCTGAGGTATTGAGGAAGCACTTTCTGAGGTATTGCGTGAACATTTTTTGAGGTATAAAGGAGCACTATCTGAGGTATTGAGGGAGCATTATCTGTGGTACTGATGAAGCATTTTTTGAGGTATTGAGGGTGCACTTTCTGAGGTATTGAGGGTGCACTATCTGAGGTACTGAGGGAGCACTTTCTGTGGTACTGAGGAAGCAATTTCTGAGGTAATGAGGGTGCACTATCTGAGGTATTGAGGGAGCACTTTCTGAGGAATTGAGGGAGCAATTACTGAGGTATTGAGGGAGCAGTATCAGAGGTATTGAGGCAGCAATTACTGAGGTATTGAGGGAGCACTATCTGAGGTATTGGGGGAGCTCCGTCTGAGGTATTGAGCGAGTATTTTCTGAGGTATTGAGGAAGCACTATCTGAGGTATTGAAGGAACACTTTCTGACGTATTAAGGAAGCACTGTCCGACATATTGAGGGAGCAATTTCTGAGTTGTGAGAAAGCACTGCCTGAAGTACAGAGTGTGCACTCTCTGACGTATTCAGGGGGCACATTCTAAGGTATTGAGTGAGAACTATCTGAGGTATTGAGGGAGCACTTTCTGAGGTATTGAGGAAGCAATATTCTGAGGTATTGAGGGAGCACTTCCTGAGGTATTGAGGGATTACTATCTGAGGTATTGATGGAGCACTATCTAGGTACTGAGGAAGCAGTTTCTGAGGTTTTGATTGAGCACAATCTGAGGTAATGAGGGAGCATTATCAGAGGTATTGAGGGAGCACATGCTGCAGTACTGCAGGAGCACCTTCTGAGGTACTTAGGAAGCACTATCTGAGGTACTGACGGTGCACTATGCAAGGTATTGAGGGAGCTTTTTCTGAAGTATTGAGGGAGCACTTTCTGAGGTATTGAGGAAGCACTATCTGAGGTACTGAGGGATCATTATCTGACATACTGAGGGAGCATTATCTGATGTACTGATGGAGCACTTTCTGTGGTACCGAGGAAGCACTTTCTGAGGTATTGATGGTTCACTATCGGAGGTATTGAGGGAGCATTTTCTGAGGTATTCAGGGAGCACTATCTTAGGTATGGGGGAGCATTATCTGAGGTGTTGAGGGAGCACAATCTGAGGCATTGAGGAAGCACTTTCTGAGGTGTTGAGGGAGCACAATCTGAGGTATTGAGGAAGCACTTTCTGAGGTATTGAGGGAGCACTATCTTAGGTATGGGGGAGCACTATCTGAGGTATTGAGGGAGCACATTCTGAGGTATTGAGGGAGCACTTTGTGAGATATTGAGGAAGCACGATCTGAGCTATTGAGGGAGCATTATCTGTGGTACTGAGGGAGCAGTTTCTGAGGTACTGAGGAAGCACTATCTGAGGTACTGAGGGAACATTATCTGAGCTACTGAGGGATCACTTTCTGAGGTACTGAGGAAGCACTTTCTGAGGTATTGAGGGAGCACTACCTGAGGAATTGAGGGAGGACTTTCTGAAGTATTGAGCAAGAACTAGCTGAGCTTCTGAGGGAGCAATATCTCAGATTTTGAGGGAGATCAATCTGATGTATTGAGGAACACTATCTAAGGTATTGACGAACACTTTCTGAGGTATTGAGGAGGCAAGATCTGATGCACTGAGGAAGCACTCTGAGGTACTGAGAGAGCACTATCTGAGGTAGTGAAGGAGCACTTTCTGTGGTACTGAAGAAACACTTTCTGAGGTATTGAGGGTGCACTATCTGAGGTATTGAGGGAGTACTTTCTGTGGTATTGAGGGAGCAATTACTGAGGTATTGAGGGAGCTCCTTCTGAGGTATTGAGCGAGTATTTTCTGAGGCTTTGAGGAAGCACTATCTGAGGTACTGAGGGAGCACTTTCTGACGTATTGAGGAAGCACTGTCCGAGGTATTAAGGAAGCATTGTCTGAGGTACTAAGGGAGCACTTTCTGAGGTACTGAGTGTTCATTATCTAAGGTATTGAAGGAGCACTTTCTGAGGTATTGAGTGAGCATTATCTAAAATATTGAGTGAGCACTTTCTGAGGTATTGAAGGAGCACCTTCTGAGGTACTTAGGAAGCACTATCCGCGGTATTGAGGGAGCACTTTCTGTGGTAGTGAGGGAGCACTTTCTGAGGTACTGAGGGTGTACTATCTGTGGAAGTGATGGAGCATTCTCTGAGGTACTGAAGGTGCGCTGACTAAGGTATTCAGGGGGCACTATCTGAGGTATTGAGGGAGCACTTACTGAGGTAATGAACGACGTACTATCTGAGGTACTGAGGAAGCCCTTTCTGATATAGGGTGTGCACTATCTGAGGAACTAAGGAAGCACTATCTGAGGTGTTGAGGAAGCAATTTTCTGAGGTACTGAGGCAGCACTTTCTGAGGTACTGAGGAAGCACTATCTGAGGTACTGAGGAAGCACTATTTGAGGTATTGGGGAGCATTATCTGAGGTATTGAGGGAGCACTTTCAGAGGTATTGAGGGTGCTCCTTCTTAGGTATTGAGGGAGCACTTTCTGAGGTATTGAGGGTGATCCTTTTGAGGTATTGAGCGACTGTTTCTGAGGTATTGAGGGAGCACTATCTGAGCTATTGAGGGTGCACTACCTGTGGTAACGAGGACGCACTTTCTGATGTATTGAGGAAGCGCAATGAGAGTACTGAGGGAGCATTTGCTGAGGTACTGAGGGAGCATTTGCTGAGGTTCTGACGGTGCACTATCTGAGGTACAGAGGGAGCACTAAATGAGGTATTTAGGGAATACTTTCTGAGGTACTGAGGGAGTACTTTCTGTGGCATTGAGCAAGCACTATCAGAGGTACTGAGGAAGTACTATCTGAGTTATTGAGGGAGCACTTTCTGAGGTATTGAGGAAGCACTATCTGAGGTACTGAGGGAGCAGTATCTGACATTCTGGGGGAGCATTATCTGAGGTACTGAGGGAGCACTTTCTGTGGTACTGAGGAAGCACATTCTGAGGTATTGAGGAAGCACTTTCTGAGGTATTGCGTGAACATTTTTTGAGGTATAAAGGAGCACTATCTGAGGTATTGAGGGAGCATTATCTGTGGTACTGATGAAGCATTTTTTGAGGTATTGAGGGTGCACTTTCTGAGGTATTGAGGGTGCACTATCTGAGGTACTGAGGGAGCACTTTCTGTGGTACTGAGGAAGCAATTTCTGAGGTAATGAGGGTGCACTATCTGAGGTATTGAGGGAGCACTTTCTGAGGAATTGAGGGAGCAATTACTGAGGTATTGAGGGAGCAGTATCAGAGGTATTGAGGGAGCATTTTCTGAGGTATTGAGTCAGCAATTACTGAGGTATTGAGGGAGAACTTTCTGAGGAATTGAGGGAGCAATTACTGAGGTATTGAGGGAGCAGTATCTGAGGTATTGAGGGAGCATTTCCTGAGGTATTGAGGCAGCAATTACTGAGGTATTGAGGGAGCAATTACTGAGGTATTGGGGGAGCTCCGTCTGAGGTATTGAGCGAGTAATTTCTGAGGTATTGAGGAAGCACTATCTGAGGTATTGAAGGAACACTTTCTGACGTATTAAGGAAGCACTGTCCGACATATTGAGGGAGCAATTTCTGAGTTGTGAGAAAGCACTGCCTGAAGTACAGAGTGTGCACTCTCTGACGTATTCAGGGGGCACATTCTAAGGTATTGAGTGAGAACTATCTGAGGTGTTGAGGGAGCACTTTCTGAGGTATTGAGGAAGCAATATTCTGAGGTATTGAGGGAGCACTTCCTGAGGTATTGAGGGATTACTATCTGAGGTATTGATGGAGCACTATCTAGGTACTGAGGAAGCAGTTTCTGAGGTTTTGATTGAGCACAATCTGAGGTAATGAGGGAGCATTATCAGAGGTATTGAGGGAGCACATGCTGCAGTACTGCAGGAGCACCTTCTGAGGTACTTAGGAAGCACTATCTGAGGTACTGACGGTGCACTATGCAAGGTATTGAGGGAGCTTTTTCTGAAGTATTGAGGGAGCACTTTCTGAGGTATTGAGGAAGCACTATCTGAAGTACTGAGGGATCATTATCTGACATACTGAGGGAGCATTATCTGATGTACTGATGGAGCACTTTCTGTGGTACCGAGGAAGCACTTTCTGAGGTATTGATGGTTCACTATCGGAGGTATTGAGGGAGCATTTTCTGAGGTATTCAGGGAGCACTATCTTAGGTATGGGGGAGCATTATCTGAGGTGTTGAGGGAGCACAATCTGAGGTATTGAGGAAGCACTTTCTGAGGTGTTGAGGGAGCACAATCTGAGGTATTGAGGAAGCACTTTCTGAGGTATTGAGGGAGCACTATCTTAGGTATGGGGGAGCACTATCTGAGGTATTGAGGGAGCACATTCTGAGGTATTGAGGGAGCACTTTGTGAGATATTGAGGAAGCACGATCTGAGCTATTGAGGGAGCATTATCTGTGGTACTGAGGGAGCAGTTTCTGAGGTACTGAGGAAGCACTATCTGAGGTACTGAGGGAACATTATCTGAGCTACTGAGGGATCACTTTCTGAGGTACTGAGGAAGCACTTTCTGAGGTATTGAAGGTGCACTACCTGAGGTATTGAGGGAGCACTTTTTGAGGTATTGAGGGAGCAATTACTGAGGTATTGAGGGAACACTATCTGAGGTATTGAGGGAGCTCCTTCTGAGGTATTGAGGAAGCACTATCTGAGGTACTGAGGGAGCACTTTCTGATGTATTGAGGAAGCACTATCCGACGTTTTAAGGAAGCACTGTCCAGGTAATGAGGGAGCACTTTCTGAGGTTCTGAGTTTGCACTATCTGAGGTATTGAGGGAGCACCATCTGAGGTACTTTGGAAGCACTATCTGAGGTATTGAGTGAGAACTTTCTTTGGTACTGAGGGTGTACTATCTGAGGTATTGATGGAGCATTTTCTGAGGTACTGAAGGTGCGCTGGCTAAGGTATTCAGGAAGCACTATCTGACGTATTGAGAGAGCACTTACTGAGGTAATGAGGCACGTACTATCTGAGGTACTGAGAGAGCCCTGTCTGAGGTATTGGGTGTTCACTATCTGAGGAAGTGAGAAAGTACTATCTGAGGTACCGAGGAAGTACTTTCTGAGGTATTGAGCGAGGACTATCTGAGGTACTGATGCAGCACTATCTGAGGTATTGAGGGAACACTTTCTGAGGTATCGACGAAGCACTTTTTGATTTGCTGAGGAAGCATTATCTGAGGTCCTGAGGGAGCACTTTCTGAGATATTGAGGAAGAACTATATGAGGTACTGAGGGAGTACTTTCTGAGGTATTGAGCAACGATTATGTGAGGTACTGAGGGAGCAATATCTCAGGTTTTGAGGGAGCACTTTCTGAGGTATTGAGGAAGCACTGTCTGAGGGAGCACTTTCTGACGTATTAAGGAAGCACTGTCCAACATAATGAGGGAGCAATTTCTGAGTTGTGAGGAAGCACTGCCTGAAGTACAGAGTGTGCACTACCTGATGTATTGAGGGGGCACTATCTAGGTACTGAGGAAGGAGTTTCTGAGGTATTGATTGAGCACTTTCTGAGGTAATGAGGGTGCTTTCTCAGAGGTAGTGAGTGAACACAGGCTGCAGTACTGCGGGAACACCTTCTGAGGTACTTAGGAAGCACTATCCGAGTTACTGACGGTGCACTATGTAAGGCATTGAGGGAGCTTTTTCTGAGGTATTGAGGGCGCACTTTCTGAGGTATTGAGGAAGCACTATCTGAGGTGCTGAGGGAGCATTATCTGACATACTGAGGGAGCATTATCTGATGTACTGATGGAGCACTTTCTGTGGTACTGAGGAAGCACTTCCTGAGGTATTGAGGGTGCACTATCAGAGGCATTGAGTGAGCATATTCTGAGGTATTGAGGGTGCACTATCTTAGGTATGGGGGAGCTCTTTCTGAGGTATTGAGGGAGCACAATCTGAGGTATTGAGGAAGCACTTTCTGAGGTATTGAGGGAGCACGATCTTAGGTATGGGGAGCACTATCTGAGGTATTGATGGAGCACATTCTGAGGTATTGAGGGAGCACTTTGTGAGTTATTGAGGAAGCACTATCTGAGCTATTGAGGGAGCATTATCTGTGGTACTGACGGAGCGCTTTCTGAGTTAGTGAGGAAGCGCTATCTGAGATATTGAGGGAACATTATCTGCGATACTGAGGGAGCACTTTCTGAGGTACTGAGGGAGCACTTTCTGAGGTATGGCGGGAGAATTATCTGAGGTACTGAGGGAACACGTTTTGAGGTACTGAGGAAGCACTTTCTGAGGTATTTAGGGAGCACTTTCTGACGTATTGAGGAAGCACTGTCCGACGTATTAAGGAAGCACTGTCTGAGGTACTGTGGGAGCACTTTCTGAGGTATTGAGTGAGCATTATCTGAGGTATTGAGGGTGCACTACCTGAGGTATTGAGGGAGCACTTTCTGAGGTACTGAGGGTGTATTATCTGAGGAATTGATGGAGCATTTTCTGAGGCAATGAGGGTGCGCAGGCGAAGGTATTCAGAGCGAACTATCTGAGGTATTGAGGGAGCACTATCTGAGGTACCAATGACGGACTATCTGAGGTACTGAGGGAGCCCTTTCTGAAGTATTGGGTGTGCACTTTCTGAGGAACTGAGGAAGCACTATCTGAGGCATTGAGGGAGCTGTTTCTGAAGTATTGAGGAAGCACGATTTGATTTGCTGAGGAAGCACTCTCTGAGGTACTGAGGGAGCAATATCTCAGGTATTGAGGAAGCACTATCTGATGTACTGAAAAAGCATTCTCTGAGGTACTGAGAGAGTAGTTTCTAAGGTATTGATGAAGCACTATCTGAGGTATTGAGGGAGATCTATCTGAGGTATGGGAGAAGCTCTTTCTGAGGTATTGAGGGAGCACTATCTGAGAAACTGAGGGAACACTATCTGAGGAACTGTGGGAAAACTATCTGAGGTGTTGAGGGAGCACTTTCTGAGGTATTGAGTGAGCACTTTCTGGGGAACTGAGGAAGCGCTATTTGAGGTATTGGGGAGCATTATCTGAGGTATTGAGGGAGCACTTTCTGAGGTATTGTGTGAGCAGTATCTAAGGTATGGGGAGTACTATCTGAGGTATTGAGCGAGCACTTTCAGGTGTATTGAGGGTGCTCCTTCTGAGGTATTGAGCGAGTGCTTTCTGAGGTATTGAGGGAGCGCTATCTGAGCTATTGAGGGTGCACTACCTGTGGTACCGAGGAAGCACTTTCTGATGTATTGAGGAAGCACAATGAGAGTACTGAGGGTGCACTGTCTGAGGTACTGAGGGAACATTTTCTGGGGTATTGTGTGTGCACTATCTGAGGAACTGAGGAAGCACTAAATGAGGTATTGAGGCAGTACATTCTGAGGTACTGAGGGAGTACTTTCTGAGGTATCGAGGAAGCACTATCTGAGGTACTGAAAGAGCATTTGTGGGCGGCACGGTGGCACAGTGGTTAGCACTGCTGCCTCACAGCGTCAGCAACCCGGGTTCAATTCCTGCATCAGGCGACTGACCGTGTGGAGTTTGCACGTTCTCCCCATGTCTGCGTGGGTTTCCTCCGGGTGCTCCGGTTTCCTCCCACAGTCCAAAGATGTGCACGTCAGGTAAATTGGCTATACTAAATTGCCCGTAGGTGTAGGGATATGGGTGAGTTGCGCTTTGATGGGTCGGTATGGACTTGTTGGGCCAAAGGGCCTGTAAGTAATCTAATCTAATCACTGCCTGAAGTACAGAGTGTGCACTATCTGAGGTATTGTGGGAGCACCTTCTGAGGTACGTAGGAAGCACTATCTGAGGAATTGAGAGTGCACTTTCTGAGGTACAGAGGAAGCACTATTTGAGGTATTGGGGAGCATTATCTGAGGTATTGAGGGAGCACTATCTGAGCTATTGAGGGTGCACTACCTGTGGTACCGAGGAAGCACTTTCTGATGTATTGAGGAAGCACAATAAGAGTACTGAGGGAGCACTATCTGAGTAATTGAGGGTGCACTATCTGAGGTATTGAAGGAGCATTTTCTGAGGTACTGACGGCGCACTATCTGAGGTACTGAGGGAGCCATTTCTGAGGTATTGTGTGTGCACTATCCGAGGAACTGAGGAAGCACTATCTGAGGTATTGTGGGAGTATTTTCTGAGGAACTGAGGGAGTACTTTCTGCAGTATTGAGCAGCACTATCTGAGGTACTGAGGAAGTCTATCTGAGGTATAAAGTGAGCACTTTCTGAGGTATTAAGGAAGCAATATCTGAGGTACTGAGGGAGCATTATCTGATGTACTGAGGGAGCACTTTCTGTGGTACTGAGGAAGCACTTTCTGAGGTATTGAGGGTGCACTATCTGAGGTATTGATGGAGCACTATTTGAGGTATTGGGGAGCATTATCTGAGGTATTGAGGAAGCACTTTCTGAGGTAATGAGGGCGCTCCTTCTGAGGTATTGAGCGAGTGCTTTCTGAGGTATTGAGGGAGCACTATCTGAGCTATTGAGGGTGCACTATCTGTGGTACCGAGGAAGGACTTTCTGATGTATTGAGGAAGCTCAATAAGAGTACTGAGGGAGCACTATCTGAGTTACTGAGGAATCACTATCTGAGTTATTGAGGGTGCACTGTCTGAGGTATTGAGGGTGCACTATCTGTGGTACCGAGGAAGGACTTTCTGATGTATTGAGGAAGCTCAATAAGAGTACTGAGGGAGCACTATCTGAGTTACTGAGGCAGCACTATCTGAGTTATTGAGGGTGCACTGTCTGGGGTATTGAGGGAGCATTTTCTGACGCACTGACGGTGCACTATCTGAGGTACTGAGGGAGCCATTTCTGGGGTATTATGTGTGCACTCTCCGAGGAACTGATGAAGCTCTAAATGAAGTATTGAGGGAGTACTTTCTGAGGTACTGAGGGAGTACTTTCTGTGGTATTGAGCAAGCACTATCTGAGGTACTGAGGATGTAATATCGGACGTATAAAGGGAGCACTTTCTGAGGTATTGAGGAAGCAATATCTGAGGGACTGAGGAAGCATTATCTGACATACTGAGGGAGCATTATCTGACATACTGAGGGAGCTTTATCTGATGTACTGAGGGAGCACTTTCTGTGGTACTGATGAAGCACTTTCTGAGGTATTGAGGGTGCACTATCTGAGGTATTGAGGGAGCAATGTCTGAGTACTGAGGAAACACTGCCTGAAGTACAGAGTGTGCACTATCTGAAGTATTGAGGGAGCACTTTCTGAGGTATTGAGTGAGCATTTTCTAAAGTATTGAGGGAGCAATTTCTGACGTATTGAGTGAGAACCTTCTGAGGTACTTAGGAAGCACTATCTGAGTTATTCAGGGTGCACTACGTGAGGTATTGAGGGAGCCTTTTCTGAGGTATTGAGGGTGCACTACCTGAGGTATTGAGGGAGCATTTTCTGAGGTTCTGAAGGTGCGCTGCTTAAGGTAATCAGGGGGCACTATCTGAGGTATTGAAGGAGCACTTTCTGAGGTAATGAGGGACGGACTATCTGAGGTACTGAGGTAGCCCTTTCTGAGGTATTGAGGGAGAACTTACTGAGGCATTGTGGAAGCATTTTCTAAAGTATTGAGGGAGCACTTTCTGACGTATTGAGGGAGAACCTTCTGAGGTACATAGGAAGCACTATCTGAGTTATTGAGGGTGCACTACCTGAGGTATTGAGGGAGCATTATCTGATGTATTGCTGGAGCACTTTCTGAGGTGTTGAGGGAACTTCTTCTGACGTATTGAGCAAGTACTTTCTGAGGTATTTAGGGAGCAATTTCTGAGGTATTGAGGTAGCACTTTCTCAGGTATTGTGGAAGTACTTTCTGATGTACTGAGGAAGGTCTATCTGAGGTAGAGCTGCAGCACTTTCTGAAGTATTGAGGGAGCACTTTCTCAGGTATTGTGGAAGCATTATCTGATGTACTGAGAGGGAGCACTTTCTGAGGTAGTGAGGTAGCACTATCTGTGTACTGAGAGAGCACTACCTGAGGTACTGAGGCAGCCCTATCTGAGGTATTGACGGCGCACTTTCTCCGGTACTGAGGAAGCACTCTCTGACGTACTAAGGGAGCACTTTCTGAGGACCTGAGGAAGCACTATCTGTGGCATTGAGGGTGCACCTTCTGAGTTATTGAGGGAACACTTCCCGAGGTACTGAAGGAACTCCTTCCGAGGTACTGAGGGAGTACTTTCTGAGGTTTTGAGGGTGCAATTCCTGAGGTTTGAGAGAGCACTTTCTGAGGTATTGAGGGAGTACATTCTGATGTATTGAGGGATCACAATCTGTGGTACTGTGGAAGCACTATATGAGATATTGAGGAAGCACTATCTGAGGTACTGAGGAAGCACTATCTGAGGTACTAAGTGAGCACTTTCTGATGTATTGAGGGAGCACTTTCAGATGTATTGAAGGAGCTGTTTCTGTAGTACTGAGAGAGCGCTTTCTGAGGTATAGAGTGAGCACTTTCTGAGGTATTGAGGGAGCACTCTCTGAGGAACTGAGGGAGCAATTTCTGAGGTACTGAGGAAGCACTATCTGATGTACTGAGGAAGCGCATTCTGAGGTATTGAGGGAGTACTATCTGACGTACTGAGAATGCACTATCTGAGCTGTTGAGGAAGCACTACTGAGTGCTAAGGGAGCACCATCTCAGGTATTGCGGGAGCACTTTCTGAGGTACTGAGGCAGCACATTCTGAAGTATTTAGGGAGCACTTTCTGAAGTATTGAGGGAGCACTTTCTGAGGTATTCAGTGGCAGACTATCTGAGGTATTGGGGGAGCACTTTCTGAGGTATAGAGGGTGCACTATCTGAGGTACTGAGGAAGCACTATCTGAGGTATTGAGGGAGCAATTTCTGACATATAGAGTGTGCATTTTCTAAGGTATTGAGGGAGCACTTTCTGTGGTATTGTGGGAGCATTATCTAAAGTATTGAGGGAGCACTTTCTGAGGTATTGATGAAGCACCTTCTGAGGTATTGGGTGTGTACCATCTGAGGGAGAGAGGAACCACAATCTGAGGTACTGAGGCAGCACATTCTGAGGTATTGAGGGAGCACTTTCTGAGGTATTGACGTAGAACTATCTGAGGTATTGTTGGAGCCCTACCTGAGGTACTGAGGAAGCACTTTCTGTGGTATTGAGGGAGCATTATCTGAGGTATTAAGGGAGCACTTTCATGGTAGTGTGGTAGTAACTTCTGAGGTATTTAGGAAGCCCTTTCTGATGTGTTGAGGAAGCAATATCTGAGGAATTGGGGAGCACTTTCTGAGGTAATGAGGGAGCACTTTCTGAAGTCCTGAGGCAGCACTTTCGGCGATATTGAGGTAGTACGATCTGAGGGATTGATGGAGCACTATCTGAGTACTGAGGAAGCCCTTTCTGTGGTATTGAGGGAGCATTATCTGACGTATTGAGTGATCACTTTCATCAGTACTGTGGGAGCACTTTCTGAGGTATTTAGGAAGCCCTTTCTGATGTTTTGAGGAAGCACTATCTGAGGTATTTTGGGAGCAATTTCCGAGGTAATGAGCGAGCACTTTCTGCGGTATTGAGGCAGCATATCCTGAGATATTGAGGGAGCACTTTCTGAGGTATTGAGGTAGTACTTTCTGAGGCACTGAGGCAGCACATTCTGAGGTATTGAGGAAGCACTTTCTGAGGTATTGAGGTCGTACTATGTGAGGTATTGATGGAGCACTATCTGAGGTACTGAGGAAGCACTTTCTGTGGTATTGGGGGAGTATTATCCGAGGTATTGTGGGAGCACTTTTATCAGTACTGTGGGAGCACCTTCTGAGGTATTTAGGATGCCCCTTCTGATGTGTTGAGGAAGCACTATGTGAGAAATTTGGAGAGCACTTTCTGAGCTAATGTGGGAGCGCTATCTGAGGTATTGCAGGACCAGTTCAGTGGTACTGAGGCAGCCCGTTCTGAAGTATTTAGGGAGCACTTTCTGAGGAACTGAGGAAGCACTATCTGAGGTATTGAGGGAGCACTTTCTGAGGTACTGAGGAAGCACTACTGAGTACTGAGGGAGCACTATCTGAGGTATTGTGGGAGCACTAACTGAGGTATTGAGGAAGTACTGTCTGAGGCATTGAGGTAGCAAATCTGATGTAGTGACGAAGCACTATCTGAGGTACTGAGGAAGCACTATCTGAGGTATTGAGCGAGCACTTTCTGAGGATTTGAGGGTGCACTATCTGAGGTGTTGAGGGAGCTCCTTCTGAGGTATTGGGCAAATAGTTTCTGAGGTACTGAGGGTGCACTTTCTGAGGTATTGAGGGATCACTTTCTGATGTATTGAGTGAGCAGTTTCTGAGGTACTGAGGGAGCACTTTTTGATGTATTGGAGGAGCACTTCCTGAGGTATTGAGGAAGCGCTATCTGAGGTATTGAGGGATTGCGTCTGAGGTATCACGGGAGCATTATCTGAGGTACCGAGGAAACACGATCTGATGTACTGAGGGAGCACGATGTGAGGTTTGGGAGGAGATCTATCTGCGGTATTGAAGAAGCACTATCTCAGGTCCTGAGGAAGCACTACCTGATGTATTGAGGGAGCACTTTCTGAGTTACTGAGGGACACTTTCTGAGGTATTGAGGAAGCACTATCTGATGTACTGAGGCAGCACATTCTGAAGTATTGAGGGAACACTTTTTGAGGTATTGAGGGAAGGAATATCTGAGGTATTGAGGGAGCACTTTATGAGGTATAGAGGGTGCACTATCTGACGTACTGAGGGAGTAATTTCTGAATATAGAGTGTGCACTTTCTCAGGTATTGAGGGAGCACTTTCTGAGATATTGTGCGAGCATTATCTAAAGTATTGAGGGAGCACTTTCTGAGGTATTGAGGGAAGGACTATCTGAGGTACTGAGGGAGCACTTTCTGAGGTACAGAGGGAGCATTTTCTGAGTTCTCTCTTGTTGTCCCCGGTGTCTCTCGCCCCTGGTCTCTCAGGTGCCCCCAGTCTCGCTCACCCCCCCTCCCCGTCTCTCTCGCCCCCCGTCCCTCGTCACCCCCCCAGTCTCTCTCACCCCCAGTCTCTTGCATCACTCCCTCTCTCTCGCCCCCCGTCTGTCTCTCTCTCACCCCCCGGTCTCTCTCGCCCACAGTGTCTCACATCACTCCCTCTCTCTTGCCCCTGTCTCTCTCTCTCACCCCCTGGTCTCTCTTGCTACCGGTCTCTCTCACCCCTGGTTGCTCTCGCCCCCAGTCTCTCTCGTCCCCGGTCTCTCGCCGCCCCCCCCACCCCGTCTCTCTCATCCCTGGTCTCTCTTGTCACCCCCGGTCGCTCTCGACCCCGGTCTCTCTCGTCACCCTCGGTCGCTCTCGCCCACAGTCTCTCTTATTGCCCCCGGTCTCTCTCACCCACGATCTCTCTCGCACCCAGTCTCTCTCTCCCCCGTGCTCTCTAGTCCCCTGTCTCTCGACCCCGGTCTCTCTCACCCGCAGTCTCTCTCTCGCCCCCGGTCTCTCTCGCACGCAATCTCTCTCGCCACTCCCCTCTCTATCACCCCTGGTCTCTCTCTCTCACCATGGTCTCTCTCTCGTCCCCTGGCCTGTCTTTCGACCCCAGTCTCTATCACCCTGGTCTCTCTCTATCACCATGGTCTCTCTCTTGTCCCCGGTCTGTCTGGCCTCCCCAGTCTCTCTTGTCAACCTCTCTCTCTCACCCCCGGTCTCTCTCACTCCCAGTCTCTCTGACACCCCCCACCCCCGTCTCTCTCGCACCCGGTCTCTCTCATCATCCCCTCTCTCTCGCCCCCTTTCCCTCTCGCCTGCAGGCTCTCTCGACCCCGATCTCTCTCGTCACCCCATGTCTCTCTCACACACAGTCTCTCTCATTGCCCCCGGTATCTCTCGCCCCCGGTCTCTCTCATCCCTCATCTGTCTCGTTGCCTCCGGTCTCTCTTGCCCCTGGTCTCTTTCGCACCTGGTCTATCTCGCCCCCAGTCTCTCATCATCACCGGTCTCCCTCGCCACCAGTCTCTCTCTCGCCCCCGGTCTCTCTCTCGCTCCCATTCTCTCCCTTGCCCCGGAATCTCTCTTGCCCCCAGTCTCTCTCTCGACCCCGGAATCTCTCTCGCCCCCGGTCTCTCTTGCCCCCGGTATCTCTCTCACCCCCGGTCTCTCTCTCTCCCCCCTGGTATCTCTCTCGCCCCCGGTATCTCTCTCACCCCGGTATCTCTCTCGCCCTCAGTCTCTCTCTCGCCCCCGGTCTGTCTCGTCACTCCTGGTCTATCGTCACCCCAGTCTCTCATCAACCCCGGTCTCCCTCGCTCCCGGTCTCCCTTGGCATCAGTCTCTATCATCCCGGGTCTCTCTCGTCACCATTGGTCTATCTTGACCCCGGTCCCTCTTGTCACCCCCAGAGTCCCCGGTCTCCCTTGTCATCCCCGGTGTCTCGGTCTCTCTTGTCACCCCCGGTGTCTCGGTCTCTCTTGTCACCCCCGGTGTCTCGGTCCCTCTTGTCACCCCCGGTGTCTCAGTCCCTCTTGTCACCCCCGGTGTCTCGGTCTCTCTTGTCACCCCTGGTGTCTCGGTCCCTCTTGTCACCCCCGTTGTCTCAGTCTCTCTTGTCACCCCCGGTGTCTAGGTCTCTCTTGTCACCCCCGGTGTCTCGGTCCCTCTTGTCACCCCCGGTGTCTCATTCTCTCTTGTCACTCCCAGTGTCTCGGTCCCTCTTGTCACCCGCGGTGTCTCAGTCCCTCTTGTCACCCTCGGCGGCTCAGTCCATCTTGTTACCCACGGTCTCTCTTGTCACCCCCGGTGTCCCCGGTCTCTCTTGTCACCCCCAGTGTCTCGGTCTCTCTTGTCACCCCCGGTGTCTCGGTCCCACTTGTCACCCCCGATGTCTCGGTCCCTCTTGTCACCCCTGGTGTCTCGGTCTCTCTTGTCACCCCCGGTGTCTCGGTCCCTTTTGTCACCCCCGGTGTCTCGGTCTCTCTTGTCACCCCTGGTGTCTGAGCCCCGCTTGTCAACCCCGGTGTCTCAGTCTCTCTTGTCACCCCCGGTATCTCAGTCTCTTTTGTCGCCCCCGGTGTCTTAGTCCCGCTTGTCAACCCTGGCGTCTCGGTCTCTCTTGTCACCCCCGGTGTCTCAGTCCCTCTTGTCACCCCCGGTGTCTCAGTCCCTCTTCTCCCCCCCGGTGTCTCGGTCCCTCTTGTCAACCCCGGTGTCTCGGTCTCTCTTGTCACCCCCGGTGTCTCAGTCCCTCTTGTCACCCCCGGTGTCTCGGTCCCTCTTGTCACCCCCGGTGTCTCGGTACCTCTTGTCACCCCAGGTGTCTCAATCCCTATGGTCACCCTGGGTGTCTCAGTCCCTCTTGCCACCCCCGGTTTCTCAGGCTCTCTTGTCGCCCCCGGTGTCTTAGTCCCGCTTGTCACCCCCGGTGTCTCGGTCTCTCTTGTCACCCCCAGTGTCTCAGTCCCTCTTGTCACCCCCGGTGTCTCGGTACCTCTTGTCACCCCCGGTGTCTCAGTCTCTCTTGTCACCCCCGGTGTCTCGGTCCCTTTTGTCACCCCCGGTGTCTCGGTCCCTCTTGTCACCCCCGGTGTCTCGGTCTCTTTTGTCACCCCCGGTGTCTCGATCCCTCTTGTCACACCCGGTGTCTCAGTCCCTCTTGTCACCCCCGGTGTCTCAGTCCCGATTGTCACCCCCGGTGTCTCCGTCTCTCTTGTCGCCCCCGGCGTCTCAGTCTCTCTTGTCACCCCCGGTGTCTCAGTCTCTCTTGTCACTCCTGGTGTCTCGGTCTCTCTTGTCACCCCCGGTGTCTCGGTCTCTCTTGTCACCCCCGGCGTCTCAGTCTCACTTGTCACTCCCGGTGTCTCGGTCTCTTTTGTCACCCCCGGTGTCTCAGTCCCGATTGTCACCCCCGGTGTCTCGGTCCCTCTTGTCACCCCCGGTATCTCGGTCTTTCTTGTCCCCGGTCTCTCTTGTCACCCCCGGTGTCTCAGTCTCTCTTGTCACCCCCGGTGTCTAGGTCCCGATTGTCACCCCCGGTGTCTCGGTCCCTCTTGTCACCCCCGGTGTCTCGGTCCCTCTTGTCACCGGTCTCTCTTGTCACCCCCGGTGTCTCAGTCTCTCTTGTCACCCCCGGTGTCTCAGTACCTCTTGTCACCCCCGGTGTCTCAGTCTCTCTTCTCACCCCCGGTGTCTCAGTCCCTCTTGTCACCCCCGGTGTCTCGGTCCCTCTTGTCACCCCCAGTGTCTAGGACCCTCTTGTCACCCCCGGTGTCTCCGTCTCTCTTGTCGCCCCCGGTGTCTCAGTCTCTCTTGTCACCCCCGGTGTCTCGGTCCCTCTTGTCACCCCCGGACTCTCAGACCCTCTTGTCACCCCCGGTGTCTCAGTCTCTCTTGTCACCCCCGGTGTCTCCGTCTCTCTTGTCGCCCCCGGTGTCTCAGTCTCTCTTGTCACCCCCGGTGTCTCAGTCCCTCTTGTCACCCCCGGTGTCTCAGTCCCTCTTGTCACCCCCGGTGTCTCAGTCTCTCTTGTCTCTCCCGGTGTCTCCGTCTCTCTTGTCACCCCCGGTGTCTTGGTCCCTCTTGTCACCCCCGGTGTCTCAATCTCTCTTGTCACTCCCAGTGTCTCGGCCTCTCTTGTCACCCCCAGTGTCTCGGTCCCTCTTGTCACCCCCGGTATCTCGGTCTGTCTTGTCACACCCGGTGTCTCAGTCTCTCTTGTCACCCCCGGTGTCTCAGTCTCTCTTGTCACCCCCGGTGTTTCAGTCTCTCTTGTCACCCCCGGTGTCTCAGTCTCTCTTGTCACCCCCGGTGTCTCAGTCTCTCTTGTCACCCCCGGTGTCTCGGTCTCTCTTGTCACCCCCGGTGTCTCGGTCCCACTTGTCACCCCCGATGTCTCGGTCCCTCTTGTCACCCCCGGTGTCTCGGTCTCTCTTGTCACCCCCGGTGTCTCGGTCTCTCTTGTCACCCCGGTGTCTCGGTCTCTCTTCTCACCCCCGGTGTCTCGGTCTCTCTTGTCACCCCCGGTGTCTGAGTCCCGCTTGTCAGCCACGGTGTCTCAGTCTCTCCTGTCACCCCCGGTGTCTCAATCCCTATGGTCACCCTGGGTGTCTCAGTCCCTCTTGCCACCCCCGGTTTCTCAGTCTCTCTTGTCGCCCCCGGTGTCTTAGTCCCGCTTGTCAACCCCGGTGTCTCAGTCTCTCTTCTCCCCCCCGGTGTCTCGGTCCCACTTGTCAACCCCGGTGTCTCGGTCTCTCTTGTCACTCCCGGTGTCTCAGTCCCTCTTGTCACCCCCGGTGTCTCGGTCCCTCTTGTCACCCCCGGTGTCTCGGTACCTCTTGTCACCCCCGGTGTCTCAGTCTCTCTTGTCACCCCCGGTGTCTCGGTCCCTTTTGTCACCCCCGGTGTCTCGGTCCCTCTTGTCACCCCCGGTGTCTCGGTCTCTCTTGTCACCCCCGGTGTCTCAGTCCCTCTTGTCACCCCCGGTGTCTCGGTCCCTCTTGTCACCCCGGTGTTTCAGTCTCTCTTGTCAACCCCGGTGTCTCGGTCCCTTTTGTCACGCCCGGTGTCTCGGTCCCTCTTGTCACCCCCGGTGTCTCGGTACCTCTTGTCACCCCCGGTGTCTCAGTCCCTCTTGTCACCCCCGGTGTCTCGGTCCCTTTTGTCACCCCCGGTGTCTCGGTCCCTCTTGTCACCCCCGGTGTCTCGGTCCCTTTTCTCCCCCCCGGTGTCTCGGTCCCTCTTGTCACCCCCGGTGTCTCGGTCTCTCTTGTCACACCCGGTGTCTCAGTCCCTCTTGTCACCCTCGGTGTCTCCGTCTCTCTTGTCGCCCCCGGCGTCTCAGTCACTCTTGTCACCCCCGGTGTCTCAGTCTCTCTTGTCACTCCCGGTGTCTCGGTCTCTCTTGTCACCCCCGGTGTCTCGGTCTCTCTTGTCACCCCCGGTGTCTCAGTCTCTCTTGTCACTCCCGGTGTCTTGGTCTCTCTCGTCACCCCCCGTGTCTCAGTCCCGATTGTCACCCCCGGTGTCTCGGTCCCTCTTGTCACCCCCGGTGTCTCGGTCTTTCTTATCCCCGGTCTCTCTTGTTACCCCCGGTGTCTCAGTCTCTCTTGTCACCCCCGGTGTCTAGGTCCCGATTGTCACCCCCGGTGTCTCGGTCCCTCTTGTCACCCCCGGTGTCTCGGTCTTTCTTGTCCCCGGTCTCTCTTGTCACCCCCGGTGTCTAGGTCCCTCTTGTCACCCCCGGTGGCTCAGTCTCTCTTGTCACCCCCGGTGTCTCGGTCCCTCTTGTCACCCCCGGTGTCTCAGTCCCTCTTGTCACCCCTGGTGTCTCAGTCTCTCTTGTCACTCCCGGTGTCTCAGTCCCTCTTGTCACCCCCGGTGTCTCAGTCTCTCTTGTCACCCCCGGTGTCTCAGTCCCTCTTGTCACCCCCGGTGTCTAGGTCCCTCTTGTCACCCCCGGTGTCTCCGTCTCTCTTGTCACCCCCGATGTCTCGGTCCCTCTTGTCACCCCCGGTGTCTCGGTCTCTCTTGTCATCCCCGGTGTCTCAGTCTCTCTTGTCACCCCCGGTGTCTCGGTCTCTCTTCTCACCCCCGGTGTCTCGGTCTCTCTTGTCACCCCCGGTGTCTCGGTCTCTCTTGTCACCCCCGGTGTCTCAGTCCCGCTTGTCAGCCCCGGTGTCTCAATCCCTATGGTCACCCTGGGTGTCTCAGTCCCTCTTGCCACCCCCGGTTTCTCAGTCTCTCTTGTCGCCCCCGGTGTCTTAGTCCCGCTTGTCAACCCCGGTGTCTCAGTCTCTCTTCTCCCCCCCGGTGTCTCGGTCCCTCTTGTCAACCCCGGTGTCTCGGTCTCTCTTGTCACCCCCGGTGTCTCAGTCCCTCTTGTCACCCCCGGTGTCTCGGTCCCTCTTGTCACCCCCGGTGTCTCGGTACCTCTTGTCACCCCCGGTGTCTCAGTCTCTCTTGTCACTCCCGGTGTCTCAGTCCCTCTTGTCACCCCCGGTGTCTCGGTCCCTCTTGTCACCCCCGGTGTCTCGGTACCTCTTGTCACCCCCGGTGTCTCAGTCTCTCTTGTCACCCCCGGTGTCTCGGTCCCTTTTGTCACCCCCGGTGTCTCGGTCCCTCTTGTCACCCCCGGTGTCTCGGTCTCTCTTGTCACCCCCGGTGTCTCAGTCCCTTAAGTCACCCCCGGTGTCTCGGTCCCTCTTGTCACCCCGGTGTTTCAGTCTCTCTTGTCAACCCCGGTGTCTCGGTCCCTTTTGTCACCCCCGGTGTCTCGGTCCCTCTTGTCACCCCCGGTGTCTCGGTCTCTCTTGTCACCCCCGGTGTCTCAGTCCCTCTTGTCACCCCCGGTGTCTCGGTCCCTTTTGTCACCCCCGGTGTCTCGGTCCCTCTTGTCACCCCCGGTGTCTCGGTCCCTCTTCTCCCCCCCGGTGTCTCGGTCCCTCTTGTCACCCCCGGTGTCTCGGTCTCTCTTGTCACACCCGGTGTCTCAGTCCCTCTTGTCACCCTCGGTGTCTCCGTCTCTCTTGTCGCCCCCGGCGTCTCAGTCACTCTTGTCACCCCCGGTGTCTCAGTCTCTCTTGTCACTCCCGGTGTCTCGGTCTCTCTTGTCACCCCCGGTGTCTCGGTCTCTCTTGTCACCCCCGGTGTCTCAGTCTCTCTTGTCACTCCCGGTGTCTTGGTCTCTCTCGTCACCCCCCGTGTCTCAGTCCCGATTGTCACCCCCGGTGTCTCGGTCCCTCTTGTCACCCCCGGTGTCTCGGTCTTTCTTATCCCCGGTCTCTCTTGTTACCCCCGGTGTCTCAGTCTCTCTTGTCACCCCCGGTGTCTAGGTCCCGATTGTCACCCCCGGTGTCTCGGTCCCTCTTGTCACCCCCGGTGTCTCGGTCTTTCTTGTCCCCGGTCTCTCTTGTCACCCCCGGTGTCTAGGTCCCTCTTGTCACCCCCGGTGGCTCAGTCTCTCTTGTCACCCCCGGTGTCTCGGTCCCTCTTGTTACCCCCGGTGTCTCAGTCCCTCTTGTCACCCCTGGTGTCTCAGTCTCTCTTGTCACCCCCGGTGTCTCAGTCCCTCTTGTCACCCCCGGTGTCTAGGTCCCTCTTGTCACCCCCGGTGTCTCCGTCTCTCTTGTCACCCCCGATGTCTCGGTCCCTCTTGTCACCCCCGGTGTCTCGGTCTCTCTTGTCATCCCCGGTGTCTCGGTCTCTCTTGTCACCCCCGGTGTCTCGGTCTCTCTTCTCACCCCCGGTGTCTCGGTCTCTCTTGTCACCCCCGGTGTCTCGGTCTCTCTTGTCACCCCCGGTGTCTCAGTCCCGCTTGTCAGCCCCGGTGTCTCAATCCCTATGGTCACCCTGGGTGTCTCAGTCCCTCTTGCCACCCCCGGTTTCTCAGTCTCTCTTGTCGCCCCCGGTGTCTTAGTCCCGCTTGTCAACCCCGGTGTCTCAGTCTCTCTTCTCCCCCCCGGTGTCTCGGTCCCTCTTGTCAACCCCGGTGTCTCGGTCTCTCTTGTCACCCCCGGTGTCTCAGTCCCTCTTGTCACCCCCGGTGTCTCGGTCCCTCTTGTCACCCCCGGTGTCTCGGTACCTCTTGTCACCCCCGGTGTCTCAGTCTCTCTTGTCACCCCCGGTGTCTCGGTCCCTTTTGTCACCCCCGGTGTCTCGGTCCCTCTTGTCACCCCCGGTGTCTCGGTCTCTCTTGTCACCCCCGGTGTCTCAGTCCCTCTTGTCACCCCCGGTGTCTCGGTCCCTCTTGTCACCCCGGTGTCTCAGTCTCTCTTGTCAACCCCGGTGTCTCGGTCCCTTTTGTCACCCCCGGTGTCTCGGTCCTTCTTGTCACCCCCGGTGTCTCGGTACCTCTTGTCACCCCCGGTGTCTCAGTCTCTCTTGTCACCCCCGGTGTCTCGGTCCCTTTTGTCACCCCCGGTGTCTCGGTCCCTCTTGTCACCCCCGGTGTCTCGGTCCCTCTTCTTCCCCCCGGTGTCTCGGTCCCTCTTGTCACCCCCGGTGTCTCGGTCTCTCTTGTCACACCCAGTGTCTCAGTCCCGCTTGTCAGCCCCGGTGTCTCCGTCTCTCTTGTCGCCCCCGGCGTCTCAGTCTCTCTTGTCACCCCCGGTGTCTCAGTCTCTCTTGTCACTCCCGGTGTCTCGGTCTCTCTTGTCAACCCCGGTGTCTCGGTCTCTCTTGTCACCCCCGGTGTCTCAGTCTCTCTTGTCACTCCCGGTGTCTCAGTCTCACTTGTCACCCCCGGTGTCTCAGTCCCTCTTGTCACCCCCGGTGTCTCAGTCCCTCTTCTCCCCCCCGGTGTCTCGGTCCCTCTTGTCAACCCCGTGTCTCGGTCTCTCTTGTCACCCCCGGTGTCTCAGTCCCTCTTGTCACCCCCGGTGTCTCGGTCCCTCTTGTCACCCCCGGTGTCTCGGTACCTCTTGTCACCCCAGGTGTCTCAATCCCTATGGTCACCCTGGGTGTCTCAGTCCCTCTTGCCACCCCCGGTTTCTCAGTCTCTCTTGTCGCCCCCGGTGTCTTAGTCCCGCTTGTCACCCCCGGTGTCTCGGTCTCTCTTGTCACCCCCAGTGTCTCAGTCTCTCTTGTCACCCCCGGTGTCTCGGTCCCTTTTGTCACCCCCGGTGTCTCGGTCCCTCTTGTCACCCCCGGTGTCTCGGTCTCTTTTGTCACCCCCGGTGTCTCGGTCCCTCTTGTCACACCCGGTGTCTCAGTCCCTCTTGTCACCACCGGTGTCTCCGTCTCTCTTGTCACCCCCGGCGTCTCAGTCTCTCTTGTCACCCCCGGTGTCTCAGTCTCTCTTGTCACTCCCGGTGTCTCAGTCTCTCTTGTCAACCCCGGTGTCTCGGACTCTCTTGTCACCCCCGGTGTCTCAGTCCCAATTGTCACCCCCGGTGTCTCGGTCCCTCTTGTCACCCCCGGTGTCTCGGTCTTTCTTGTCCCCGGTCTCTCTTGTCACCCCCGGTGTCTCAGTCTCTCTTGTCACCCCCGGTGTCTAAGTCCCGATTGTCACCCCCGGTGTCTCGGTCCCTCTTGTCACCCCCGGTGTCTCGGTCTTTCTTGTCCCCGGTCTCTCTTGTCACCCCCGGTGTCTCGGACCCTCTTGTCACCCCCGGTGTCTCGGTCCCTCTTGTCACCCCCGGTGTCTCAGTCTCTCTTGTCACCCCCGGTGTCTCGGTCCCTCTTGTCACCCCCGGTGTTTCAGTCCCTCTTCTCACCCCCGGTGTCTCAGTCTCTCTTGTCACCCCCGGTGTCTCAGTCCCTCTTGTCACCCCCGGTGTCTCAGTCTCTCTTGTCACCCCCGGTGTCTCAGTCCCTCTTGTCACCCCCGGTGTCTCGGTCCCTCTTGTCACCCCCAGTGTCTAGGTCCCTCTTGTCACCCCCGGTGTCTCCGTCTCTCTTGTCGCCCCCGGTGTCTCAGTCTCTCTTGTCACCCCCGGTGTCTCCGTCTCTCTTGTCGCCCCCGGTGTCTCAGTCTCTCTTGTCACCCCCGGTGTCTCGGTCCCTCTTGTCACACCCGGTGTCTCAGTCCCTCTTGTCACCACCGGTCTCTTCGTCTCTCTTGTCGCCCCCGGTGTCTCAGTCTCTCTTGTCACTCCCGGTGTCTCGGTCTCTCTTGTCACCCCCGGTGTCTCGGTCTCTCTTGTCACCCCCGGTGTCTCAGTCTCTCTTGTCACTCCCGGTGTCTTGGTCTCTCTTGTCACCCCCGGTGTCTCAGTCCCGATTGTCACCCCCGGTGTCTCGGTCCCTCTTGTCACCCCCGGTGTCTCGGTCTTTCTTGTCCCCGGTCTCTCTTGTTACCCCCGGTGTCTCAGTCTCTCTTGTCACCCCCGGTGTCTAGGTCCCCATTGTCACCCCCGGTGTCTCGGTCCCTCTTGTCACCCCCGGTGTCTCGGTCTTTCTAGTCCCCGGTCTCTCTTGTCACCCCCGGTGTCTAGGTCCCTCTTGTCACCCCCGGTGGCTCAGTCTCTCTTGTCACCCCCGGTGTCTCGGTCCCTCTTGTCACCCCCGGTGTCTCAGTCTCTCTTGTCACCCCCGGTGTCTCAGTCTCTCTTGTCACCCCCGGTGTCTCAGTCCCTCTTGTCACCCCCGGTGTCTAGGTCCCTCTTGTCACCCCCGGTGTCTCCGTCTCTCTTGTCACCCCCGGTGTCTCAGTCTCTCTTGTCACCCCCGGTGTCTCCGTCCCTCTTGTCGCCCCTGGTGTCTCAGTCTCTCTTGTCACCCCCGGTGTCTAGGTCCCTCTTGTCGCCCCCGGTGTCTCAGTCTCTCTTGTCACCCCCGGTGTCTCAGTCTCTCTTGTCACCCCCGGTGTCTCCGTCCCTCTTGTCGCCCCCGGTGTCTCAGTCTCTCTTGTCACCCCCGGTGTCTCAGTCCCTCTTGTCACCCCCGGAGTCTCAGTCCCTCTTCTCCACCCCGGTGTCTCAGTCTCTGTTGTCACCCCCGGTGTCTCCGTCTCTCTTGTCGCCCCCGGTGTCTCAGTCTCTCTTGTCACCCCCGGTGTCTCAGTCCCTCTTGTCACCCCCGGTGTCTCAGTCCCTCTTGTCACCCCCGGTGTCTCAGTCTCTCTTGTCTCTCCCGGTGTCTCCGTCTCTCTTGTCACCCCCGGTGTCTTGGTCCCTCTTGTCACCCCCGGTGTCTCAGTCTCTCTTGTCACTCCCGGTGTCTCGGCCTCTCTTGTCACCCCCAGTGTCTCGGTCCCTCTTGTCACCCCTGGTATCTCGGTCTGTCTTGACACCCCCGGTGTCTCAGTCTCTCTTGTCACCCCCGGTGTCTCAGTCTCTCTTGTCACCCCCGGTGTTTCAGTCTCTCTTGTCCCCCCCCGGAGTCTCTGTCCCTCTTGTCACCCCCGGTGTCTCAGTCTCTCTTGTCACCCCCGGTGTCTCAGTCTCTCTTGTCACCCCCGGTGTCTCAGTCTCTGTTGTCAGCCCCGGTGTCTCGGTCCCTCTTGTCACCCCCGGTGTCTCAGTCTCTCTTGTCACCCCCGGTGTCTCAGTCCCTCTTGTCACCCCCGGTGTCTCAGTCTCACTTGTCACCCCCGGTGTCTCAGTCCCTCTTGTCACCCCCGGTGTCTCAGTCTCACTTGTCACCCCCGGTGTCTCGGTCCCTCTTGTCACCCCCGATGTCTCGGTCTCTCTTGTCACCCCCGGTGTCTCGGTCTCTCTTGTCAACCCCGGTGTCTCGGTCTCTCTTGTCACCCCCGGTGTCTCAGTCTCTCTTGTCACCCCCGGTGTCTCGGTCCCTCTTGTCACCCCCGATGTCTCGGTCTCTCTTGTCACCCCCGGTGTCTCGGTCTCTCTTGTCACCCCCGGTGTCTCGGTCTCTCTTGTCAACCCCGGTGTCTCGGTCTCTCTTGTCACCCCCGGTGTCTCGGTCTCCCTTGTCACCCCCGGTGTCTCGGTAGCTCTTGTCACCCCCCGGTGTTTCAGTCCCTCTTGTCCCCCCCGGTGTCTCGGTTCCTCTTGTCACCCCCGGTGTCTCGGTCTCTCTTGTCACTCCCAGTGTCTCGGTCTCTCTTGTCACCCCCGGTGTCTCGGTCCCACTTGTCACCCCCGATGTCTCAGTCCCTCTTGTCACCCCCAGTGTCTCAGTCTCTCTTATCACCCCCGATGTCTCGGTCTCTCTTTTCACCCCCGGTGTCTCGGTCTCTCTTTTCACCCCCGGTGTCCCAGTCCATCTTGTCACCCCCGGTGTCCCTGGTCTCTCTTGTCACTCCCGGTGTCTCGGTCCCTCTTTTCACCCCCGCTGTCTCCGTCCCTCTTGTCACCCCCGGTGTCTCGGTGCCTCTTGTCACCCCCGGTGTCTCGTCACCCCGGGCACTCTCGCCCCTCCGTCTCTCTCATCGACCCTGGTCTATCATTGCCCCTGGTCTCTCGTCGCCCCTGGTCTCTCTCACCTCCTGTCTCTCTCATCATCCCCGGTCTCTCTCTCACCCCCAGGCTCTCTCGCCCCCAGTCCCTCGCACCCCCCCCCCAGTCTCTCTCGCCCCGCTCTCTCTTTTCGCCTCAGGTCTCTCTTGCCCCTGTTCTGTCATCGGCCCCAGTCTCTCCCTCGCCCCGGGTCTCTCTTATCTCTCCTGGTCTCTCTTGCCCACAGTCTCCCTCGCCCCTGGCCTCTCTTACCCCCCGGTCTCTCTCGTCGCCATAACTCTCACGCCCCGGTCTCTCTCACCCCCGGTCTCTTTTGTTGCCCCGGTCTCTCTCGTCAACCCCCTCTCTCTCGTCAGGCCCGGTCTCTCATTGCCCCCGGTGTCTTGTCCCCGGTCTCTCTTGTACCCGGTCTCTCGCAATCTCCCTGGTCTCGCCCCCAGTCTCTCTCACCCACCCCCGTCTCTCTCGCCCTGTTCTCTCTCTTTGCCCCCGGTCTCTCTTGCCCCTGTTCTCCCTCCCCCCCCCCATCTCTCACCCCCCTGGTCTCTCTTCACCCCGGTTTCTCTCGTCACCCCCCCTCTCTCGCCCCAGGTCTCTCTCTCGCGCCTGGGCTCTCTCGCCCCCGGTCTCTCTCATCTCCGGTCTCTTTTGCCCCCGGTCTCTCTCGCACCCAGTCTCTCTCTCTCGCCCCCTGGTCTCTCTTGTGCCCGGTCTCTCTCGTCGTCCCCAGTCTCTCTCGCTCCCGGTCTCTCTCACCCCCGGCCCCCCTCGGCGTCCCGGTCTCTGTCATCACTCCAGGCCACTCTCGTTACCCCCTGTCTCTCTCTTCACCCCATGTCTCTCTTGCCCCCGGTCTCTCTCCCCCTGGCCTCTCTTGCCCCCGGTCTCTCTTGCCCCTGGTCTCTCTCTCTCACCCCTGGTCTCTCTCGCCCCCGGTCTCTCTCACCCCTGGTCTCTCTCTCTCTCACCCCCGGTCTCTCTCACCCCTGGTCTCTCTCGGCCCCGGTCTCTCTCACCCCCGGTATCTCTCGTCGAACCCGGTCTGTCTCGTCGCCTGTCTCTATCAACCCCCGGTCTCTCGTCGGCCCTGGTCACTCTTCACCCTTGGTCTCCTGCCCAAGGTCTCTCTCGTCCCTGATCTGTCTTGAACCCCCCCAGTCTCTCTCTTCCCCCCCCCCAGTCTCTCTTACCCCTGGTCTCTCTCGCCCCCCCCCCCGTCTGTCTCGTCGCCCCCAATATCTCTCGCCCCCCGGTCTCTCTCGTCCCCCACTCTCTCTCGCCTCTGGGCTGTCTCGCCCCAGGTCCCTCACCCCTGGTCTCTTTCGCCACTCCCCCCCAGTCTCTCTCACCCCATTATCACTCCCGGTCTCTCGTCGTCCCGGGTCTCTCACCCATGGTCTCCCTGGCCCCTGGTCTCTCTTGCCCCCGGTCTCTCTCGCCCCCGGTATCTCTCTCTCACCCCCGGGCTCTCTCTCGCCCCCGGGCTCTCTCTCGCCCCCGGGCTCTCCCTCACCCCCTCCGTCTCTCTCACCCCCAGTATCTCTCTCACCCCTGGTCTCTCTTGCCCCCGGTCTCTCTTGCCCCCGGTCTGTCTTGCCCCCGGTATCTCTCTCTCACCCCTGGTCTCTCTCGTCGACCCCGGTCTGTCTCGTCGCCTGTCTCTATCAACCCCCGGTTTCTCTCACCCCCGGTCTCTCTCGCCACCCCGGTCTCTCTTGCCCCCGGTCTCTCTCGCACCCCTGGTCTCTCTCGGCCCCGGTCTCTCTCGCCCTGGTATCTCTCGTCGCTCCCGGTCTGTCTCGTCGCCTGTCTCTATCAACCCCCGGTCTCTCTCTCTCACCCCCGGCCTCTCTCTCACCCCCGGTCTGTCTCGTCGCCTGTCTCTATCAACCCCCGGTCTCTCGTCGGCCCCGGTCACTCATCACCTCTGGTCTCACGCCCGTGGTCACTCTCGACCCTGGTCTGTCTCCCCCCCCTCAGTCTCTCTCCACCCCCCCAAGTCTCTCTCCCCCCCCCCCACCCCCCGGTCTCTCTTACTCCTGGTCTCTCTCACCCACGGTCTGTCTCGTTGCCCCCGGTCTCTCTCGTCCCCCACTCTCTCTCGTCCCCCACTCTCTCTCGCCCCCGGTCTCTCGCCCACGGTCTCCCTGGCCCCCGGTCTCTCTCGTCACTCCCTCTCTCTCGCATCCGGTATCTCTCTCATCCCCGGTCTCTCTCACCACCGGTCTGTCTCGTTCCCGGTCTCTCTTGGCACCCCCGGTTTCTCGTGGCCCCCGGTCTCTCGGCACACCCGGTGTCTCATCTGCGGTCTCTCTCGACCTGGTCTTTCTCACACCCGGTCTCTCTCCTCGTCCCCAGTCTCTCTCTCGCCCCCTATCTCTATTGCCCCTGTCTCTCTTTCACCACGGTCTCTCTCTCACCCCCGGTCTCTTTCGCCCCACGGTTCCTCTCGCCACCCTGGTCTCTCTTCACCCCAGTCTCTCACTCGTCCCCAGTCTCTCTCACCCCTGGTCTCTTTTGTCACCCTGAACGCTTGTCCCCAGTCTCTCTTGTCGCCCCCGGTCTCTTGTCACTCCCAGTGTCTCACCCCCAGTCTCTCTTGCACGTGGCCTCTCTTGCTCCCAATTTGTCTCGTCGCCCCCAGTCTCTCTTGTCAACCCCTCTCTCTCTCACCCCCCTGGTCTCTCTCACCCCCGGTCTCTCTCGCCTCCGATCTCTCTCACCCCCCGGTCTCTCTCGTCCGACACGGTCTATCTCATCCCGGTGTCTTTCATCATCCCCTTTCTCTTGCCCCCGTTCTCTTGTCACCTCCGGTGTCTCGCCTCCCGGTCTCTCTCGCCTCCGGTCTCCCTCACCCTCCCGGTCTCTCTCATCACCCCCAGTCTCTCTCATCCTCGGTCTCTCTCATTTCCGCCAGACTCTTGTCACTCCCTCTCTCTCTCTCTCGTCCCAGTCTCTCTCGTCACCGCCGGTCTTTCCTATTGTTCCCGGTCTCTCACATCACCCCCGGTCTCTCTCGCCCCTGGACTCTCGTCGCCGGACTTTCACGTTGCCCCCGTTCTCTCACATCGCCCCCGATCTCTCTCGCCCCCGATCTCTCTCGCCCCCGATCTCTCTCACCCCTGGAGTCTCTTGCCCCTGGTCTTTCCCATCGCCCCCGGTCTCTCACGTCACCCCCAATCTCTCTCGTCCCCGGACTCTCAAGTTGCCCCCGTTCTCTCACATCGCCCCCGATCTCTCTCGCCCCCGGCCTCTCTCGCCCCCGGTCTCTCTCGCCGCGTTTCTCTCTCCACCCCCCAGCTCTCTCGCCCTCTGGTCTCTTTCGCCCCCCCGTCTTTCTCACCCTCAGTCTCTCACACCCCGGTCTCTCTTGCGCCACGGTCTCTCTCGTCACCCCCGGTCTTTCTCGTCGCCCCCCCCCCCCGTCTCTCTCTTCAACCCGTGTATCTCTCTTCACCCCATGTCTCTCTCGCCCCGGTCTCCTTAGTCACCACCACTCTTTCCCGTCGCCCCCGGTCGCTCTCGTCGCTCCCGGTCTCTCTCGACGCTCCCGGTCTCTCTCGCCCCAGATTTCTCTCGCTCCCCGGACTCTCATGTCACCCCCTGTCTCTGTCTCTCTCAGCTCCAGTCTCTTGTGTCGCCCCCCTCTGTACCTCTCGTTGCCCACGGTCTCTCTCGCGCCACCAGGTCTCTCTCGCCACACGGTGACTCTCGCCCTGGTCTCTCTCATTGCCCCCGGTCTCACGTCACCCCTGGTCTCTCTTGCCCTCGGTCTCTTACACCCTCCGGTCTCTAATCGATCCCGGTCTCACGTCACCCCTGGTCTCTCACCTCCGATCTCTCTCGCCCACGGTCTCTCTCGTCACTCCCCCTCTCTTGTCCCCAGTCTTTCTTGCCCCCGGCCACTCTCACACACCCCGGTCTGTCTCGGACCTAGTCTCTCTCGCACCCCCCATCTCTCTCGCTCCTGGTCTCTCGTCAGCCCCGGTGTCTTGCCCAAGATCTCACTCGCACCTGGACTCTCTTGTTCCCCAGTGTCTCTCGGCTCCGGTCTCTCTCGCTCCCGGTACCCCTCGCCCTCCCAGTCTCTGTCATCACTCCAGGCCACTCTCGTCACGCCCAGACTCTCTCTTCACCCCATATCTCTCTTGCCCCCGGTCTCCCTTGCCCCAGGTCTCTCTCACCCCCGGTGTCTCTCGCCACTGGTATCTCTCTCGCCCCCGGTCTGTCTCGTCGCCTGTCTCTATCAACCCACGGTCTCTCGTCGGCCCCGGTCACTCATCACCCCTGGTCTCATGCCCGTGGTCTCTCTCGTCCCTGATCTGTCTTGCACCCCCACCCCCCAGTCGCTGTCCCCCCCAGTCTCTCTTACCCCTGGTCTCTCTCACCCCCGGTATGTCTCGTCGCCCCCAATATCTCTCACCCCTCGGTCTATCTCGTCCCCCACTCTCTCTCGCCTCCGGGCTGTCTCGCCCCATGTCCCTCACCCCCCCCGGTCTCTCTCTCCCCCCGTCTCTCTCTTGCCCCCCGTCCCGTTCTCTCTCACCCCATTATCACTCCAGGTCTCTTATCGTCCCTGGTCTCTCGCCCACGGTCTCCCTGGCCCCTGGTCTCTCTTGCCCCCGGTCTCTCTCTCACCCCCGGTCTCTCTCTCATCCCCGGTCTGACTTGTCGCCTGTCTCTATCAACCCCCGGTTTCCCGTCGGCCCCGGTCACTCTCACCCCCGGTCTTTCTCACCCCCGGTCACTCTCACCCCTGGTCACTCTCACACCCAGTCTTTCTCACCCCCGGTCACTCTCACCCCTGGTCACTCTCACCTCCCAGTCTTTCTCACCCCCGGTCACTCTCACCCCCGGTCTCTCTCGCCCCCGGTCTTTCTCATCCCCGGTCACTCTCACACGCCTGCCTCTCTCACCCCCAGTCACTCTCACCCCCAGTCTTTCTCACCCCCGCTCTTTCTCACACCCGGTCTTTCTCACCCCCGGTCACTCTCACGCCCCGGCCTCTCTCACCCCCGGTCACTCTCACCCCCCGGTCTTTCTCACCCCTGGTCACTCTCACCCCCGGTCACTCTCACACCCACTCTATCTCACCCCCGGTCACTCTCACCCCCGGTCACTCTCACCCCCGGTCTTTCTCACCCCCGGTCTTTCTCACTCCCGGTCTTTCTCACCCCCCGGTCTCTCTCACCCCCCGCCTCTCTCGCCCCCGGTCTCTCTCACCCCCGGTCACTATCACTCCCGGTCACTCTCACACCCAGTCTTTCACACCACCGGTCACTCTCACCCCCCAGTCTTTCTCACCCCTGGTGTCTCTCACCCCTGGTCACTCTCACCCCCGGTCTCTCTCACCCCCGGTCACTCTCACCCCCCAGTCTTTCTCACCCCTGGTGTCTCTCACCCCCGGTCACTCTCACCCCCCGGTCTTTCTCACCCCCGGTCTCTCTCACCCCCGGTCACTCTCACCCCCGGTCTCTCTCACCCCCGGTCTCTCTCACCCCCCGCCTCTCTCGCCCCCGGTCTCTCTCTCGCCCCCGGTCACTCTCATCCCCATTCTTTCTCACCCCCGGTCTCTCATCATCCCCGGTCTCTCTCGCCCACCGTCTCTCTTGCCCCTGGTGTGTCCTGTCCCCCCCCGGTCTCTTTCGCACTCGGCCTGTCTTGCTTCTCGGTCTCTCTCTTGCCCCCGGTCTCTCTCTTGCCGTCCCCGGTCTCTCACGCCCCCTGTCTCTCTTTGTCCCATCTCTCTCTCACTCTCTCTCTCTCTCTTGCCTCCGGTCCCTCTCTTGCCCCGGGTCTCTCTAGCCCCCCAGTCTCTCTCGCAAACCCGTCTCTCACTCCCCAGCCTCTCTCTCGCCCCCGGTCACTCTCGCCCCCGTCTCTCTTTGCTCCCGGTCTCACTCTCTTGCCCACAGTTTCTCTCATCCCGAGTCTCTCTCACCCCCAGTCTCTCTCGTTACCCTGTCTCTCTCTCTCCCCAGGACTCTCTCTCGCCCCCGGTCCCTCTCACCCTAGGTCTCTCTCACCCACAGTCTCTCTCTCCCCCGGTCTCTCTCGCCACCGGTCTCTTGTCACCCCTTGTCTCTCGTCAACCCCGGTGTCTCGCCCCCCGGCCTGTCTCGTTGCTCCCTGTCTCTCTCGCCACCGGTTCTCGTCACCCCCCCGGGTCTCTCTCTACACCCAAATCTCTCTCGCCCCCAGTCTCTCTCGCTGCCCCGGTCTCTCTTGCCCCCGGTCTCCCTCTTTGCCTCCCCCCGATCTCTCTCACCCCCAGTCTCTCTCTTTGCCCCCCCAGTCTCTCTTGCCCCCAGTCTCTTTCTTTGCCCCCCCGGTCTCTCTCGCCCCCAGTCTCTCTCGCCCACCCTGGTCTCTCTCACCCCTGGTCTCTTTCTTTGCCCCCCCCGGTCTCTCTTGCCACTGGTCTCTCTCATTGCCCTCCCTGGTCTCTCTCTTTGCCCCCCCCCGGTCTCTCTCGCCCCCGGTCTCTCTCTTTGCCCCCCCGGTCACTCTCACCCCCGGTCTCTCTCTCGCACCTGGTTTCTCTCGCCGCTCCCGGTCTCTCTCGCCCCCGGTCTCTCTCTTTGCCCACCCAGTCTCTCTCGCCCCCAGTCTCTCTTGCCTCCCCGGGTCTCTCTCTCACCCCCGGTCTCTCTCTCACCCCCGGTCTCTCTTGCCCCCGGTGTCTCTCGCCCTCCCGGTCTCTCTCGACCCCCCGCTCTATCTTGCCCCTGTTCTCTCTCTTTGCCCCTCCGGTCTCTCTCTTTGCCCCCCCGTTCTCTCTCGCCCCCTGTCTCTCTCGCCCCCGGTCTCTCTCTTTGCCCCCCAGTCTCTCTCTTTGCCCCCCCGGTCTCTCTCACCCCCCGGTCTCTCACGCCTGGTCTCTCTCTTTGCCCCCCCCCCAGTCTCTCTCGCCCCCAGTCTCTCTTGCCTCCCCCGGTCTCTCTCGCCCCCGGTCACCCTCACCTCCATTCTTTCTCACCCCCGGACTCTCGTCACCACCGGTCTCTCTCACCCACGGTCACTCTTACCCCCCGGTCTCTCTCTCGCCCCCGGTCTCTCTCTCGCCCCCGGTCTCTCTCGCCCCCGGTCACTCTTACCCCCCGGTCTCTCTCTCGTCCCCGGTCACTCTTACCACCCGGTCTCTCTCTCGCCCCCGGTCACTCTCAACCCCATTCTTTCTCACCACCGGTCTCTCGTCACCACCGGTCTCTCTCGCCCCGGTCACTCTTACCCCCCGGTCTCTCTTTCGCCCCCGGTCACTCTCACCCCCATTCTTTCTCACCCCCGGTCTCTCATCACCACCGGTCTCTCATCACCACCGGTCTCTCTCGCCCCGGTCACTCTTACCCCCCCGGTCTCTCTCTCGCCCCCGGTCTCTCTCTCGCCCCGGTCACTCTTACCCCCCGGTCTCTCTCTCGCCCCCGGTCACTCTCACCCCCATTCTTTCTCACCCCCGGTCTCTCGTCACCACCGGTCTCTCTCGCCCACAGTCTCTCTTGCCCCTGGTGTGTCCCGTCGCCCCCTGTCTCTTTCGCACCCAGCCTGTCTCGCTTCTCAGTCTCTCTTGCCCCCGGTCTCTCTCTCGCAGTCCCCGGTCTCTCTCGGACCCTTTCTCTCTTTGTCCCGTCTCTCTCTCTCTGTCTCTCTTGCCCCCGGTTCCTCTCTTGCCCCCGGTCTCTCTAGCCCCCCAGTCTCACTCGCAAACCCGTCTCTCACTCCCCAGTCTCTCTCTCGCCCCCAGTCAATCTCACCCCTGGTCTTTCTCACTCCAGGTTTCTCGTCACCCCCGGTGTCTCGCCCCCGATCTGTCGCCCCCAGTCTCTCTCACCCCCAGTCTCTCTCTAGCCCCTGGTCTCTCTCGTCGCCCCCGTTCTCTCTCGCCCCCATCTCTCTTTGCACCCGGTCTCTCTCTCTCGCCCCCGGTCTCTCTCGTCGCCCCCGTTCTCTCTCGCCCCCATCTCTCTTTGCACCCGGTCTCTCTCTCTCGCCCCCGGTCTCTCTCACCCACGGTCTCTCGCCCCCAGTCTCTCTCGCACCCCCCCGGTCTCTCTCGCCCCCCCAATCTCTCTCGCACCCCCCCCGGTCTCTCAAGACCCCGGTCTCTCTCTTTGCCCCCCTGGTCTCTCTCGCCCCCGGTCTCTCTCGTCCCCGGTCTCTCTCACCCCCGGTCTCTCGCACCCCCGGTCTCTCTCTCGCCCCCGGTCTCTCTCGCCCCCGGTCACTCTTACCCCCGGGTCTCTCTCTCGCCCCCGGTCACTCTTACCACCCGGTCTCTCTCTCGCCCCCAGTCACTCTCAACCCCATTCTTTCTCACCACCGGTCTCTCGTCACCACCGGTCTCTCTCGCCCCCGGTCACACTTAACCCCCGGTCTCTCTCTCACCCCCGGTCTCTCTCTCGCCCCCGGTCACTCTTACCCCCCGGTCTCTCTCTCGCCGCTGGTCGCTCTCACCCCCATTCTTTCTCTCCCCCGGATCTCTCATCACCACCGGTCTCTCTCGCCCCGGTCACTCTTACCCCCCGGTCTCTCTCTCGCCCCCGGTCACTCTCACCCCCATTCTTTCTCACCCCCGGTCTCTCGTCACCACCGGTCTCTCTCGCCCTCGGTCTCTCTCGCCCACAGTCTGTCTTGTCGCCCCTGGTCTCTCGTCACCCCTGGTGTCTCGCCCCGGTATCTCTCGCCCACAGTCTCTCTCACCCCCGATCTGTCTCATTGCTCCCTGCCTCTCTCGCACCCGTCCTCTCTCGCTCCATGGCCTCTATCGCTCCCGGTCTCTCTCTCGCCCCCAGTCACTCTCGCTCCCAGTCTTTCTCGACCCCACTTTCTCTCGCCCCTAATCTCTCTCATCGCCCCTGGTGTCTCTCGTCTCCCCCTGTCTCTCGCCTTCGGTCTTTCTCACCCCAGGTCTTTTTCACGTATCGGTCTCTCTCGCCCCTGTTCTCTCTCACCCCCATTATCTCTTTATCCCCTGTCTCTCTCTCTCTCTCTAGCCCCCCAGTCTCTCTCGCAAACACGTCTCTTGCTCCCCAGTCTCTCTCTCGCCCCCAGTCACTCTCGCCCCCGTCTCTGTTTGCCCACGGTCTCTCTCTCTTGCCCACGGTTTTTCTCACCCCCCGGTCTTTCTCACCCCCGGTCACTCTCACCGACCGGTCACTCTCACACTCAGTTTTTCTCACCCTCGGTCACTCTCATGCCCCGGCCTCTCTCACCCCCGGTCACTCTCACCCCCCGGTCTTCCTCACCCCCGGTCACTCTCACCCCTGGTCACTCTCACCCCCGGTCTCTCTCGCCCCCGCTCACTCTCGCCCCCGGTCACTCTCACCCCCGGTCTCTCTCGCCCCCGCTCACTCTCGCCCCCGGTCACTCTCACCCCCGGTCTTTCTCACCCTGGTCTTTCTCACCCCCATCCTTTCTCACCCCTTGCCACTCTCACCCCAGGCTTCTCTCACCCCCTGCTTCTCTCGACCCCGGTCTTTCTCACCCCCGGTCACTCTCACCCCCGTTCTTTCTCGCCCCCGGCCTCTCTCGCCCCCGGCCTCTCTCGACCCCGGCCTCTCTCACCCCCGGTCACTCTCATCCCCGGTCTTTCTCACTCTCGGTATTTCGTCACCCCCAGTCCCTCTCGCCCCCGGTCACTCTCTCACCCCCAGTCACTCTTAACCCCCCGGTCTCTCACTCGCCCCCGGTCACTCTCATCCCCAATTCTTTCTCACCCCCGGTCTCTCATCATCCCCGGTCTCTCTCGCCCACAGTCTCTCTTGCCCCCAGTGTGTCCTGTCCCCCCCGTCTCTTTCGCACCCAACCTGTCTCGCTTCTCGGTCTCTCTCTTGCCCCCGGTCTCTCTCTCGCAGTCCCCGGTCTCTCACGCCCCCTGTCTCTCTTTGTCCCGTCTCTCTCTCTCTCTCTCTCTCGCCCCCCGTCCCTCTCTTGCCCCGGGTCTCTCTAGCCCCCCAGTCTCTCTCGCAAACCCGTCTCTCACTCCCAAGTCTCTCTCTGGCCCCCGGTCACTCTCGACCCCGTCTCTCTTTGCCCCCGGTCTCTCTCTCTTGCCCACAGTTTCTCTCACCCCGAGTCTCTCTCACTCCTGGTCTCTCTCGTTACCCCATCTCTCTCTCTCCCCAGGACTCTCTCTCGCCCCCGGTCCCTCTCACCCTCGGTCTCTCTCGCCCACAGTCTCTCTTGTCCCCCCCGGTCTCTCGTCACCCCTGGTGTCTGGCCTCCAGTCTCCCTCTTGCCCCCAGTCACTCTCACCCCCAGTCTCTCTCGACCCCACTTTCTCTCGCCCCTAATCTCTCTCGTCACCCCTGGTGTCTCTCGTCTCCCCCTGTCTCTCGCCCCCTGTCTCTCTCACCCCAGGGCTCTTTTGCGTCCTAGTCTCTCTCTCTCTCTCACCCCGGTCTCTCTCTCCCCCGGTCTCTCTCACCCCCGGTCACTCTCACCCCCGGTCACTCTCACCCCCGGTTTCTCTTGTCACCCCCGCTCTCTCTCATCACCCTGTCTCTCTTGCACCCAGACTCTCTCTCGCTCCCGGCCTCTCTTGTCATCCCCTCCCTCACACCCCCTCCCTCTCACCCCCGGTCTCTATCTCACCCCCGGTCTCACTCTCGTCCCCAGTCTCTCTCGCCCCGGTCTCCCTTGTTGCTCCCCATTCTCTCTCGCTCCCGTTATCTCTCGTTGTCCCTGGTCTCTCGTCCCCCCCATTCTTTCTCACCCCCGGTCTCTCATCATCCCCGGTCTCTCTCGCCCACAGTCTCTCTTGCCCCCGGTGTGTCCTGTCGCCCCCTGTCTCTTTCGCACCCAGCCTGTCTCGCTTCTCGGTCTCTCTCTCGCCGTCCCCAGTCTCTCTCTCGCCGTCCCCGGTCTCTCTCTCGCCCCCGTCTCTCTTTGTCCCATCTCTCTCTCTCTCTCTCTCTCTCTCTCTCTCTCTCTCTCTCACCCCCGGTCTCTCTCTCACCCCGGGTCGCTCACCCCCGGTCACTCTCACCCCCAGTCTCTCTCACCCCCGGCCTCTCTCACCCCCGGTCACTCTCATCCCTGGTCTTTCTCACCCTCGGTATCTCGTCACCCCCAGTCTCTCTCACGCCCCGTCACTCTCTCGCCCCCAGTCACTCTTACCCCCCCGGTCTCTCTCTCGCCCCCGGTCACTCTCGCCCCCAATATTTCTCACCCCCGGCCTCTCTCTCCCCCGGTCTCTCTCACCCCCGGCCTCTATCACCCCCGGTCACTCTCACCCCCAGTCTCTCTCACCCCCGGCCTCTCTCACCCCCGGTCACTCTCTCGCCCCCAGTCACTCTTCCCCCCCCAGTCTCTCTCTCGCCCCTGGTCACTCTCACCCCCATTCTTTCTCACCCCCGGTCTCTCATCATCCCCGGTCTCTCTCACATACAGTCTCTCTTGCCCCCAGTGTGTCCTGTACCCCCCTGTCTCTTTCACACCCGGCCTGTCTCGCTTCTCGGACTCTCTCTTGCCCCCGGTCTCTCTCTCGCACTCCCCGGTCTCTCTCGCCCCCATTCTCTCACGTCGCTCCCGATCTCTCGCCCCCATCCTCTCTCACCCCCATCTCTCTTTGCCCCCGGTCTCTCTCTCTCGCCCACGGTCTCTCTCGCCCCCTGTCGTTCCCATCGCCCCCGGTCTCTCACGTCGCCCCCAATCTCTCTCGTCCCCGGACACTCACGTCGCCCCCGTTCTCTCACGTCGCCCCCAATCTCTCTCGTCCCCGGACACTCACATCACCCCCGTTCTCTCACATCGCCCCCGATCTCTCTCGCCCCCGATCTCTTTCGCCCCCAGACTCTCTCGTCCCCGGTCTTTCCCATCATCCCCGGTCTCTCATGTCGCCCCCGATCTCTCTTGCCCCCGGATTCTCTCGTCCCCGGCCTCACACGTCGCCCCCGTTCTCTCACGTCGCCCCCGATCACTCTCGCCCCCGGACTCTCTCGCCCCCGTTCTCTCACGTCGCCCCCGGTCTCTCTCGCCCCTGATCTCTCTCACCCCCGGACTCTCTAGTCCCCGGTCTCTCTCGTCGCTCCCGGTCTCTCTTGCCCCCGGATTCTCTCACCCCAGTCTCTCACGTCACCCCCGGTCTCTCTTTCGGCTCTGGTCTCTCTCGTCCCTCCCGTAGGTACCTCTCATTGCCCACGGTCCCTATCGTCACCCCTGGTCTCTCTTATCTCCCCCGGTCTCTCTTGCACCGAGTCTCACTCGCGACCCACGGTCTCTGTCGGCCCCAGTCTCTCTCTTTGCCACCCCGGTCTCTCTTGCCTCCAGTCTCTCTCGCTGCCCCCGGTCTCTCTCGCCGCACCCCCAGTCTATCTCACCCCCAGTCTATCTTGTTCCCCGTCTCTCTCGGCGCCCCCAGTCTCTCTCGCCTCCGGTCTCTCTCTCGTGCCCGGTCTCTCTCGCCGCCCCCCACCAGTCTCTCTCGCCGCCCGCCCCCCCCGGTCTCCCTTACCCCCGGTCTCCAGGTCTCCCTTATCCCCGGTCTCTCTCGCGGCCCCCGTCTCTCCCCTTTGCCCCCCTTGGTCTCTCTCGTCCCCGTTCTCTCTCTTTGTTTCCCTGGTCTCTATCGCCCCTGGTCTCTCTCGCCGACCCCCCGGTCTCTCTCGCCCCCGGTCTCTCTTTTTGCCCCCCCCGGTTTCTCTTTGCCCCGGTCTCTCTCTTTGTCCTCCACCCCCAGTCTCTCTCGCCCCTGGGTTCTTTCTTTGCCCCCCGGTCTCTCTCACCCTCTGTCTTTCACTTTGCCCCCCCGGTCTCTTGCCCCTCCTCTCTCTCTTTGCCCCCCTCGGTCTCTCTCGCCCCCGGTCTCTCTCTTTGCCCCCCTGGTCTCTCTCTCGTGCCTGGTCTCTCTCTTTGCCACCCCCCCAGTCTCTCTTGCCGCCCCCGGTCTCTCTCACCGCCCCGTTCTGTCTCACCCCCGGTCTCTCCCGCTGGCCGCCTCCGGTCTCTCTCGCCGCCCCCAGTCTTTCTCGTCCCCAGTCTCACTCGCTCCAGGTCTCTCTCACCCCCGGTCTGTCTCGCTGGCCCCCGCCCCAGTTTATCTCACCCCCGGTCTCTCTCGCCACCCCCGTTCTCTATCTCGCCGCCCCGGTCTCTCTCACCCCCGGTCTCTCTCGCCCCCGTTCTCTCTCTTTGTCCCCCCCCAGTCTCTCTTGCCCCCAGTCTTTGTTTTCGCCCCCGGGTCTCTCTTGCTCCCGGTCTCTCTTTTTTGCCCCCCTGGTCTTTCTCGCCCCCGGTCTCTCTCTTTGCCCCCGCCCGGTCTCAATTGTCACTGGTCTCTCTTGCCCCTGGTCTCTCTCTTTGCCCCCCTGGTCTCTCTTGCTCCCCGTCGCTCTTGCCCCCAGTCTCTCTCGCCGCCCCGGTCTCTCTCACCCCCTGGTCTGTCTCTTTGCCCCCCCGGTCTCTCTCGCACCCCCGGTCTCTCTCTTTGCCCCTCCGGTCTCTCCTGCCCCCGGTCTCTCCTGCCCCCGGTCTCTCTCCTCCCCGGTCTCTCTCACCCCCGGTCTCTCTCGCCCCCGGTCTCTCTCGTCCCCGGTCTCTCTCACCCCCGGTCTCTCGCAGCCCCGGTCTCTCGCACCCCCGGTCTCTCTCCTTGCCCCTCCGGTCTCTCCTGCCCCCGGTCTCTCCTGCCCCCGGTCTCTCTCCTCCCCGGTCTCTCTCACCCCCGGTCTCTCTCGCCCCCGGTCTCTCTCATCCCCGGTCTCTCTCACCCCCGGTCTCTCTCGGCCCCAGTCTCTCTCACCCCCGGTCTCTCTCTTTGCCCCTCCAGTCTCTCCTGCCCCCAGTCTCTCTCGCCGCCCTCGCTTCTCTTGTCCCAGGTCTCTCTCTTTGCCCCCCCAGTCTCTCTTGTCAACACCTCTCTCTCTCTGCCCCCCCGGTCTCTCTTGCCCCCGGTCTCTCTCGCCACCAGTCTCTTTTGCCGCCCCCGGTATCTCTCAACCCCAGTCTCTCTCTTTGCCCCCCCCGGTCTCTCTCTTTGCCCCCCCTGGTCTCTCGCATCCCCGTTCTCTCTCACCCCCCGGCATCTCTCGACCCTGGTCTCTCTTTTTGCCCCCCCGGTCTCTCTCACCCCCGGTCTCTCTCGCCCCCGGTGTCTTTTGCCACCCCAGTCTCTCTCTTTGTCCCCCCCGATCTCTCTCGGCCCAGTCTCTCTCGCTGCCCATCGGTCTCTCTCGACCCCGGTCTCTCTCTTTGCCCCCCCCCCGGTCTCTCTCGCCCCCCGGTCTCTCTCTTTGCCCCCCCGGTCTCTCTCACCCCCGGTCTCTCTCTTTGCCCCCCACCCCCGGTCTCTCTCGCCCCCGGTCTCTCTCGCCCCTGTTGTCTTTTGCCACCCCAGTCTCTCTCTTTGCCCCCCCCGGTCTCTCTCACCCCCGGTCTCTCTCGCCCCTGTTGTCTTTTGCCACCCCAGTCTCTCTCTTTGCCCCCCCCGGTCTCTCTCTTTGCCCCCTGGTCTCTCTCGCCCCCGGTCTCACTCTTTGCCCCCCCGATCTCTCTCGCCCCCGGTCTCTCTCTTTGCCCCCCCGGTCTCTCTCGCCCCCAGTCTCTCTCGCTGCCCCCAGTATCTCTCGCCCCCTGGCTCTCTCTTTGCCCCCCCGGTCTCTCTCGCCCCCAGTCTCTCTCTTTGCTCCTCCTCGTTTCTCTCGCCCCCGGTCTCTCTCTTTGCCCCCCCGGTCTTTCTCACCCCCAGTCTCTCCCACTGCTCCCGGTCTCTCTCGCCCCCCTGCTCTCTCTTTGCCCCCTCCGGTCTCTCTCTTTGCCCCCCCACCCCCAGTCTCTCTCGCCCCTGGTCTCTTTCTTTGCCCCCCCGGTCTCTCTCACCCCAGGTCTCTCTCTTTGCTCCCCCAGTCTCTCTCACCCCCGTTTTCTCTCTTTGCCCCCCCAGTCTCTCTCACCCCCGGTCTCTCTCTCACCCCGAGTCTCTCTCTTTGCCCCCCCCCGTCTCTCTCGCCCCCGGTCTCTCTCGCCCCCCGTCTCTCTCGCCCCTGGTCTCTCTCGCCCCCGGTCTCTCTCGCCCCGGTCTCTCTCACCCCTGGTCTCTCTCTCGTCCCCTCCCGGTCTCTCTCCACCCCGGTCTCTCTCTTTGCCCCCCTGGTCTCTCTCGTCCCCTGTCTCTCTCACCCCCGGTCTCTCTCTTTGCCCCTCCGGTCTCTCCTGCCCCCGATCTCTCCTGCCCCCGGTCTCTCTCTTTGCCCCCCTGATCTCTCTCGCCCCCGGTCTCTCTCGCCCCTGGTCAGTTTCTTTGCCCCCACCCGGTCTCTCTCGCCCCCGGTCTCTCTCGCCCCCGGTCTCTCTCGCCCCTGTTGTCTTTTGCCACCCCAGTCTCTCTCATTGACCCCCGGTCTCTCTCACCCCCGGTCTCTCTCGCCCCTGTTGTCTTTTGCCACCCCAGTCTCTCTCTTTTTCCCCCACCCGGTCTCTCTCGCCCCTAGTCTCTCTCGCTGCCCCCGGTCTCTCTCGCCCCCTGGCTCTCTCTTTGCCCCCCCGTCTCTCTCGCCCCCGGTCTCTCTCTTTGCTCCCCCCGGTCTTTCTCGACCCCGGTCTCTCTCTTTGCCCCCCCGATCTCTCTCGCCCCCAGTCTCTCTCGCTGCCGACGGTCTCTCTCGCCCCCGGCTCTCTCTTTGCCCCCCCGGTCTATCTCGCCCCCGGTCTCTCTCGCCCCCGGTTTCTCTCTTTGCCCCCCCGGTCTCTCTCGCCCCCGGTCTCACTCGCCCCGGTCTCACTCGCCCCCAGTCTCTCTCACCACTGATCTCTATCTCGCCGCCCCCGGTCTCTCTCGCTGCCCCCGGTCTCTCTCGCCGCCCCCAGTCTCTCTCGCCGGCCCCCCAGTCTCTCTCGCCCCCAGTCTCTCTCTTTGCCCCCCCCCCGGTATCTCTCACCGCCCCCGGTCTCTCTCTCCGCCCCCGGTCTCTCTCACCCCCTGTCTCACTTGCCCCCGGTCAATCTCTCGCCACCCCCGGTCTCTCTCACCCCCTGTCTCACTTGCCCCCGGTCTCTCTCTCTCTTGCCCCCGGTCTCTCTCACCCCCGGTCTCACTAGCCCCCGATCTCTCTCACCACCGATCTCTATCTCGCCGCCCCCGGTCTCTCTTGCCCCGAGTCTCTCTCGCCACCCACGGTCTCTCTTGGCCCCAGTCTCTCTCTTTGCCACCCCGGTCTCTCTTGCCTCCAGTCTCTCTCGCTGCCCCCGGTCTCTCTCGCTGCCCACCCAGTTTCTGTCGCCCCCAGTCTCTCTTGTCCCTGGTCTCTCTCGGCACCCACAGTCTCTCTCTCGCGCCCGGTCCCTCTCGCCGCCCGCCCCCTCCCGGTCTCCCTTGGCCCCGGTCTCTCTCGCCGCCCCCGTCTCTCTCCTTGCCCCCCTTGGTCTCTCTCGTCCCCGTTCTCTCTCTTTGTTCCTCTGGTCTCTATCGCCCCCGGTCTCTTTCTTTGCCCCCCCGGTTTCTCTACCCGCCCCTGGTCTCTATCTCGCCGCCCCCGGTCTCTCTCTTTGCCCCCCCTGGTCTCTCTCGCCCCCGGTCTCTCTCTTTGCCCCCCTGGTCTCTCTCGCCCCCGGTCTCTCTCTTTGCCCCCCACCCCTGGTCTCTCTCACCACTGGTCACTTTCTTTGCCACCCCCGGTCTCTCTCGACCCCGGTCTCTCTTGCCGCCCCCGGTATCTCTCGACCCCGGTCTCTCTCTTTGCCCCCCAGTCTCTCTCGCCCCCAGTCTCTCCCTTTGCCCCCCCGCTCTCTCTCTTTGCCCCCCGGTCTCTCTAGCCCCGGGTCTCTCTTTGCCCACCCCGGGCTCTCTTGTCCCCAGTCTCTCTTTTCCCCGGTCTCTCTCTCGCGCCCGGTATCTCTCGCCGCCCCCCACCAGTCTCTCTTACCGCCCGTCGCCCCCGGTCTCCCTTACCCCCGGTCTCTCTCATCCCCAGTCTCTCTCTTGCCGCCCCTGGTATCACTCGCCCCCAGTCTCTCTCACCACCGAACCCTATCTCGCCGCCCCCAGTCTCACTCGGTGCCCCCGGTCTCACTCGGCGCCCCCGGTCTCTCTCGCCGACCCTGGTCTCTCTCGCTGCCCCCGGTCTCTCTCGCTGCCCCCCCAGTCTCTCTCGCCCCCAGTCTCTCTTGTCCCCGGTCTCTCTCTCTACCCCAGTCTCTCTCACTGCCCCCGGTCTCTCTCGCCCCCGGTCTCACTCGCCCCCGGTCTCACTCGCCCCCGGTCTCTCTCACCACCGATCTCTATCTCGCCGCCCCCGGTCACTCTCGTCGCCCCCGGTCTCTCTCGCTGCCCCCGGTCTCTCTTGCCACCCCCCCCAGTCTCTCTTGTCCCCCGTCTCTTTCAGCGCCCCCAGTCTCTCTCACCTCCGGTCTCTCTCTCGCTCCGGTCTCTCTCGCCACCCCCCACCAGTCCCTCTTGCCGCCCGCCCCCCCCCGGTCTCCCTTGCCCCCGGTGTCTCTCGCCGCCCCCGTTTCTCTCCTTGCCCCCCTTGGTCTCTCTGGTCCCCGTTCTCTCTCTTTGTTCCCCTGGTCTCTATAACCCCCGATCTCTCTCTTTGCCCCCCCGGTCTCTCTCACCCCCAGTCTCTCTCGCCCCCGGTCTCTCTCTTTGCTCACCCATTCTCTCTCGCCCCCGGTCTCTCTCTTTGCTCACCCAGTCTCTCTCGCCCCCGGTCTCTCTCTTTGCCCCCCAGTCTCTCTCGCCCCCGGTCTCTCTCTTTGCTCCCCCAGTCTCTCTCGCCCCCGGTCTCTCTGTTTGCCCCCCCCCGATCCCTCTCGCCCCCGGTCTCTCTTTGCCCACCCTGGTCTCTCTCGCCCGCAGTCTCTCTTGTCCCCGGTCTCTCTCTCGCGCCTGGTCTCTCTCGCCGCCCCCGGTCTCTCTCGCTGCCCCCGGTCTCTCTCGCTGCCCCCCCAGTCTCTCTTGCCCCCAGTCTCTCTTGTCCCCCGTCTCTCTCGGTGCCCCCAGTCTCTCTCGCCTCCTGTCTCTCTCTCTCGCGCCCGGTTTCTCTCGCCGCCCCCCACTAGTCTCTCTCACTGCCCACCCCCCCGGTCTCCCTTACCCCCAGTCTCTCTCGCCGCCCCCGTCTCTCTCTTTGCCCCCCTTGGTCTCTGGTCCCCGGTCTCTCTCTTTGTTCCCCTGGTCTCTATCACCCCCGGTCTCTCTCTTTGCACCCCCCCCCCGGTCTCTCTCGCCCCCGGTCTCTCTCTTTGCCCCCCGGTCTCTCTCGCCCCCAGTCTCTCTCGCCGCTCCTGGTCTCTCTCATCCCTGGTCTCTCTCGCTGCCACCCCCCGGTCTCTCTCGCCCCTGTTCTCTCTCGCCCCTGGTCTCTCTCGCTACCCCCGGTCTCACTCGCCCCCGGTCTCACTCGCCCCTGGTCTCACTCGCCCCCGGTCTCACTCGGCCCTGGTCTCTCTCGGCCCAGTCTCTCTCGCCTCCCCCGGTCTTTCTCGTCCCCGGTCTCACTCGCCCCCGGTCTCACTCGCCCCCGGTCTCTCTCTCGCCCCCGGTCTAACTCGCCCCCGGTCTTACTCGCCCCCAGTGTCTCTCACCGCCCCCAGTCTCTCTCACCGCCCCCAAATCTCTCTCGTCCCCCTTCTCACTCGCCCCCAGACTCTCTCACTCGCCCACGTTCTCACTCGCCCCCAGTCTCTCTCACCGCCCCCTGGTCTCACTCGCCCCCAGTCTCTCTCAACGCCCCCTGTCTCTCTCACCACTCCCGGACTCTCTCGCTCCCGGTCTCACTCGCCCCCGGTCTCTCTCACCGCCCCCTGTCTCTCTTGCCCCCAGTCTCTCTCTCATCCCCGGTCTCACTCGCCCCCAGTCTCTCTCTCTTGCCTCCGGTCTCACTCGCCCCGGTCTCTCTCACCGCCCCCTGTCTCTCTCGCCCCCAGTCTCTCTCTCGTCCCCGGTCTCACTCGCCCCCAGTCTCTCTCTCTTGCCTCCGGTCTCACTCGCCCCCGTCTCTCTCACCACCCCCTGTCTCTCTCACCGCCCCCGGTCTCTCTCGCTCCCGGTCTCACTCGCCCCCGGTCTCACTCGCCCCCGGTCTCTCTCACCCCCCCCCTGTCTCTCTCGCCCCCAGTCTCTCTCTCGTCCCCGGTCTTTCTCGCCCCCAGTCTCTCTCTCTCGCCTCCGGTCTCACTCGCCCGGGTCTCTCTCGCCTCCCCCAGTCTGTCTCACCTCCCCCAGTCTCTCTCGCCTCACCCGGTCTTTCTCGTCCCCGGTCTCTCTCGCCCCCGGTCTCTCTCGCCCCCGGTCTCACTTGCCCCCGATCTCTCTCGCCCCCGGTCTCTCTCACCGCCCCCGTCTCTCTCATCCCCGGTCTCACTCGCCCCCGGTCTCACTCGCCCCTGGTCTCTCTCACCACCGGTCTCTATCTCGCCACCCCCGGTCTCTCTCTCACCTCCAGTCTCTCTCTCGCGCCCAGTCTCTCTCGCCGCCCCTGTCTTTCTTGCCGCACCCCCACTGGTCGTTCTCGCCCCTCCCCCGGTCTTTCTCGCAGCCCCCCCCCCCCGGTCTCCCTTACCCCCAGTCTCTCTCACCGCCCCCGTCTCTCTCTTTGCACCCCTTGGTCTCTCTTGCCCCCATTCTCTCTCTTTGCCGCCCCCCAGTCTCTCTCTTTGCCCCCCACCCCAGTCTCTCTCACCCCCAGTCTCTCTCTTTGCCCCCCCTGGGCTCTCTCGCCCCCGGTCTCTCTCTTGCTCCTGGTCTCTCTCTTTGTCCCCCCACCCCAGTCTATCTCGCCCCCAGTCTATCTTGCCGCCCCCGGGCTCTCTCGCCCGCGGTCTCTCTCGCCTCTGGTCTCTCTCTTTGCCTCCTTGGTCTCTCACGCCCCCGTTCTCTCTCTTTGCCCCCCACCCCAGTCTCTCTCACCCCCGGTCTCTCTCTTTGCCCCCCCCCGGTCTCTCTCGCCCCCAGTCTCTCTCTCGCCCCCGGTCTCTCTCTCTTTGCCCCCCCCCCATCTCTCTCGCCCCCGGTCTCTCTTGCCCCCGATCTCTTTCGCCGCCCCGGTCTCTCTCGCCCCGGTCTCTCTCGCCACTCCCGGTCTCTCTCGACCCCGGTCTCTCTCTTTGCCACCCTGGTCTCTCTCACCCCCGGTTTCACTCGCCCCTGGTCTCTCACACCCCCGGTCTCTCTCCCCACCCCTGGTCTCTATTTCGCCACCCCTGGTCTCTCTTGCCCCTGGTCTCTCTCACCGCCCCCTGTCTCTCTCGCCCCCGGTCTCACTCGCCTCCGGTCTCACTCGCCCCCGGTCTCTCTCACCGCCCCCTGTCTCTCTCGTCCCCGGTCTCACTCGACCCGGTCTCTCTCACCGCCCCCAGTCTCTCTCACTGCCCCCTGTCTCTCTCGCCTCCAGTCTCTCTCTCGCCCCCGGTCTCAGTCGCCCCCGGTCTCTCTCACCGCCCCCTGTCTCACTCGCCCCCAGTCTCTCTCTCTCGCCTCCGGTCTCACTCACCCCCGGTCTCACTTGCCCCGGTCTCTCTCGCCTCCCCCAGTCTCTCTCACCGCCCCCTGGCCTCTCTCGCCCCCGGTCTCTCTCACTGCCCCCGTCTCTCTCGTCCCCGGTCTCACTCACCCCCGGTCTCACTTGCCCCGGTCTCTCTCGCCTCCCCCAGTCTCTCTCACCGCCCCCTGGCCTCTCTCGCCCCCGGTCTCTCTCACTGCCCCCGTCTCTCTCGTCCCCGGTCTCACTCACCCCCGGTCTCACTCGCCCCGGTCTCTCTCGCCTCCCCCAGTCTCTCTCACCGCCCCCTGGCCTCTCTTGCCCCCGGTCTCTCTCACTGCCCCCGTCTCTCTCGTCCCCGGTCTCACTCACCCCCGGTCACACTCGCCCCGGTCTCTCTCGCCTCCCCCAGTCTCTCTCACCGCCCCCTGGCCTCTCTTGCCCCCGGTCTCTCTCACTGCCCCCGTCTCTCTCGTCCCCGGTCTCACTCGCCCCCGGTCTCACTCGCCCCCAGTCTTTCTCACCACCGGTCTCTATCTCGCCGCCCCCGATCTCTCTCATCCCCGGTCTCTCTCGCCCCAGGTCTCACTCGTCCCCGGTCTCTCTCACCGCCCCCGTCTCTCCCATCCCCAGTCTCACTCGCCCCCGGTCTCTATCTCGCCGCCCCTGGTCTCTCTCGGCGCCCCCGGTCTCTCTCTCACCTCCGGTCTCTCTCTCGCCCCAATGTCTCTCTCACCGCCCCCTGTCTCTCTCACCACTCCCGGACTCTCTCGCTCCCGGTCTCACTCGCCCCCGGTCTCACTCGCCCCCGGTCTCTCTCACCGCCCCCGGTCTCTCTTGCCCCCAGTCTCTCTCTCATCCCCGGTCTCACTCGCCCCCAGTCTCTCTCTCTTGCCTCCGGTCTCACTCGCCCCCGGTCTCTCTCACCGCCCCCTGTCTCTCTCGCCCCCAGTCTCTCTCTCGTCCCCGGTCTCACTCGCCCCCAGTCTCTCTCTCTTGCCTCCGGTCTCACTCACCCCCGGTCTCTCTCACCACCCCCTGTCTCTCTCACCGCCCCCGGTCTCTCTCACTCCCGGTCTCACTCGCCCCCGGTCTCACTCGCCCCCGGTCTCTCTCACCCCCCCCCTGTCTCTCTCGCCCCCAGTCTCTCTCTCGTCCCCGGTCTTTCTCGCCCCCAGTCTCTCTCTCTCGCCTCCGGTCTCACTCGCCCGGGTCTCTCTCGCCTCCCCCAGTCTCTCTCACCTCCCCCAGTCTCTCTCGCCTCACCCGGTCTTTCTCGTCCCCGGTCTCTCTCGCCCCCGGTCTCTCTCGCCCCCGGTCTCACTTGCCCCCTATCTCTCTCGCCCCCGGTCTCTCTCACCGCCCCCGTCTCTCTCATCCCCGGTCTCACTCGCCCCCGGTCTCACTCGCCCCTGGTCTCTCTCACCACCGGTCTCTATCTCGCCGCCCCCGGTCTCTCTCTCACCTCCAGTCTCTCTCTCGCGCCCAGTCTCTCTCGCCGCCCCTGTCTTTCTTGCCGCACCCCCACTGGTCGTTCTCGCCCCTCCCCCGGTCTTTCTCGCCGCCCCCCCCCCGGTCTCCCTTACCCCCAGTCTCTCTCACCGCCCCCGTCTCTCTCTTTGCACCCCTTGGTCTCTCTTGCCCCCATTCTCTCTCTTTGCCCCCCCCCCAGTCTCTCTCTTTGCCCCCCACCCCAGTCTCTCTCACCCCCAGTCTCTCTCTTTGCCCCCCCTGGGCTCTCTCGCCCCCGGTCTCTCTCTTGCTCCTGGTCTCTCTCTTTGTCCCCCCACCCCAGTCTATCTCGCCCCCAGTCTATCTTGCCGCCCCCGGGCTCTCTCGCCCGCGGTCTCTCTCGCCTCTGGTCTCTCTCTTTGCCTCCTTGGTCTCTCTCGCCCCCGTTCTCTCTCTTTGCCCCCCACCCCAGTCTCTCTCACCCCCGGTCTCTCTCTTTGCCCCCCCCGGTCTCTCTCGCCCCCAGTCTCTCTCTCGCCCCCGGTCTCTCTCTCTTTGCCCCCCCCCGTCTCTCTCGCCCCCGGTCTCTCTTGCCCCCGATCTCTTTCGCCGCCCCGGTCTCTCTCGCCCCGGTCTCTCTCGCCACTCCCGGTCTCTCTCGACCCCGGTCTCTCTCTTTGCCACCCTGGTCTCTCTCACCCCCGGTTTCACTCGCCCCTGGTCTCTCTCACCCCCGGTCTCTCTCCCCACCCCTGGTCTCTATCTCGCCACCCCTGGTCTCTCTTGCCCCTGGTCTCTCTCACCGCCCCCTGTCTCTCTCGCCCCCGGTCTCACTCGCCTCCGGTCTCACTCGCCCCCGGTCTCTCTCACCGCCCCCTGTCTCTCTCGTCCCCGGTCTCACTCGACCCGGTCTCTCTCACCGCCCCCAGTCTCTCTCACTGCCCCCTGTCTCTCTCGCCTCCAGTCTCTCTCTCGCCCCCGGTCTCACTCGCCCCCGGTCTCTCTCACCGCCCCCTGTCTCACTCGCCCCCAGTCCTCTCTCTCTCGCCTCCGGTCTCACTCACCCCCGGTCTCACTTGCCCCGGTCTCTCTCGCCTCCCCCAGTCCTCTCTCACCGCCCCCTTGCCTCTCTCGCCCCCGGTCTCTCTCACTGCCCCCCGTCTCTCTCGTCCCCGGTCTCACTCACCCCCGGTCTCACTTGCCCCGGTCTCTCTCGCCTCCCCCAGTCTCTCTCACCGCCCCCTGGCCTCTCTCGCCCCCGGTCTCTCTCACTGCCCCCGTCTCTCTCGTCCCCGGTCTCACTCACCCCCGGTCTCACTCGCCCCGGTCTCTCTCGCCTCCCCCAGTCTCTCTCACCGCCCCCTGGCCTCTCTTGCCCCCGGTCTCTCTCACTGCCCCCGTCTCTCTCGTCCCCGGTCTCACTCACCCCCGGTCACACTCGCCCTGGTCTCTCTCGCCTCCCCCAGTCTCTCTCACCGCCCCCTGGCCTCTCTTGCCCCCGGTCTCTCTCACTGCCCCCGTCTCTCTCGTCCCCGGTCTCACTCGCCCCCGGTCTCACTCGCCCCCAGTCTTTCTCACCACCGGTCTCTATCTCGCCGCCCCCGATCTCTCTCATCCCCGGTCTCTCTCGCCCTAGGTCTCACTCGTCCCCGGGTCTCTCTCACCGCCCCCGTCTCTCCCATCCCCGGTCTCACTCGCCCCCGGTCTCTATCTCGCCGCCCCTGGTCTCTCTCGGCGCCCCCGGTCTCTCTCTCACCTCCGGTCTCTCTCTCGCGCCAGGTCTCTCTCGCCGCCCCCTGTGTCTCTCGCCGCTTCCCCCCGCCGGTCTCTCTCGCCGCCCCCCACTGGTCTCCCTTACCCCCGGTCTCTCTCGCCCCCGGTCTCTCTCTTTGCCCCCCCCCGGTCCTCTATTGTCCCTGGTCTCTCTCGCCCCCTGGTCTCTCTCTTTGCCCCGGTCTCTCTTGCTCCCCGTCGCTCTCGCCCCCAGTCTCTCTCGCCGCCCCCGGTCTCTCTCACCCCCGGTCTGTCTCTTTGCCCCTCCGTTCTCTCTCGCCACCCCCGGTCTCTCTCGCCCCCCGGTCTCTCTCGCCCCTGGACTCTCTCACCCCTGGTCTCTCTCGCTGCCCCCCGGCCTCTCTCGCTCTGAGTCTTTTCTCGCCGCCCCCTGTCTCTCTTGACCCCCTGCCTCTCTCGACCCCGGTCTCTCTCTTGGCCCCCCTGGTCTCTCTCGCCCCTGGTCTCTCTCGCCCCCAGTCTCTCTCTTTGCCCCCCCTCCAGTCTCTCTCTCCTCCAATCTCTCTCTGTGCCCCCTTGGTCTCTCTCGCCCCTGGTCTCTCTCTTTGCCCCCCCACCACAGTCTCTCTCACCCCCGGTCTCTCTCTTTGCCCCCACCACAGTCTCTCTCACCCCCGGTCTCTCTCTTTGCCCCCCCCAGTCTCTCTCGCCCCCAGTCTCTCTCGCCGCCCCCGTTCTCTCTCGCCCCCGGTCTCGCTCTTTGCCCCCCCCCCACCGGTCTCTCTCTCACCTCCAATCTGTCTCTTTGCCCCCTTGGTCTCTATCGCCCCCGGTCTCTCTCTTTGCCCCTCCCCCAGTCTCTCTCACCCCCGGTCTCTCACTTTGCCCCCCCCCCGGTCTCTCTCGCCCCCAGTCTCTCTCTTGCGCCTGGTCTCTCTCTTTGCCCCCCAGCCTCACTCGCCCCCAGTCTCTCTCGCCACCCCCCGTTCTCTCTCGCCCCCGGTCTCTCTCTTTGCCCCCCCGTCTCTCTCGCCCCCGGTCTCTCTTGCCCCCGATCTCTTTCGCCGCCCCGGTCTCTCTTGCCCCTGGTCTCTCTCGCCACCCACGGTCTCTCTCGACCCCGGTCTCTCTCTTTGCCCCCCTGGTCTCTCTCACCCCCGGTTTCACTCGCCCCCGGTCTCTGTTACTCCCGGTCTCACTCGCCCCTGGTTTCTCTCACCCCCGGTCTCTTTCCCCACCCCTGGTCTCTATCTCGCCGCCCCTGTTCTCTCTTGCCCCTGATCTCTCTCGCCGCCCCCGGTCTCTCTCGACCCTGGTCTGTCTCTTTGCCCCCCTCATCTCTCTCGCCCCCAGTCTCTCTCTTTGCGCCCCCCCCCCGGTCTCTCTCGCCCCCGGTCTCTCTCTTTGCCCCCCCTGTCTCTCTCACCCACAGTCTCTCTCGCCGCCCCCGGTCTCTCTCTTGCCCCCTGTCTCTCTCTTTGCTCCACTGGTCTCTCTCACTCCCGCTCTCTCTCTTTGCCCCCCGGGTCTCTCTCACCCCCAGTCTCTCTCTTTGCCCAACGGTCTCTCTCACCCCCGGTCTCTCTCTTTGCCCCCTCGGTCTCTCTTGCCCCAGTCTCTCTCTTTGCCCCCCCGGTCTCTCTTGCCCCCGGGCTGACTCGCCCCACGTCTCTCGCACCCCAACCCCCAGACTCTCTCTTCCACAGTCTCTTTCGCCCCCTGGTCTCTCTCGCCGCCGGTCTCTCTTGTAGCATCCTGTCTCTCGTCAATCCCGGTGTCTCGTCCCCACCTGTCTCTCTTGCCCCGGTCTCTCTCTTCCCAGTCTCTCTCGTCACTCCCTCTCTCTCGTCCCCAGTTTCTCTTGCCCCAGGTCTCTCTGTTAAACCCTGGTCTGTCTCGGTCCGATCTCTCTTGCCCCCCCCACTCTCTCTCCCCCACGGTCTCTCTCACCCCTGTCTCTCTCATCCCCGGTCTGTCTTGTCGCCCCTGCTCTCTCTCGCGCACAGTCTCTCTCCTCGCCCCCAGTCTCTCTCTCGCCCCCTTTCGCCCCCACGTCTCTCTTTCGCCACAGTCTCTCTCTGTCTCTCGACCCCCAGTCTCTCTCTTTGCCCCCCCGGTCTCTCTCTTTGCCCCCCCGTCTCCCGCACCCCAAGTTTCTCTTGCCACCCCCGGTCTCTCTCGCTGGCCCCCCCGGTCTCTCTCACCCCCGGTCTCTCTCTCTCTCCCATGCTCTCTCTCGCCCCTGCTCTCTCTCGCCCCCTCCGGTCTGTCTCGCCCCCTGTCTCCCTTTGCCCCCGTCTCTGTCTCTTGCCCCCGGTCTCTCTCACCCTCGGTCTCTCTCATCACACCCTCTTTCTCACTCCCGGTCTCTCTTGCCCCCGGTCTCTCATCACCCCCGGTGTCTCGCCCCCGGTCTCTCTCACCCACAGTCTCTCTCGCCCCCGGTCTGTCTCATTGCTCCCTGTCTCTTTTGCACCCGGCCTCTCTTGCTTCCCGGCCTCTCGCCCCGATCACTCACCCCCAGTCTTTCTTACCCCCGTTTCTCATCACCCCAGGTGTCTCACCCACAGTCTCTCTTGCCCCCGGTCTGTCTCATCACTCCCTGTCTCTATAGCACCTGGCCTCTCACACTTCCCAGCCTCTCTTGCTCCTGGTCTCTCTCTTGCCCCCGGTCTTTCTAGCCCCCCGGTCTCTCTCACCCCCGGTCTGTTTTATCGACCTCCCGGTCTCTGTCTCATCCCTGGTCTGTTTCGTCGTCCTGGTCTCTCTTGTCAACCCTGCTCTCTCGCCCCTGATCTCTCTTGTCCCCAGTCACTTTCGTCCCCGGACTCTCTCACCCCCGGTCTCTATTGTTTCCCCCTGTCTCTCGTCACCTCCGGCCTCTCTCACTCCCAGTGTCTCTCGCTCCCGTGCTCTCTCGCTTCCCCCCCCGACCCCCTCCAGTCTCAAGCCCCCCAGTCTCTCTCGCCCACTTTCTCTCTCGGCTCCCCCACCAGTCTCTCTCGCCCCCCAGTCTCATGCCACCCCCCGGTTATCTCTCACCCCGCAGGTCTCTCTCGTCATCCCCTTTCTCTCACCCCCAGTCTCTCTCACCCCCCAGTCTCTCATTGCCTCTGGTCTCTCTCGTACCAGGTCTCTCTCATTGCCCCCGGTCTCTCTCGCCCCAGTCTCTCTCTCGCCTCCCGGTCTCTCTCGTACCAGGTCTCTCTCATTGCCCCCGGTCTCTCTCACCCCCCCCGATCTCTCTCTCTCGCCCCCCACTCTCTCTTGCTCTCGCCTCCCTGTCTCTCTCGCACCAGGTCTCTCTCGTTGCCCCCGGTCTCTCTGACCGCCCCGTCACCCCCTGGTCACGCTCGCCACGGGCTCTTACCACTGGTGTCTCTCTCACCCCACCACTCTCTCTCGCCCCAGTCTCTCTCTCACCTCCCGGTCTCTCACGCACCAGGTCTCTCTCGTTGCCCCCGGTCTGTCTCACCCCTTGGTCTCTCTCTCGCCCCAGTCTCTCTCTCTCGCCTCCCGGTCTCTCTCGCACCAGGTCTCTCTCGCCCCCGATCTCTCTTACCCTCCAGGTCTCTCTCTCTCTTACCCCTTGTCTCTCCCGTTGTCCCTTGTCTCTCTGGTCGCCCCCGGTCTCTGTTGCCTGTCGTCACTCTCGCCCCCAGTCTCTCATCATTCCTGGTGTCTCTTGGCTCCCCCCTCTCGCCTCTGGTCTCACTCGCTCCTGGTCTCTCAGGCGTCCCCTCTTTGTCTCGCCTCCAGTCTCTCTCTTCCCCGGTCTCTCAGGCATCCCTGGTCTCTCTCGCCTCCAACTCTCTCTCGCCCCCGGTCTCTCTCGCCCCCAGTATCATCCGCCCCCCGGTCACTAATCAGCCCCAGTCTCTCATCATCCCCGGTCTCTCGCCTCTGGTCTCTTTCGCCCCCGGTCTGTCTTGCCCCCAATCTCTCTCGCTGCCCCCCGACTCTCTCGCCCCCGGTCTCTCTCGCCCCCTGTCTCTCTTGTTGCCCCCGGTCTCTCGTCCCACCCGGTGTCTTGCCCCCAGTCTCTCTTCCCCCCCATCTCTCTCTTGCCCACAGTCTCTCTTGTCACCCCCTCTCTCTTGCCTGCGTCTCTCTTACCCCCCATTCTCTGTCGCCGCCCCCGGTGTCTTGCCCCCGATCTCTCTTCGCCCCCACCCTCCCCGTCTCTCTCATCCCCGGTCTCTCTCGCCCCCAGTCTCTCTCACACCCAGTCTCTCTTGTCATCCCCGGTCACTCATCAAACCCTCTCTCTTGCCCCCGGTCTCACTCGCGCCCGGTCTCTCTCGCTCCTTGTCTGTCTCGTCGGCTCCTGTCTTGCTCACCCCCCGGTCTCTCTTGTCGCCTCCTGTCTCTAACTCTCCCCGGTCTCTCTCGCCCCGGTCTCTCTCACCTCTGGTCTCTCATCTCCCCGGGTCTCTCTCTCCCCTTGATCGCTCTCGCCCCCCCCGGATCTCTCTTGTTCCTGTTCTCTCTCGCCTTTTGTCTCTCTTTCGCCCCCGGACTGTTTCACCCTCCCCCCACTGTCTCTGCCTCTGTTCTCTCTTGCACCCGGTCTCTCTCTCATCCTCCGGTCCATCTCGCCCCAGTCTCTCTCATCGCCCCCTGGTCTCTCTCGCACCCCCCCCCCCGAGTCTCTCACCCCTGATCTCTCTCACCCTCCCTGGTGTCTCGTTGCACCGCCCCCACCCCCCCACCAACTCTCTCTCGCCTCTGTTCTCGCTCGCCTCCCCCCGGTCTCTCTCGCCCTCGGTCACTCATCCCCTCCAGTCTCTCTCTCCACTCGGTCTATCGCCCCAGTCTCTCTCACCCCCCCGGTCTCTCTCTTCACCCCTGGTATCCCTCGTCACATCCGGTCTCTCTCTCCACCACTCTCTCGTCATTCCTGGTCTCATTTACGCCCAATCTCACTTGCCCCCAGTCTCTCTTGCCCCCGGTCTCTCATGTCAAACCCTCTCTCTCACCCCAGGTCTCTCTCTCGCCACTGTTCTCTCTCGCTCCTGGTCTCTCTCAACCCCTGGTCTCTCTCATCACTCCCGGTCTCTCTCACCCCAAGTCTCTCTCGTCACCCCCGGTCTCTCGTCAACCCCTCTCTCTTGCCCCAGGTCTCTCTCAACCCCCCCGGTCTCTCTCGTCGCCCACCCTCTCCCTGCTCTCTCATCCCTCTGCGTCTCTTGCCCTCCCTTCTCTCTCTCATCACTCACAGTCTCTCTCATCGCCTCTGGTCTCTCTCGCCCCAGCCTTGCCAACCCCGGTCTCTCTCTGCCCCTTCTCTCCCTCATCACTCCCAGTCTCTCTCATCTCCTCTGGTCTCCCCCCACCCCCGCACTCTCTTGCCCCCCTGCGTCTCTCACCCTCCCTGGTCTCTCTCGCCAACCCCGGTCTCTCTCTGCCCCTTCTCTCTCTCATCACCCCCAGTCTCTCTCTCGCCTCCAGTCTCTCGTCACCCCCTCCGTCTCGCCCCCGGTTGCTCTCACCCACCTAGTCTCTCATGTTCCTGGTTTCTCTCGTCACCCCCGGTCTCTCTCGCCCCGGGTCTCACACGTCCCTGGTTTCTCTCGTCGCCCCGAGTCTCTCTCTCGTCCCCCTCTGTCTCGCCCCCCTCACTCAGTCGGCCCCCTCTCTCTCTCGCACCCCCTCCCTCTCTTGCCCCCCTCTCTCGGCCCCTTTTCTTTCGCACCCCACCCCCCCCCCCATCTCTCTCTAACCACCTCTCTCTCTCTCACTGCCTCTCTCTCTCGTCACCCCCTCTCTCTCGCCCCCGGTCTCTTTCCCCCCCCCCCACACCCAGTCTCTCACGGCCCTGGTTTCTCTCGTCGCCCCAGTCTCTCTCTTGTCCCCAGTCTCTTTCATCACCTCCAGTCTCTCGTCCGCCCCCCTCTCTCTCTCACCCCTCTGTCTCTCTTGCGCCCCTCTCTCTCGCCCTTCTCTCTCATCCCCCCTCTCTCACACCCCTGTCTCTCTTGCCTCCTCTCTCGCCCCCCCTCTCGGTCTCCACTCTCTCGCCCCCTCTCTCTCGCAGCCCCCGTTTCTCCCACCCCTTTTGTCCATCCCCTCTCTCTCACGCCTGCCTCCTCTCTCTCTCTTTCCCCTCTCTCTCACCCCCCTGTCTCTCGTCCCCCCCACCCTGTCTCTCCCTGCTCTTTCACACTCTCTTGAATCACTGTCGCCTCATCTCCCTTTCTCTCCTCCCCCACTCTCTCCTTCTCGCCCCTGTCTCTCTCTCTTTCTCTTGCTGCCATCTCCCTCTCTCTCTTGCCCCCTCTGTTTGCCCTTCTCTCGTTCCCTCTCTCAACTCCATCCCTATCTCCTCTCTCTCTCTCTCAGGGAGGGAGAGAGGGAAGAGTGGAGGCAGGTGGAGAAACCGGGACTGGGGGTGTGTGTGATAGAGACGGGGGAATGAGTGAGAGTGAAAAGGAGATGTGTTGAGAAGGAAAGAGTATGCAGAGATAGAGAGGGAGAGCAATGAGGAGAAAAGGTAGGGGAGAGGAAATGGGGAGTCCAGGTTGGAGTGGGGGGGGGGACAGAGGGAGTTAAACCCAGCTCCTGAGCTCAGGTCGCGGTGCCCTCCCCTTCCCTGAGGACCAGGACTTGGGGCTGTGTCTGTCTCTCTCCAGCTCAGCTTCTCCAACACAAAGACACACAACAACATCGGTCACTCTGCTGCTCAGCACGCTTTAATCAACATTTTTATTGGTTACAGTCAGTGGGATGGGGCTTTTTCTCACTGGCCCCTGAGTTGTGAGAAACATTGAAATGTTTCCCTGTAACCCCCCTGGGGGATAAGGACGGATAAACCAGCGCTACCCTCAGTCTGTTACCATAGCGACAGGCTGCTCCATCGCTGAAACACTGAACTGAAATGAGAAAATCCCGGATGGATTGATTAATGAGGGAATTTGATGGATGGATGGATTTGGGTGAAGGGATATTTCAGCACATTCTTCAGCTGCTGCCTGAACATTCGTCTGGGTCACGGCATAAATCGCGGTGTTTGTGCAGCAACTGAGGAGCTGCAGCATGAAGCCCAATTCCTGCACAAAGGGATGGAGACACAGGGGTATACACAATCCACACCATCCGGGCCCATATAGAATACAGCATTAACATTGACCATAACAGGATGAAATTGGCCGAGATCACAAACAGTAAAATGATGGATTTTTTTCGGGTTCTCATTTCAGTGTCAGACTGAGCGTCCCCATTGGTGTGAGCGCGGAGTCTCCTGCGGGCTCTGCTGGTCACTAAAATGTGTCTGATGGTGAGAACATTGAGCAGCAGAATCAGGAGAAATGGGACACACGGGGTTAGAATGTGGTGGAGGAACTCGATTGTGACCCAGACACTGGAGAATCAAACAGCGACTGTTACCTCACAAAACCAGGGGAGGTTCCGCAGCCAATACCGAGCCTCGAGCATAAAATACCAGGAAATGTTCTTTAAACAGCTCAGCACAGTCACTGCTCCCAGAACCACAGCCGCCGTTTTCTCACTGCAATATTTACTTTTCAGCTTCTGGCAATAAATGGCCACAAACCGATCAAAGGTGAAAATGACGGTGAACCAGACAGAGCAGTCAGTGGCTGCATAAAGCAGGACGGCGTGGATATTACACACGGGGACAGAGTACAGGAAATAAAACTGTTCCTTATAAACAATGGGAATGTGTCTCAGGATCAGGTCGAGGATAATGACCAGGAGATCCGCCGCTGCCATGGCCCCCAGGTAACGTCTGACACATGAAGACAATCCACAATCTTTATAAAGCAGGACGTAGATGGTCACTACGTTAACTGTGAGGAAGGAAAACAAACCCATTATCCATCAGCCTGGAGGCAAAGGGACCCGTTTGATTGGGGACCCAGTGAGATTTTCAAATGTGTCACTGTATTCAGGGATTTATTAAAATAATTGGAGCTGGAATAACAAATGGGAATGTCGGAATTACTGACAAAAATGTGACATAAACCACAAGAAACCCTCCCTCCCCAAACACACAGAGACACATCCATAAGGACAGATGGTTTCTAGGACATTCCCATACACTCGATCACTCGAGAGCAGACACAGGTCACTCCTTCCCAGTTCCTAATACGGAGGGTGGGAACGTTGCTGTCCTGAAGGATTCTCTCCCAGTTTCCTGAAGACAAACGGAGTTTGGGAATTTCTGTATTTTGGTCTAAATTGTGGTCGATCCTGTGTCGTGGAGAAATGTAAACACATGGAAAACGTATTCACCCCTTTAACTGCCTGAGGGGCCTCCGGAACAGTGTCTCCTTCTCCCTGGAACGGGATCTCTTCCCTCGGGATCTTATCGTTTGTTCAATTCACTGACGTCCGGCCGTTCACAAACAATGTCAGGGACAGAACGCTCCGGGTAATGTTAGTTATAGAATGTTGGGTACAGAACGTTCCAGGGAATGTCAGTTATAGAATGTTGCGGCAGAACATTCCGGGGAAGGTCAGTTATAGAATGTTGGGGACAGAACGTTCCGGGGAGATCCTTGACCTGTCCATCACCTTTCCCCCCATCCACCCAACCAACATGATATACTGTGCACAGGCTACATATCCATCCAGCACTGGGAGCTGCTCTGACCACATCATTACATTATCTATAAACCTGAACCAGATAGTCTGACCAGCACAGCGACTTGTTCAGGGATCACCCGTAAATTAATCTGCAAATCAGGAGCAGTTACCCTCCCAGCATGTAGGACTGTACACCACCCCAGTGCATTGATCTGTAAACAAGGAGCAGTTACCCTCCCAGCATGAAGAGCTGTGTACACCGCCCCAGTGCATTGATCTGTAAACCAGGAGTAGTTACCCTCCCAACATGTAGGACTGTGTACATCCCCTGTGCAATGTCCAGTAACACTGTCTTAGATCACTGCCCAGCGTGGGGAAACTTACAGTCCATGCTGGAAGTGAAAGTATGTACAGCTCCCACCCATTTACATCTCCATATCTCCATTGTGCCATGACAAGGCGGTGCTGTGGGTATGAACATCACTGCCAGAGAGAGATGGCGGGGGAATTAGTTTGAATATCACCGGATGGGAGGAGTTTGTGAAATAGACAGCGAGGGAGCAACTGAGACACAGTGTCATTGAAGGATGTGTTTTCAGGTTTCAGAATGATGAAATGTAGACACTTCGATAGCATCCTGTAACATGATCCAGTCTTCCCAGGAAATATGGGAAAAAGGGATATTGATGTAAGGTGAGATGATCGAGAGTTTTGGAGGAGCATTTGTTCTACAGCTTTGTAAATCGGAGTGGTTTCAACAGAATCTATGACTCATTGGGTAGGTTCTAACAATTACTTGTCACAGTGACATTTTCATTGAGTGTGACAAAGGGATTGTCCGCATGAGGCTGAGCTAGTTTCCTGGTAGTATCTTATTGAACTCATATCATTAATTGCCCACCCTACCCCATGGTGTCCCTCTTATTCAATGCCAGCCCGATTCTCCCACCCATCATGGCTGGAGGTACTTAACATCGACCGGGTACCCCTGGATATTCCATGATCCCAGGCACTGGTGCCTTCTTTAAAAGGCCTTTGGACACACTATTGAGCTTTCTCCATTAGGAGCAGCCCTGCACAGTTTACTCCAAGCATGGTAGATAAAGGAGAGTTAGACCATGGTTTGTCGTCAGGGGCACGGATGTCCTGGTGGATGGGCTAGTACAGAGTGGGGAATTCTCTTCCCAGAGGAGGCCACACCTCCTGACCAACCGAGCATGGTCTGAGGTCACCACCCAGCTCAGTGCAGTATCTGCGGTATGAAGAAATGCCCAGCAAAACAGGACAAGCATCAATAACCTTCCCCGCTCTGTCAGGATAAGGGTCACCGTGCTCTCTCTGCTCTCTCACACTCACTATATATCTGTTATCACACCCTCCACTGAACAAGGCTCATGCTTCAACACTCTCACTGCTGCATGCAGCACCTTCTCTCCCTTTCACTCTCTCTTCCGCCCTCCACTTTACTCCCCCCCAAACTAATAACACTGCATGGATACAATACTGTGGACTGACTCCCCCCGGACACTACACATATATCCCCCCACTCCCACCTGCACCAGCACTAACAGCAGGGCCACCCATTCCCACCCTTTCTCCCTTCCTTTCTCCGATACCAGGAGAAACAGCCTGGAATAGCAGAGAAATGGCCAAGCCAGGTGGTGGAGTGCCCGATATCCGTTCCCTCACCCACTCCCCCTGCCATGTGGGGAGGACCCTGGCACGAGCCAGAGAGGACCGGGACACCTCGTGTAGCGATTCTAACACATCCACGTGCCACCGACCAAGTAAGGAGCAATGTTCAGTGAAGGGCAATTTTATTTTAAACCCACTGGCAGCTCCGTTTCCCCCCGGCACAACTTAGAAGCCGTGGCCCTGATGCCATCTCACTTTTGTGCCGAGCTGGTACAAATAGAATCCCCACTGTCTCGATGAGCAGGAGGGTGGGCTCACTACACATCGTTACCACCACCTCCCAGGAAGGGAGCACCGAGACTCCCTCCTACACCACCTCCTGTAAACAGCTCAGATACTGAAACTAATCTGTGATAGTTACTGCTCTCCCCACCTGTCCTGATATCTTCAATAATCTGTGCTCATATACACCCAGGGCCCTCTGCTCCTGCAGCCCCGTTATAAATGTAAGCCTGTTTTATATTGTCTTTCATTGTCCTTTCTACTAAAGTGCATCACCTCACACTGCTCCACAGTGATCCCCATCTGCCCAAAAACTACACCAACGTGTGACTGTCCTGTTTGAGTCGCACACTGTCCTCCATCGACTTCACAGTTCGTCCAAGATTGGTGCCATCTACAAACATTGAGATTGTTAGAGCGTCACAGCCCCCATGAAAGAACTGAAATCCTGCCACACTCACGAGTGTGAGCAAGTGAAATACTGTTATATTCCCGGGGCAGAGTCGAATAATGACATGCTTTCAATGGAACAACAAATGTCCTGACACACACGACACGGAGTGAATGAAATATTGACAAAACACGTAACAACAGAAATCCAGATAGCCTCCAGCTATCTTCATTGACATCAGTGTCTTAATGTTATGAAGTTGAAAATGTGTACTGTACCTTTAAGAGAGAGGAAATGTTGTTCTGAACTGACAGCTTACAAGCTCCTGTGTGTAGAACTGAGAACATAGAACAATAAAGGACAGAACAGTCCCTTCGGCCCACGATGTTATGACGAACATTTGTCCAAGCTTAAGCACCTATCCATGTAACTATCCAACTGCCATTTAAAGGTCGCCAATGATTCTGACTCTGCCACTCCCACAGGCAGCGCATTCCATGCCCCCACCACTCTCTGGGTAAAGAACCTAACCCTGACATCTCCCCTCTCCCTTCCACCCTTCACCTTAAATTTATGTCCCTTTGTAACAAATTGTTGTAACCGGAGAAAAGGTTTTAGACTGTCTACTCTATCTATTCCTCTGATCATCTTATAAAGCTCTATCAAGTCACCCCTCATCCTTCGCCGTTCCAATGAGAAAATGCCTAGCACTCTCAACCTATCCTTGTACGACCTATTCTCCATTCCAGGCAACCTCCTGGTAAATCTTCTCTGCATCCTCTCCAAAGATTCCACATCTTTCCTAAAGTGAGGCGACTAGAACTGCACACAGTATTCCAAATGTGGCCTAATCAAGGTCCTGTACAGCTGCAACATCACTTCACGACTCTTGAATTCAATCCCTCTGCTAATGAACGCGAATACACCATAGGCCTTCTTCCAAGCTCTATCCACCTGAGTGGCAACTTTCAAAGATCTATGAACATAGACCCCAAGATCACTCTGATCCTCCACCTTTCTAAGAACCCTACCGTTAACTCTGTATTCCGCATTCTTATTTGTCCTTCAAAAGTGGACAAACTCACACTTGACTGGGTTGAACTCCATCTGCCACTCCTCAGCCCAGCTCTGCATCATACCTAAGTCCATTTGCAGCTGACAACAGCCCTCCTCACTATCCACAACTCCACCAATCTTCGTATCATCTGCAAATTTACGGACCCACCCTTCGATTCCCTCTTCCAAGTCATTAATAAAAATTACAAACAGCAGAGGACCCAGAACTGATCCCTGCGGAACTCCACTTGTAACTGGGCTCCAGGCTGAATATTTACCATCTACCACCACTCTCTGACTTTGACCGGCTAGCCGGTTTTCTATCCAAATGACCAAATTTCCCTCGATCCAATGCCTCCAGACTTTCCACATAAACCTACCATGGGGAACCTTATCAAATGCCTTACTAAAATCCATGTACACTACATCCACTGCTCTACCCTCATCCACATGCTTGTTCACCTCCTCAAAGTATTCTATAAGACTTGCAAGGCAAGACCTACCCTTCACAAATCCGTGCTGGCTGTCCCTAATCAAGCAGTGTCTTTCTGGATACTCATAAATCCTATCCCCCAGTACCCTTTCCATTAATTTGCCTACCACCGAAGTAAGACTAACTGGTCTGTAATTCCCGGGGTTATCCCTATTCCCTTTTGTGAACAGGGGCACAACATTCGCCACTCTCCAGTCCCCTGTACCACCCCAGTTGACAGTGAAGACGGAAAGATCATTGCCAACGGTTCTGCAATTTCCTCTCTTGCTTCCCACATAATCCTAGGATACATCCCATCAGGCCCGGGGGACTTGTCTATCCTCAAGTTGTTCAAAATGTCCAACACATCGTCCTTCCGAACAAGCATCTCTCCTAGCTTACCAGTCCGTTTCACACTAGCCTCTTCAACAATACGGTCCCTCTCGTTTGTAAATACTGAAGAAAAGTACTCATTCAAGATCTCTTCTCTCTCTTCCGACTCAATACACAGTCTTCCACTACCGTCCTTGATTGGACCTACCCTCGTTCTCGTCATTCTCATGTTTCTCACATACGCATAAAATGCGTTGGGGATATCCTTGATCCTATCCGCCAAAGATTTTTCATGCCCTCTCTTAGCTCTCATAATGCCTTTCTTCAGCTCCCTTCTGGCTATCATGTATCCCTCCAATGCTCTGTCTGAACCTTGTTTCCTCAACCTTATGTAAGCCTCCTCCTTCCTCTTTCCAAGACATTCAACCTCCCTCGTCAACCAAGGTTCCCTCACACGATCATCTCTTTCCTGCCTGACAAGTACATACATATCAGGGACACGTCGTATCTATTCCTTGAAAAAGTTCCACATTCCACGTCATCCTTCCCTGACAGCCTATGCGCCCAACCTATGCTCCTCAGATCCTGTCTTACAGCATCGTTTTTACCCTTCCCCCAATTGTAAAACCTACCCTGTTACACGCACCTATCTCTCTCCATACCCAAGGTGAAAGTCACAGAATTGTGGTCATCATCACCAAAATGTTCACCCACTACCAAGCCCATCACTTGCCCCGGTTCGTTACCATGTACCAAATCCAATACGTCCTCCCCTCTGGTCGGACAATCTACTTACTGAGTTGGAAAAGCTTCCCGGACACACTGCACAAACACCTCCCCATCCAATCTACTTGATCTAAAGAGCTTCCAATCAATATTTGGGAAGTTGAAATCTCCCATGACTACTACCCTGTGGCTTCTGCACCTTTCAAAATCTGTATCCCAATCTGTTTCTCCACATCTCTGCTGCTATTGGGGGGCCTATTGGAAAGACCTAATAAGGTGACTGGTCCCTTCCTATTTCTGACTTCAGCCAATACTACCTCCAAAGGCAGATCCCCCTCGAACTGCCTTTCTGCAGCCGTTATACCATTTCTAATTAGCAACGCCACAGCACCTTCTTTTTTACCACCCTCCCTAATCTTACTGAAACATCTGTAACCAGGAACCTCCAACAACCATTCTTGTCCCTCTTCTATCCACGTTTCCGTGATGGCCACAACACTGTAGTTCCAAGTACCAATCCACGCCTTAAGTTCATCCACCTTATTTCTGATACTCCTTGCGTTAAAGTATACACACTTGAACCCAACTCTGTGTCCACAAGTATTCCCTGTCAGTGCTACCTTCTCCACAGCCTCCCTACATTCTTGGACATCCTGACAAATAGCTGACCTACTTGCTGGACCACAAGGACGGATCCCATCCCCCTGCCAAATTAGTTTAACCCCCCCCCCCCCACGAAGAGTGATAGCATACCTACCTCCCAGGATATTGGTGCCCTTCTGGTTCAGGTGCAACCCGTCCTGCTTGTACAGGTCCCACCTTCCCCAGAATGCAGTCCAAATACCTGAAGCCTTCCCTCCTACACCATCCTTGCAGCCACGTGTTCAACTGCACTCTCTCCCTATGCCTTGCCTCACTGTCATGTAGCACTGGCAACAACCCAGAGATGACGACTCTGTCCGTCTTAGCTTTTAGCTTCCACCCGAGTTCTCTGAGCTCCTGAATGACCTCCTCACCCCTCTTCCTACCTCTGTTGATGGTCACTGAATATTCCACAATGTTTAGAACATTTTGTCCCCCCTCAGCTCCTGAACTGGTCTGTATCCATGTGCAGAAAGACCCAGACTCCGCTCAGGTTTGTTCTTTTAACGTGTCTGCAATATTCATGTAACAGCACTGCCTAGCACTGCACATTGCCACAATAAAACAAGAGTTCATTCAGCACTTCACGCTGGTTTCACAGGAATATGAGGAAGTCATTCCGCCCATTGACAGTATTTGAGAAGAACAGGGACAGCCCAATCAGTGCCTCCAGCCTATTACTCAGGAAGAGAAGTAGTCTAGTGTGATAGACTACACTAGAGCCCCTCGAAAATATTTAAAAGCGGTAGCTTTGACTCTAATATTTTAATATTTTAAAGGAAATGTAAACTGTCGTTCCAGATGTAATGTGAATGGTCGAACTACTCGGTGTGAAGCAAAACATTTATTTAAACACGCAAGAGAAAATGAAGTCAAAGAAATGGGTATTTACAATAACTTAATTCTATTGGACAAGTTAACAGAATAATAGATCTAGGAACTGTTACTAATTCAGAGAGAGAAGCAGCCAGGAGACATCCACTGAAGCTTCCAACTCTATGTCGACCCGAATAGTTTGTAATGTTACTGAGAAACTAAATCCCAGAGATCCTAATCTGTGAGAGCTGGCCACACTCATTAAGACTGCATTAAAATTAACCTAAGGCCTCCCTAGCTGTTTACTCAAGTGGTCTGAAGCAGCCAACTTTGTAACAATCGTTCAATCTCTCTTAAAAGAAACCAGGACAAAATAACCTCTTAAAGCTGCAGCATCATCATACTTGTCAGCACTTCGAGCTGTTAAACAGGAACCAGGGTAACCCAATCATGCCCTGGGCCCTGTCCAAGTGGACGAGGAAGAAGCCAGTCAGTCCGCTGAGTCATTGACACAGCAATAGGATGAGGCCATTCATCCCCTTGAGTCAATTACAGAAGAAAAACAGGAAGCAATTCATTCCCTCGAGTCACTTATACAGGAAGAGGAGGAGGTCATTCCCCCTCAACGCACTTACAGAATGAGATAATTGGTGCTGTTTCCTGATGAAAGGCCAATGCCCGAAACATAAATTCTCCTGCTCTTCGGATACTGCCTGACCTGCTGTGGTTTTCCAGCAATCCATTCTCTACTCTGATCTCCAGAATTGCAGTCCTCGCATTCTCCTAATTGATGCTCTAGCATGATGAACAAGTGGAGCAGAGGTCCATTGCTCATGACACACACGTGGGACTTTAACCTGGTTTTCTTGTGGTGAGGAGAGAAGATATATTCAAAGTTTGGTCGAAGATTTGTAGCTCGGGTGCTCGTTGTTGTTGTTCTGTTCGCCGAGCTGGGAATTTGTCTTGCAAACGTTTCGTCCCCTGTCTAGGTGACATCCTCAGTGCTTGGGAGCCTCCTGTGAAGCGCTTCTGTCCTGTTTTCTCCGGTATTTATAGAGGTCTGTCTCTGCCACTTCCAGTTGTCAGTTCGAGCTGTCCACTGTAGTGGCCGGTATATTGGGTCCAGGTCGATGTGTTTGTTGATAGAGTCTGTGGACAGATAACCAGGTCTGACCTACAAAGAATGAAACCTGAAAGCAACAACACCCCCAGATTCTATGGACTACCGAAAGTGCACAAACCAGACATCCCACTCAGACCCATAGTATCACTACCAGGGACACCATCACACAAACTGGCCAAAGAACTACAGCAGAAACTGAAACACCTGATCAGCGGATCCAGACAATCTATACAATCGACACAGGAATTCTTGGACATCATCAGAAATATACACAGAGACAAGGAAGAAACTATGGTCTAACTCGATGTAACGGCACTGTTCACCTCCATCGACAAAACACTAGCCAAAGAAACAATAGCCAACCTGCTTGACAGACATAACAGACAACAGGACGTCGAACCTATCAACAAAGACGGCATACTTAAACTACTAGACTTGTGCCACACAACACACTTCACATTCAATAACCAAATATACGAACAAATCAACGGAACACCCATTAGGCTCACCGATCTCTGGACTCATAGCAGAAGCAGTAATGCAAAGGTTAGAACAAACAGTCTTACCACAACTTCAACCCAAACTCTGGGTCAGATACGTGAATGACACCTTTGTAATAATTAAAAACACAGAAATAGAGAACACACACCAAATCATCAACACCACACTCACAGGATTCCGATTCACTAAAGAGGAAGAAAAGGACAACCAACTCCCATTCCCAGACGTGATGGTACAGAGAACACCGAACGGAGAATTCACCAGAAAGGTTTCCAGGAAAGCCACACACACAGACCAAGTCCTAAACTATGAAAGCAAACCACCCCAACACACACAAACGAAGTTGCATCAGGACACTATTCAAAAGGGCCCAACACACTGCAGCACACCAGAACTACAAAAAGAGGAAGAGGAACACCTATACAAAGTATTCGCCAAAAACGGATACCCTCGCAATTTCATCAACAGATACCTAAGGGAGAGACAACGGAACGAGAACATGCCGCAACCGAAAGGACTAGCCACACTACCATACATCAGGAGCATTTCTGAACTGACAGCCAGACTACTGGCTCATAACTATGACTCATAACAGCACACAAACCAACAGCCACGCTCAGACAACAACTCACCAGAACAAAGGACCCGATACCCAACATGAGCAAAACTAATGTAGTGTACAAAATCCCATGCAAGGACTGCACAAAACACTACATCGGACAAACAGGAAGACAGTTAACGATCCGTATACATGAACACCGAGTAGCCACGAAACGACACGACCAGCTATCCTTAGTAGCCACACACACAGACGACAAGCAACATGAATTCGACTGGGACAACACTACCATTATAGGGCAAGCCAAACAGAGAACAGCCAGGGAATTTCTAGAGGCATGGCACTCATCCACAGACTCTATCAACAAACACATCGACCTGGACCCAATATACCGGCCACGACAGTGTACAGCTCGAACTGACAACTGGAAGCAGCAGAGACAGGCCACTCTAAATACCAGAGAAAACAGCACAGAAGCGCATCACAGGAGGCTCCAAGCACTGAGGATGTCACCTAGACAGGGGACCAAACGTTTGCAAGACAAATTCCCAGCTCAGCGAACAGAACCACAACAACAGAGAAGATATATATCTTGTGTGAAGTCTCGAGAAAGCATCTTCCATCTCCGAGAAGACAGCCTGGTGTTCTCTATGTTGGGCAGAAGCTAGTGGGAATGGCTACCTGTTTCAGCTGAAAGGTATTGTGACTGCTTGTTGGGGATCGTGATCAACATGACGTTCAGTACGTATTCACACGTCGACTTCACATTAATGTCGGAAGAGTTAATTTAGGCATATAAACTGTTAGGAAAGTAACTTTAGACTGATGAATGGACTCTCTAAGTTCAAATAATGCTGATATTGTTCATGGTAATCTTGTCTAGTGCATTTCCTGTTCAGCGTAACCTGTATGCCTTACTCCGTCCAAGCCTATTTCCACCCTATGATCTGTCTGGCCATGCTTACTATGATCTGCCTCCACTGCTCATAGATATTGTGTTTCCCTGTACTGAGGTACACGTGGCAATAAATCAAACCAACTCATCCTGTGTAAAGTATGGAATTTCTCACACTATCAATGTCACTTTTGGAAATAAGTGATCGCTGCCACTCCTCTTGTTTCAGCATCACCATTTCTTCATCTCTCATAGCTCTACAGATTAAACACTCAGCTTCTTCTCTCTATCCTCATGTTAACATCATCTGTGCCTGTGGTATGGAGATCATTCCTTGCAAAGGAGATCAACTCTCTCAGCAAGGCTCTACAACTGCAGGAAGATGGCTTTACTTATGTACTCGAATCGTCATACAATGAAGGACAGCATACCATTGACTGCACCCATTACTTACACAGTGTTTGATGCAGATTAATCCGCATAGACTTGTGAGTGGGCGATCATGCTTCCCAAATTTGTTTGAGTTCTTTGATGAAGTGACCAGGAAGGTTGATGAGAACAGAGTGGTAGATGTAGTCTCTTTGCATTTCAGTAAGGCTTTTGATAAGGTTCCACATGGCAGGCTGCTCAGGAAGGTTACATCGCCTGGAATGCTGGAGAGACTGGCCAATTGAATACATAGTTGGCTTGATGGTAGGAAACAGAGGCTTTAGTGGAAGAATGCTTATCAGACAGGAGGCTGGGTCCATTGCTGTTTGTTATCTATGATTTGGTTGCTCATGTACAAGGTATGATTAGTGAGTTTGCAGATGACACTAAAGTAAGTGGGAGCATGATCAGTGAGGAATTTAATCAGAAATTGCAGCAGGTCCTTAATCAGGTGGGGAAGTCGGCCGAGAAATGGCAAATGGAATTTAATATAGAAGTGTGATGTCTTGCATTTTGGAAACTCAAATCAAGTTAGGAGTTTCATAGTGAATGGAAGGGTCTTATGTGGTGCAATGGCCAGAGAGACCTTGGTGTTCAGGTGCACGGTTCTCTAAGAGTGGAGTCACAGGTAGACAGGGCAGTGAAGAAGGCTTTTGTCACATTGGCCTTCATCAGGCAGGATATTAAGTATAGAAGTTGGGAATTTATGTTGCAGTTACACAGGACTTTGCTAAGGCCACACGTAGTGTATTGTGTTTAGTTTTGTCACCTTTTTTTTGGGACGATGTTTTTAAATTAGAAACAGTGCAGAAGAAATTTACAAGGGCGTTGCCAGGACTGAATGGTCTGAGTTATAGGGAGAGGTTGGACAAGCTAGGATCTTTTCTTTAGCGTTTAGGAGACTGAGGGAGTCCTTATAGAGCTGTATAAGATCACAAGGGGTATGGATAGGGCTAATGCTCTCAGTCTTTTTCCAAAGTGTATAGAATTGACGATTAGATGGGATCAGTTTAAGGTTAAATGGGAAGTAATAAAAGGGAACCTGAGGGGCCGTGGATGAGCTGCCAGCAGATGTAGTTGAGGCGGGGGGTGGGCGGGGTACATTACCAACATTTCAAAAATATTTGGATAAATATGTGGATAGGAAACGACTGGAAGGATATGGGCCAACTGCAGGGAAATGGGCTTAGCGTGGATGGACATTTACAAGGTGGAGTCGAACCCATCTATTAATTAAAATCAAACACCCAGAAAATCTCGCCTCATCTCGTAATCTGTTACAATATGAGCGACACATTCCACCATTTAAATAAAAAATAACAAGTTAGTTTCTTAACTTTAATAATGAACACTAAACAACAACTATTTACAGATACAAGCCCCTCTTTTCTTCGCTACTTACGATCTGACTCCAGCTCTGTAAAAATATCCTAGTCCAACAACCCACATATTAAGCATTACAATCGCAAGACTACACAGAATCCATCTTCCCTGCTGTGTACACTCTTCCAGCTGCTGATCTCTCTGGGTCATTTTTTTTAATTGTAAGTAGCTTTGACATGAACATGCATCTTTGATAGAGAGTGTTTGAGATGGCCAGTTAGCACTCCTGCTCTACAGCAGTTACTCTGCTGTTGGGTGGCAGTGGCTCTCCCTCTAATTTCAAAATGCTGGGTTTATATAATTCCCATGATACAATAATTCTCATAATTTGATTGCTTTCCAGGTATCCAAACAATAATATTCAAATTCCGTTGGCTTCTGGTATCCTGAGAGCTACTTAAACTCTTTTGCTGTATTTGAATTGTTGTCAGAACTGCAACCAAAACTCAGGTATCCATTTCTCAGCTAATGGTGGCATGTGGAACAGGCTGACCTTTAGCTGGCATCTGTGCCTGTACTTTCTATTCAGCAAAATCCGTTCTGTCTTAAAGTTACCGGATATGCTTTCGGCTTCATAACACCTCCCCCATTTAGAAAAAAAACATGAACGAGCAGAATGAAAAGGTGGCTTCATTTCTTTTCCTCTAATTTTTATTCCCATTATTATAGATTACAAAAGTATTAATCTCAGCTAAACCATACATATTAATTTTGCACACATATATAACACTGCAATAAATCAAACCTTATTTAAGTTTTTCCTTTAAATCTACGATAACACATCTGCTATTACATTTTAGGACCCACAGCTTGTACATTTTGTAAGTTTAAAGTCGGTAAGATAAGACTCAAATGAAATACTCTCATATTTGGGCCTTTAAATATTTTTTTAAAATGCGACAGGTTTGTCGTTATTCACAATCATGTCTGACAATTTGTTTGTCTCTAAACATTAAAATATTGTCCACCCAGTGCGAAACTTAATCATTCTTTTTCAATAATGGATTTTTTTTTCTGGTGGGTATTGAGGTTTTTTGATAAGTAGCCAATGGGCCATTCAATTCCATCATCATCTTTCTGTATAAATACATCTTCGAGCCCTATATCCCTAGTAATAAATACAGTTTTCAAAGGTTTTCAAAATATTTGGTGCAGCTATAACTGGTGTGGTGATTCATCCTGCTTTTAAATTCTCAAATGCCTTCTGGCATTGTTCTGTCCACCACAATTCTGTTTCCTTCTTTAATAAATCCAACAGTGGTGCCAATACTCTTCTGGAGTTTGGAACAAACTTCTGTTAAAATCCACTGAGTTCCAAAAATTGAATCACCTCTTTCTTCGAGGATTGTCGTGGAAATTACTCAAAGCCCTTCGTCTTTGTGTTCCATGGGGTCAACCTTCCATGGCCAATGTAATGTCCTAAATATGTCACCTCTGCCTTCGCGAATTCTGTTTTCTTGAAGTTTATTACCAAGTTTGCTTCTTGTAATCGTTCAACATGCTCTGCCAACTGTAACAAGTGAGCTTTCAATCACTTGCCAAAGATCACTACATAATACAGATAAACTGCACAATTTGTTCATCTGGTCACAACTCTATTCCTGAGGATTCAATGGGTCTGAAGCATTATTCATTCTGTAACATTTTTGTCATATCCGGTATCTTTACCAGATAGTTGAACTGACTCAGCATTATTTTTATTTGAAAGGGGCCAATAAACCTGGCTTTTTAGGGATTTCCTACCACTGGTGGCAACACTAATAGGTCATCCCCACGGGAAATCTTCAAAGTTTCAAAGTTTTTATCTGCGACCTGCTTCACTCTTCAGGTGCTGTTTAGCTAACTCATCTACTCCATCTAATTTCTACCTCACCTCAGATACATAATCCAAGTGTGAGATCTCTGACTTCGGTCCTGTCAATGTATATTTAATTAATTTCAAATGACCTCTCACTTCATGTACGAATATCAACTCAAAGGATGTAAAGTGAGTAGATTTATTTGGGACATCTCTAATGGCAAACAATATAATGAGACACCTTTATTCCAATCATTCAGGTAATTCTGACAGTACGCTGTTAAGATTGTCTTCAGCATCCGATGCCAAATTTCCAATGCTCCCAGGGATTTGGGATGCGATGCACTTGATTTAAACTGCTGTCTGCCAAAGCTATCCACGACATCCTTAAACAGCTGAGCGGTAAAATGAGACCCTTGGTCTGATTGAATCACACTGCGTATCCTACAGCGAGTAAAGAAAGCTACCAACTCCTCCACCTCCCTTTTTGCCTTAACACTCCGTAATGGAATTATCCCTGGATATCGGGTAGACACATCCATTATGATCAGCAGATATTGGTTTCCACTTTTATTTTGGAAAGGAGAGCTCTGCAATTAATCAGAACCCATGCGAAAAGTTCTTTGAATACAGGAATTGGCAACAAAGGTGCTGGTTTTATTACTGCCTTTGACCTACATACCATTTGGCATGTATGACATGTACAACAATAATTATCCAAGTCCTTGTGCATTCCAGCCACTAGAAATGCTTTAGCCTGAGTCTTCAGTGCATCAAGTCCTTTGCTTTTTTGTTTCGGTTTTCCTTCCTGTTGTAACTTATGACAGTGGGATCTTGTTACTCCATAGTCTGGAAAAGTCCCTGGTATTTCTCTCGTAATTCCTCAGTTCCCTTGTCTTACTTTGGCTTCTCCACAACACGGAGTGCCTCCCAAACCTTGGATACTGCTAAATCATTCCCAAGAACAAACTGTATTCCTGGAACTGACAGTCTATCATTCAATCTCACTGTTACTTCCCCAATCTTGATTTGGCACTCCAACCAAATGTTACACAAGGGAATGCTTAATTTCTGACCCCATTTCACAAATTATGACGCTCTTGAGTGAAATGTCAGAAGGAGTGAAAATACTTCCACCTCTTATGATTAGAGGCCGTGGGAAAGTGAGGCCTGCAGATGCTGGAGATCAGAGTTGAAAACTGTGGGGCTGGAAAAGCACAGCACGTCGGCAGCATCCGAGGGGCAGGAGAGTTGACGTTTCAGGCGTAAGTCCTTCATCGGGAAAGTGGGAAGTAAGGGAGGGGTAAGGGACAGAGAATTAAATAGGAGGGTTGGTATGGAGCTGGGTGGAAGGTCGGTTGGAAGGCGATAGGTAGATGCAGATGGGGTCTGATGGTGATACGTCAGAGAGGAGGGTGTAGTGGATAGGTGGTAGGACAGCTGGACCCCTCAAATTATACAGCATCAACATTGACTTCACCAATTTCCAAATCGCCCCTCCCACAACCTCATCCCAGATCCTACTGTTCAACTTAGCTCTGTCCATTTGAACTGTTCTAAGTGTCCATCTTCCTTCCCACCTATCCACTCCACCTTCCCGTCCGACATATCACTGTCATTCCCACCGACATTTTCCTATCGGCCTCCCAGTGATCCTCCAGCCAGCCCAGCTCCTACCCTCCAATTTATCTTTCAGCCCCCTTGTCCCCCAACCATATTCCTGACGATGGGTTTATGCCTGATATGTCGATTGTCCTCTCTTCGGATGCTGTCTGATTTGTTGTGATTTTCTGGCATCTCACTACTCAACTATTAGATGCTGAACAGGTCCCGTAACTTGCAAAATTATAACTTCTTGTCCTCCCCCCACACCCCATTTTTTCTTGGTAAGGCTTATCTACAGAGGAGAATTCTTAATAGAGATCAGGCACTGCCTCCATACCCAGCCCCTGCCTAGGCTGTGCATTCTCCTGCAGCTCCTTGGGGTCTCCTTTACCAGGTTCACTAATACCACTGGCTTAACCTCTTTTCCCACATCCTTTCCCGAAGTCTCTTCCTACAATGCCCAGCACTGTGTTTTCCAGCTTACTGCTGTGAAAACACCTTTTCCCTGTGCCCTTCTTGAACCAACAGCACTGTAATATTATGTGTTCCAGTAAGAACACCTGAAGCCTTTCACTTCCTTTCAACCCCCTTGGGCTTCTTTTTTTCAGCTGTGGTAAACTATTGCCAGTGTGCTTTTCTCTATGTTTTGTAATGTAGGATCTCCCCTTGTCCCAATTTCTATCCCTCACTGAATGAAAATCCTCCCAGAAATTAAATTTCATTTCATGCACCAATGCATATTTACCTGCCATTTCTGCCGCGCTTCTCACTTCTTGAACTTCCTGTTCACTCACGTGAATTTTTACCATCTCTGGAAGTCAGTCTTTAAACTCGTCCAGCAGAATAATCTCCCATCGGGCCTCATGGGTCTTATCTATTTTTAAGGCCAGCACCCATTTATCAAAATGACTGTGCTTAATTCTTTCAAACTCAATATAAGTCGAACCTGTGTTCCGTCGCTATATTTCTGAACCGCTGTCTACATTCTTCTAGTACCAATTCATAAGCACTCAAAATAGCCTGTTTGACATCTGCATAATCTCTTGCTCCCTCATGTGACAGCACTGCACATACCTCTCAAACTGTGCCAACCATCTTATTCTGAACTAACGTTACCCACAAGTTCACTGGACACGCCATCTGCAGAGTCAAGTTTGCAAATGAAATAAAATAGATTTTGGCATTTTTCTCACCAAAATATGGCAATGTATTAACATAGTTGCAGACCTCCCTAAGTTCTCCCTTCATCTTCATCGGGCTAATTTAACTTTCTTATCTAATTCCAAACTTCTGAATTTCAAATACTCCCTCTCTTCCTTTTTCCTCTCTTTCTCTATCTTCTCTCTCTCTCTCTTTCTGTCGTTCTCTTTATCTTCTAACGCCAGTTGCTATATTTGCAATTTAAGTTTTTTCAACTCGACTGCAGTTTCCTGCTTCTCTGATACACCAAAGTGCTTGACCAACTCCATTATGGTGACAGCTTTCCTTTTGTCCCTGGTGAAACCCAATTCTAATCTACATGTTAATTCTAAAAGTATGCCCTTCCTTTGTCTTTCTACACTTTCTTGGCAAATTTGGGAATCATCTTCAAACCTCAGAACCTCTTTAGGAATGTTAAAAGCCATTTTTTTTTTAATTTAACCAACCACAAGGAAACAAAATTACATGAATTTTCTCACCTGTTTAATTTGAAGATCTAGATCACTAACTGCCAAGTGATGGAATCTGCTGGGAACTTTTGCACCCCAAATCTGTTCAAATCTGTCTAAATCCCAATACAACAAGCCCTCAAACTGTTATGATGTCGCTATCTAACTCCCCTGTTAATTAAAACCACGCACCCAGAAAAGCTCACCTCACCTCGCAACCTGTTAAAACACGAGTGACACGGTAGTCCCAAATTCCACTATTTATAGAATAAAACAATTTATAAGTATATAAGTTAACTCGCTGAGCTTGAATGTTTGTTTTCAGATGTTTTATCACCATTACTAGGGAACATCCTCAGTGAGAGTCTTTGGTTACGCACTGGTGGTATGTCTCGCTTCTCGATTTATAGGTCTTGGTTTCTTAAGGTGCGTGATATCATTTCCAGTTCTTTTTTTCAAGGGAAGGTAGATCGGCTCTAAATTGAAGGGTTTATTGATGTACTTCTGGACAGACTGTCATGCCACTAAGAACTTTCATGTGTGGCTTTATCCTAGGATGTGTGTGCTGTCACAATCAAAATGGTGTCCTTCTTTGTCTGTATGTATGGAAACTAGTAATAATGGGTCATGTCTTTTGGTGGTCAGTTGGTGTTCATATATCCTGATAGCACAACAGGACAGTTTTAAGTGGAGGAAAATGATTTTAAATATACTGTTTAATCAGTGTGTGTTTAGAGAAAGAAGATTGTTCATATGTGAACAACACATTCTGTATGAACAACGGAGACAAAGTTAACGAAGAATGATGCACATGATGTATCAAATTTATAAAGCATTAAAACATTATTTGATCCTCATCTGAAGTGATAGGTTCCCCTTCTCTCAATGTTCCCCATTTTCTGGATTCCCAACTCTAATCTCTCATTCTTATCAGGATGTGTGTTATAATTTCTTGCTTCTGGTGTCCCAAATTATTTCAGTTAATCCACTTTCTACCAGGAAGTACATATGTTGACCTGTTGGGTTCTTTCCGAAATTATTGTCTGTCATATTATTGGAGAGAAAAATTCTGGCATCAGACCCAGCATTAGAACATATTGCTTTGTTGTACGTGCACTGTACAAAGGACCATAGCACACAGGAATTGCCAAATCATTGATGGAAGTACATCTACTTCTTTCGATAATGTAATTTTCTCATTTTCCACATCTCCATATCTATATCCTTTCTCTTGTTCTCCCTTTGCATCTAGTTAAGAAACCCACCAATTATTCTTTGTGTCCCATCTCTCAAAACTCCTTCTTTTGGTTTATATCTATTGCTCTCTTCTCGATGTAATGTGATTATAATTGAGCAATGTAACTACAAAGACATAAGGGAGGAGCTGACCAGGGTTAATTGGAAGGGCAGTCGAGGAAGAAAGACCATATAGCAGCAATGGGAGGAGTTTCTGGGGATAATTCGGAAGATAATACCAGAAATTCAATCGCAAGCAGATGAAACATACTCATGGGAGGACAAGGCAATATGAGTGATACGGCATCAAATAAATAGCGAAAACAGACAATCTGGTGAAGATGGTTGGTAATCTAGAGAATTCATTGGCTTTGAAACTACATAAGGCTGGCATCACTAACACTACAGAGCTCTTAATCATGGTCACGGTGAGAAACAGAGGGCAACACTTCCATCTCAGAAGATGGCATTACTCAAGGAAAAAGATTCAGGTGAATTAAACATTTGAATTAAGATCAGTTAAATGCTTTTGCGGAATGTGTCAGATTGGAAGCAAGACCCGGGGAGACATACCCTCAGCAGAACGAGGTTTGACAATTGAAGTATTTCCACATCAGAAACCAGATTAGGTCACTGAGTGCAGGGCTGATGGGTGAATGGGTCTCAGTGAGAATTGGGGAACAGGCAGCAGAATTGCATTGCAGATATTGCAGCTCGAATCTGCGTATTCATGTAGTGCTGTAGACCACAGCAGCAGGAGAAGCAGATCTGCATTCAACCACAACCTGTAACTTTTTGCCAGGATAACACCTCAGTCTGTCATTCCCATCAACACCATCTATGGCTCAGTGACGAGAGTGGGTGAACATGTCAGAGTCAGAATCACATGAACCTTAACCTGATGCGAACCCATTAAAGCAACCGGACTTGACCAACAGATCTGAACGAAGCCCCGCAGTCCTGTCACGTTCAGTTATAAATGGTGATGGACGATTAAACAAATGAGTGGAGGAGAGGGCTCCACAAACATCCCCATCCTAAATAATGGAACAGACGTCCACATCAGTGTAAAAGAGAAGGATGTTTTATCTGCACCATCCTCTGCCAGAAGTGTTGAGTCGATGATACACCTCACCCTCACCATGATGCCCACACAGTAACAAATGCCAGTATTCAACTAATTTGATTTGCTGCATGTGAGAAGAAGAAACAGCTGATCACAGTAGATACGACAAAGGAAAGCGCCCTGACACCATTCCTGCAATAGAACTGAAGACTTTTACTGCACAACAAGCCGTGTCCCTGGGGAAGCTGTTTCATTTCAGCTCCAACTCCGACATCTCCCAGGCAATGTGGAAAATTACTCAGCTATGTACCGTCCCCTAAGAGGGGAATAATTACAATCTGACAAATTATCACCCCCTCAGTCCCATCACGACCATCAAATTGGTGGGAGTTCTTTTTGACAGAGCTGTCAAGGAGCACAGAAATAACCTGCTCAGTGTGGTTTTTGATAGGTCCCCATGTAGAGATGGTGCTGTTGTGGAAATGTCACTGGATTACTAATCTAGACCAGGCTAATGCTCTGGCAGCGGGTGGAAAAAAAACATTTAATAATATATCGAGATCTAAAATCTGGTGTCTGTAACAGTGACCTTGAAGCCAATATCGATTGTAAACAGAATTTCCTTCTCCAATGTACTTTTATGAAGTGAATCTCCTGTGATTTCCTGGGCTGGCCTAAAAGTGACTCCAAAGACCCTGACATGTGATAAACATTTCAATGGTCGCTGAAACGGCCAAGCAAGTGCACTCATTTGTATCAAACTACTCCGAGGTCTGAAAGGATGAAACCGGACAGAACACCCAGCCTCAGCATCAGTGTCCAAAAAAGGAATGGCAACACAGTCCTGTCGACCCTGCAGAGACCTCCTTCCTAACATCTGAGAGCTTGTCACAACATTTACAGACCTTTCCCATAGACTGCACAGAAACATCGGGAATGATGTAAACACGATAATGAGAGGCATAGATAGAGACGATAGCCAGAGACTATTTCCCAGGGCAGAAATGACTAACACGAGGGGTCATAGTTTTAAGCTGGTTGGAGGAAAGTATAGAGGGGATGTCAAAGGCGGGTTCTTTACATAGAGATTTGTGAGATCATGGAATGCGTTGCCAGCAGCAGTTGTGGAAGCAAGGTCATTGGGAATTTAAGAGACTGCTGGACATGCATATGGTCACAGAAATTTGAGGGTGCATACATGAGGATCAATGGTCAGCACAACATCGTGGGCTGAAGGGCCTGTTCTGTGCTGTATTGTTCTATGTTCTATGTTCTATACAACACATTGAGCCTCTCCCATTCTAGTTCATGGAAAAAATCTCCTTAATGCACTTACCCCACACGATGTACATATCCGTAAATGTGAGTAACCTTGGGAAACTATAAAACGGAAAGTGCAGTAGTACTTTTGGTCCATCGGGTTTGCTACCCAATTCAACGTAGAGATGGTTGGCCCTTCATTTCCACTCCGTACTCCTGCTCTCTCACCATCCCTTTACTGTCTGTAAATCCTTATCTATAATCAGTGTCTTGGTTTCAAGGTGCGAGAGAATTCCCCATGTTCACCAGTCTGTGAGTGCAGACATTTATGCTCATCTCAATGCAGAATGTTCTGTCTGTACCTAATACAGTGGTACCTTGTTTTAGATGTCCCAGCCTGGGGAATTGTCGTTCCTGCTTTCAATCTATCTCACCCTGTCAGAGTTTAGTATATTTTACTGATATCTCCACTCATTTTCCTAAACCCCATGGAATACTGGCCCAGTCACACCAAACTCTGCTCCCACAACTAGCCTGTCATCCCAGAGATCAGTCTGGTCACACTTCATTGCTCTCTCTCAATGTCAGGTTTGTCCTTTCTTAGGCACGGCGACCAAAACTGCCCACAATACTGTACAATGTTCAAGATGGTGTCTCCCCAAGGCCCTGTACAGCTGCAGTAAGACACCCTTTCTCCTGGACTCACATCCCCCTGAAATGAAGGTCAACACACCATTTATCTTCTTAACTGCTTTCTCTCCTGCAATATTGCTTTTAGTGACTGGTATACAAGGAGATCCAGATCCTTTTCAGTGTTATAGCTCCCCACTTGCTGGTTCTATATACACTGGTCAGCTTGGCAATGCCATTCCTAGTATTGACTTCTGGTTACAGAACTCACTGCGCTGCAGGAAGCTCAGATGTTTATGCAGAAGGAAACAACAGAAAGGATCATACGTCCCTTTGTAAATCAACATATTTCATCCAATCCCTTTCAAATGGTAGGCTGCCAATGTATCGTTTCCACCAAAGGGCACACCGTCACCTCTATCCACATTGTTCTCCCTCTGTCACGTATTTACACATTCACTCCACTTGTCTTCATCTTCTCGGTGCTTTTTTACAACCTCCTAACCACTCACAATCCCACATCCGTTAGTACTGTCAGCAGGCTGGGAGGTATTGTACATGATTCCAGCAACCAAATGTTTAAAGGGCATTGTGAGCAGCTGGGCCCCAAGCACTGATCCCTGTGACACCTCAGCAAACTTCCTCTGTTAATTTCTATTTATTTATTTCGTGAATCTGGGTGTTACTGGCTGGGCCAGCATTTATTGCCTGTCCCTAGTTGGCTTTGAGAAGGCTGCCTTGTTGAACACTGCAGTACACCTGATGCGGTTGACCTCCAATGCCATTAAGGAGAGAATTCCAGGATTCTGACCCAGCGACTGTGAAAGAGGGGTAATATATTTCCAAGTCAGTATGGAGAATGGCTTGGAGGGGAACCTAAAGATGATGGTATTTCCATACATCTGCAGCCCTTGTCCTTCAAGATAGACGTGGTCGTGAGTTTGGGAGATGGTCTCTGAGGATCTTTGGTGAAGCATTTCATTGCAGCATGTAGATAGTAAAACACTGCTGCTGCTGCTGAGCGTTGGTGGTGGAGCATTGTGGATGAAGGGACAGTCAGACTGGCTGCTTTGTCCTGGATGGTGTAAAGCTTCTTCAGTGTTGTCTTCTATCATACTTCTGACTTATGCATCGTAGATGCTGGACAGACCTTTGGAAGTCAGGATGTGAGTTACTCGCCGCAGTATTCCTAGTTCTGGACATGCTCTTATAGTTACTGCGTTCATGTGGTGAGACCAGTGAGTTTCTGAGCAATGATTACCCACCAGGACTTTGATACTGGGGGATTCAGTGATAGTAACACCATTGAATGCCAAGGGGCAGGTTCGTTTGTATTTTATTGGTGATGGTCACGGTCTGGCTTTTGTGTGGCCTGAATATTACTTGCCACTTGTCAGCCTGGATACTGTCCAGATCTTGTCGCATTTGAACATGGACTGCTTCAGTGTCTCAGGAGCCACAAATGTTTCAGGATATTGTACAATCATTGGCGAACATCCCCACTTCTGACTTTAAAATGGACGGAAGGTCATTGATGAAGTAGCCCTGAAGACGTTTTCGGCCAATGCTCTAGGGACTCCTACAGACTTGGAGCTGAGTTGACCGACCTTCATCAACTATGACCATCTTCCGACGTGTCAGGTATGATTCTAACCAGTAGGGAGTTTGTCTCTGATACCCATTGATTCCAGTGTTGCTAAAACCCCTTGATACCACACTTGGTCGAAGGCAGACTTTATTTAAAGGGCTATCGCTCTCACCCCAACTCTGGAATTCAGCTCTTTTGTCCATGTTTGAACCACGGTAATGAGGTCAGGAGCTGAGTGTCCCTGTTGGAGCCCACACTGAGCGTTATTGACCAGGGTATTGCAGAGCAGGTGCTGCTTAAAAGCACTGAGACCTTCCATCACTTTACTGGTGATCGAGAGTAGACTGATGGGGTGGTAATTGGCTGGATTGGATTTGTTCTGCTTTTTATATACAGGAGATAATTGAGGTAACTTTCCACATAACTGGGGAAATGTCATTGTTGTAACTGTACTGAAACAGTTTGGCTCGGGGAGTGGCAAGTTATGGAGCACAGGTTTTCAGTTCTGTTGTCAGAATGTTGATAGAGTATGGACACTTTGGAGTATCCAGTATCTCCAACCGTTTCTGGATATCGCGTGTACTGAATCAAATTGGTTGATGACTGGTAACTGAATCGCTGCAGACCACTGGAGGGGGCTGAAATGGATCATCCACTCAGCATTTCTGACTGAAGATTGTTGCGAATGTATCAGCCTTATCTTATACAGTGAAGTGCTGGGCTCTTCCATCATGGAGGAAGGGGTTATTTGTGGAATCTCTTCCTCCAGTGAATTGTTTAATTGTCCCCAACGTTTTTCAACTAGATGTGGAAGGACTGCAGAGTTTAGATCTGATCCTTTGCTTGTGGGATAACTTAGCTCTGTCTATCACTTACTGCTTATGCTATTTGGCGCACAAGTAGTCCTGTTTGGTGGCTTCAACAGGCTGACATCGTATTATCAGGTATGCCTGGTGCTGCTCCTGCCATCCTGCATACTCCATTGAACCAAGGTCGATCCACTGGATTAATAGTAATTGTTGTGAGGGGGATACGACAGGCCATGAGGTTGTGTGGGTGTACAATTCTGCTCCTATAGATGAACAACAGCACCTATGGACACCCAGACTTGAGCTGCGAGGTCTGTTCAAAGTCTGTCCTATTTAGCACCGTGATAGTACCACCCAAAATGGTGGAGGATATTCTCAATGTGCAAGTGTGACTTTGTCTCCACAATGACTATGCGATGGCACCACTTACCGATACTGTCAAGGACAGATACTTCTGCAACTGACAGATTAGTAAGGCTGTGGTCAGTATGTATTTTCCTCTTGTTGAATCTTTCACCATCTGCCGCAGAACCAGCCAAGCAGTTATATCCTTTAGGACCCGGCCAGCTCGATCAGTAATGCTGAAGCTGAGATACTTTTGGAGGTAGACATTGAAATCCTCCACCCAGAGTACATCTTGCGTCCGTGCTGCCCTCGGTGCTTCCTCCAAGTGTTGATCAGCATGGAGGAGTACTGATTCATCAGTTAAAAGAGGCTGGTACATGGTTATCAGCAGGAGGTTTCCTTTCCCATGTGTAAACTAATGCCATGAGACCTGCCATTAAACAGATAAACACAGAAACACACACACAACCTTCTACGAACACCCTGTCTACTGACCTTAAACAGAGATACACAGAAACATACACAACCCTCCAACACCACCCAGTCACCTGTCACTAAGCACACAGACACAGAAACACAGACACTCTACCCTCTAACACTCCCGTGTCTCCTGACATTGATTAGAGATACGCAGAAACATACACAACCTTCCATGACCATCCTGTCTCCTGCCATTGAACAGATATACAGAGAAACACACACACACCATCATGTCTCCTGCCATTAAGCACATATACACAGAAATACACACACACAACCCTCCACCATCAATATGCCACCTGCCAGTAAGCAGTTATACACAGAAACACACACACAGCACCCTCCACCACCACCCTGTCCCCAGCCCTTAAATAGATATACACATTAACACGCACGCACACAACCCAATATGACTACCATGCCTCCTGACATTGAACAGGTAGATACCAAAACCAACGCACAACCCTGCACCACCACCCTGTCTCCTGCCTTTAAGCAGATATACACACAAACACACACACATCCCTCAACCACTACTCTGTTTCCTGCCGTTAATCAGATATACACAGAAACACACACGCACAGCCCTTAAACAGATATACACAGAAGCACACACACACCCCTCCACGACCACCCTGTCTCCTGCCATTAAACAGATATACACAGAAACACACACACATCCCTCAACCACCACCCTGTTTCCTGCCGTTAATCAGATATAAACAGAAACATGCACACACACAAACCTCCACGACCACCCTGCCTCCTGCCATTAAATAGATGCACACGGAAACACACGCACAACCCTGCACCACCACAATGTTTCCTGCAATTAATCGATTTTACACAGAAACACATACACAACCTTCCACCACCACCAGTCTGTCTCCTGTAATTAAGCAGATATATACAGAAAAACACACAACCCTGCACCACCACCTAACACATACCATTATACATACATACACAGGAAATAAAACACACACGGACAAACATTCCCCCCCACCAACACACTGTGTCCTGACATTAAACAGATATACACAGAAAGACATACACACACCCCACAACCACCCTGTCTCCTACCAGTAAGCACATAGACACAGAACCACAGACAACCTACCCTCTACCCCCACCCTGTCTCCTGCCATGAAAATGATATATGCAGAAACTCACATACACACACACACACGCACACACACAACTCCATGAACACCCTGCTTCCTGCCATTTGACAGATATACACAAAAACACACCAAACTGTCTCGTGCCAGTAAGCACATATACACGGAAACACAAACACACACACACACACACACACACACACACACACACACACACACACACACACACAAACACACACACACACAGACAGTCACTTAAATCTACTTGACCACCCTGTGTCCTGTCATCAAACAGTTATACATGGAGATATATACACACACAACCTTCCACGAAATTTACAGATGAGGGAGCGGCAGTTACGATGCGATTAGGCAAAATTTAGGAAGTATAGGATGGTGAAGGAACCTTCAGGGAATGGGCACATTAGAAATGTGAAGTTTATTCAAGGAAAAGCTCCTGAGTGTCCTAGATAAATATGTACCTGGCAGGCAGGGAGGAAGCTGTCGAGCGCGGGAGCTGTGGTTTACAAAGGAAGTGGAATCTCTGGTTAAGAGGAAGAGGAAGGCTTATGTTAGGATGAGATGTGAAGGCTCAGTTAGGGCAAGCGAGGGTTACAAGGTAGCCAGGAAAGACCTAAAGAGAGAGCCAGGAGGAGACATGAGAAGTTATTAGCTGATAGGATCAGGGTAAACCATAAGGCTTTCTATAGGTATTTAAAGAATAAAAGAATGACATGAGTAAGATTAGGGACAATCAAGGATATTAATGGGAAGTTGTGTGAGGAGTCGGTCGAGCTAGAGGAAGCACTAAATTAATATTTTTCGACAGTATTCACTCTAGAAAACGACAATGTTGTCGAGGAGAATACTGAGATACAGGCTACTAGACTAGGTTGGATTGAGGTTCACAGGGAAGAGGTATGAGAAATCCTGCAGAGTGTTAAAATAGATAAGCCTGGGATCCTCTGAGAAGCCAGGGAGGAGGTTGCCGAGCCTTTGGCATTGATCTTTAAATCGTCATTGTCTCCAGGAAAAGTGCCAGAAGACTGGAGGATAGCAAATGTGGTTCCCCGATTCAAGCAGGGGAGTAGCGACAACCCTGGTAATTATATAGCAGTGAGCCTTACTTCAGTTGTTGGTAAAGTGTTGGAAAACGTTATAAGAGATAGGATTTACAATCATCTAGAAAATAATAATTTGATAATGGATAGTCAGCACGGTTTTGTGAAGGTTATGTAGTGCCTCACAAACCGTGTTTAGTTCCTTGAGAAGGTGACCAAACAGGTAGATGAGAGTAAACCGGTTGATGTGGTGTATATGGATATCAGCAACGCATTTGATAAGGTTCCCCACAGTAGGCTATTGTTCAAAATGCAGAGGAATGGGGTTGTGGGAGATATAGCAATTTGGATCAGTAATTGTCTTCCTGAAAGAAGACAGAGGGTGGTGGTTTATGGGAAATGTTCATCCTGGAGTCCAGTTAGTAGTGATGTGCCGCAAGGGTCGGTGTTAGGTCCACTGCTGTTCATCATTTTTATAAACGACCTGGATGAGGGAGTAGAAGGGTGGTTTAGTAAATTTGCAGGCAACACTAAGGTCGGTGGAGTTGTGGATAGTGACGAAAGATGTTGTAGGTTACAGAGAGATATAGATAAGATGCAGAGCTGCGCTGAGAGGTGGCAAATGGAGTTTAATGTGGACAAGTGTGAGGTGATGCACTTTGATCGTAGGAACAGGAATTCAAAGTACTGGCCTTATGATAAGATTCTTGGGAGTGTAGATGAGCAAAGAGATATCGGTGTCCAGGTACACAGATCCTTGAAAGTTGCCACCCAGGTTGACTGTGTTGTTTAGAAGGCACTAATAGAGGGATCGTGTTCTGGAACCATGAGGTTATGCTACATCTGTACAAAACTCTGGTGCGGCCGCACTTGGAGAATTGTGTACAGTTCTGGTCACCACATTATAAGAAGTATGTGAAAGCTTTGGAAAGGGTGCAGAAGAGTTTACTAGGATCTTGCCTGGTATGGAGACAAGGTCTTCCGAGGAAAGTCTGAAGGACTTGAGGCTATTTTCGTTGGAGAGAAGAAGTTTGAGACGTGACTCAATAGAGATTTATAACATAATCAGAGGGTTAGATAGGGTGGACAGGGAGAGCCTTTTTCCCAGTACGGTGACATCGAACACGAGGGGGCATAGCTTTAAAAAGAGAGGTGACAGATATAGGACAGATGTCAGAGGTAGTTTCTTTACTCAGAGTGTAGTAAGGGTATGAAATGCTTTGCCTGCAACAGTAGTTGATTCGCTAACTTTAATTACATTTAAGTGGTCATTGGACAAGCATATGGACGTACATGGAATAGTGTAGGTTAGATGAGCTTCAGATTGGTATGACAGGTTAACGCAATAGTGAGGGCCGAAGGGCCTGTACTGCGCTGTAATGATCTATGTTCTATGTTCTATGAACACCTTGCTTACTGACCTTAAATGGATATACGCAAAAACGCACATGCATACACAACCCTCCACCACCACCATTGTCTCCTGCCAGTAAGCGCATAGATACAGGAATACAGATACTATACTCTCCACCACCCTGTCTCCTGCCTTTAAGCAGTTATATACACAAACACACAAACACACACGCACACACATCCCTCGACCACCACCCCGTTTCCTGCCGATTATCAGATATACACAGAAACACATACACACAACCCTCCACACCACACTCTCTCCAGCCCTTAAAACAGATATACACAAAAACACGCACACATCCCTCTACCATCACCCTGTCTCCTGCCCTTAAACAGATATATACAGAAACACACATACATACAGAACCCTCCACCGCCACCCTGTTTCCTGCAATTAATCAGATATACAGAGAAACAGAGACACACAACCCTCCACCACCACTCGTCTGTCTCCTGTCATTAAGCAGATACTAACAGAAAAACATACACATCCCTGTACCAACACCCTAACACCAGCATTAAACAGACAGACACAGAAAAAAAAACAGACAGCCCTCCACCACAGCCCTGTTATCCTTCCATTGAGCAGACATACACAGAAATACACACACACAACTTTCGATCGCACGAGTCTGTCTCCTGTCATTTAGCAGATACAACACACACACAACCCTTCACCACCCCACTATCACCGACCATTAATCAGACATAAAAAGACAATCCTCCATCAACACTCTGTTTCCAGGCATTAAATAGATATACACAGAATTGGCTGGCTGACAGAAGGCAGAGAGTGGCTGTAGATGGAAAGTATTCTGCCTAGACGACAGTGTTGAGTGGGGTCTCCCAGGGCTCTGTACTTGGACAGCTGCTCTTTGTAGTTTTTATAAATGACTTGGATGAGGAGGTTGAGGGGAGGGTTAGTAAATTTGCAGATGACACAAAGTTTGGGGGTGTCAGCGATAGTATAAAGGGCTACTGTAGGCTACAGCGCGACATAGACAGAATGCAGAGCTTTGCTGAGAAATGGCAGATTGCATTCAACCTGGATAAATGCGAAGTGATGCATGTTGGAAGGTGGAGCTCGAATGCTGAACAGAGGATTAAAGACAGGATTCGTGGCAATGTGGAGGAACAGAGGGATTTGGATATGCAAGTACATAGATCCCTCAGAGTTGCCATACAAGTGGATAAGGTTGTTAAGAAAGCATATGGTATATTGGCTTTCATTAACAGGGGGATAGAGTTTAAGAGCAGTGAGGTTTAGCTGCAGCTCTACACGTCCCTGGTGAGGCAATACTTGAAATATTGTGTCCAGTTCTGGTCGCCCTACTATAGGATAGATACAGAGGCTTGGGAGAGTGTGCAAAGATGGTTTACCAGGATGCTGCTTGGACTGGAGGGCTTGCCTTATGAAAAGAAAAGGCTGAATGGGCTCGGACATCTCTCTGGAGAGAAGGAGGAAGAGAGGAGACCTGATAGAGGTGTACAAAATAATGAGAGGAATAGATAGAGTCGATAGCTAGAGAATATTCCCCAGGGCAAGATTGACTGGTATGAGAACTCATAGTTTGAAGATATTAGGAGGAAGGTATAAAGGAGATGTCAGAAGTAGTTTTTTTTTAAATACAGAGAGCTGTGAAAGCATGGAATGCTTTACCAGTGGTAGTGGTAGAAGCAGAGTTATTGAGGACATTTAAGCGACTTCTAGACTTGCACATGGATAGCAGTGAGTTGAGGGGTGTGTTGATTGTTACTATATTTTACATTAGGATTGAATCTCCGCACAACATAGTGGGTGAAAGGGCCTGTTCTGTGCTGTACTTTCTATGTTCTTTGACAAGAGTGGGTCGACCTCTGACTACTTAATGCCAGCTGCAAAAGATGTTTAAAGACGTCATTGAGTTGCACAGGTGTCAGCACTATAAGTATGTTTTGGTCATTGTCGATTTCTTTTTCTTGATGGGTTGAAGCTTACCCCACTTCCAACGCTACTGCTAAAACTGTTGCAAATATTTTACTCAAAAAGATTATTACCTGCTTTGGTATTGGATTTTGTCTACCTTCGTACAATGCCCCCCACCCCCATTTTATTGGAGATATTAATGGGGAATTATGCTTCATTTTGGGATCCACCACCAACTTCACTGTGCTTATTGCCTACAGGCTGCAGGGCCCGTGGAGCATGGTGACCAGAGTCTGAAAAGTAAACTTGCCAAATGGACTTCTGAGACAGTTCTTTCCTGGGTTAGGGTGCTGCTGCTGGTATTGTTCCACCTACAATAAACTCCAGTGGGGAAAACTCCCTTGACCTTTTCGAGCGCTCACACTCTATATGATCTGAATGATAAAGTGCACTGTATCTGATCCGCAGGACGCACTGCAGAAATTATCCCATCCCAGCAGACTGAGCTGCCTCCATTGATAGAGCTGTCTCCATTGGTAGAGTTTCGTACAGTAACAGAGAATATCTTGTGATGTCATCCTCGAAGGTACTTGCTACAAAAAAGCTGAACACTGTGATCAGCGCTAACACAGAGGCCCAGCGGGAGCCTGGTGGGCCCATAAACCAGAAATCAATGGATAAAGAGATTCTTCTTTTTCGAAGAATCTGATTCAGACCATCATCTTTAACACTTCCTGGGGAGAAAATGGATGTGGGAGAGCGGACAGAGTCAACTGGTTCCAGCATTTACAATCTTGGTCTGTGTGACAACAAAAGCAGAAACCTGGAATTGTTTATCTTGCTTCTGAAAAACAGGTTAGTAAATTTTGAAGATCATAGATATTTCTTCCTGGTGTTCATGAAATGATCTAGAGCAGAGTACGGTTCCCTGAGTATGGTCTGACCTCTGAGTTATGGACTGTGATATTCTGCTCACATTATCTGAACACATACAAAGAAATGACTCAGTCACAAGATCTGCTGAATCGGATTCTGTGAAGAACAGAAGCTGATGTAATGAAAAGAGCCATACAAATGGGAATGTAGCAAATTATTTTCCAGACTCGAGGAGAGTTCATAGTGCTGTTTCCAAGGGTCAATATCTGTTCAAGAAGACTGAAACAGCGTTGGGTGTTATTGTACTGCATCTTTTGTATAATGGTGCAAATGCATGGAACTTTTGTGTAGAGGGGATAACTTCAAAATCCTCAATGAGGCAAAACACACAAATGAGGTAAACAACAAAGTAACCACATAATTTGGTGTTACCTCATGGGGTAAAATTCCCTGTTCAAATTTTGCTCAAAATCGCGCTCTAATTCCTACGACTGAGAATCGAACAGTGAATTCAGATGTGAATTTGTGATGCCAAAACATAAAAGACTATGGGCTAAATAACGGAAAACTTGATTCAGGTCGTTTAGCATTTGTGTTGGACAAGTGCGGCCACAACAGGCTGAAAGGCTTCCTTCGATGTTGTTGTCCTCCACAGTATCGTGGTTAGTGTCCCGCCTGTCACAGAGTTCAATTCTCCGCTGGGGACATAGTAAATGTTTTAAACCTATCGCTCTGTTCCCCAGTGAAGGTTATTAATACCTGGCCTTCCATTCTCGATTGGATATGTCACAGCAAGGACAGTGCTGTCTGAATAAGCGTGGAGACGGACTGCAGCTCCTGGGGAGAGAGTGTCAGTGAAAGTGCAAAGACGTAACTTCTGCAAACTACACATTGCGTTTGTGTTGTAATGAAAACCATTATATAGAGATGTTCCTGACAGATATGCTTTTTTAAAGCAGGAATCTGAGGACGAAAACAGAGTGAACTCATTCAGATATGAGTGCAGAAACATTTACAGCTGCACTAATGTGGTTATACAGCGTTTGGATGGATTGAATTCGGGTTGGTGGGCGCAGCTTGCTTTCACCAGGCTGAGTTACCAGTGTGTAAAGCCATTACACATGATACAGGTAGTGATCAATGTGATGGTACATTTGCTCAGTGGTACGCACTGCTGTTAAGTCTGTAGGTGAGGTGGATTGGCCGTGTTAAATTGCGATGATGTGATCAGGGAGTGAATTCATTAAGTTAAGTGAATTAGCCATGGGTAACGGATTGATAAGGTCAGCAGTCACACGATGCCAGGTTTTATACCAGCAGGTTTATTTGAAATCACAAGCCAGAAGCCTGCGGAGATAGAGACGGGAGCTCGGTCTGGTTGAGATGCTCTTCAGAGTGTCCTCACAGACTCGATTGGCTGAACTGTAATTTCTGCCTTGTAGGGAATCTGTGATTCTATCAGAGAGGACACTGCCACCGTTTACTGGGGTGCTAAGACATTAGAGACGATGCTGACAGCGTTTAGTGGGGATGGGATTTTATTTATTTGTGTTTTGGAAAATTTGACACTGAACCAAGCAAAACGGAATGGAAGTTTTCCAGAGTATTTGAGGTTTGGAGAGTGTAAATAGGTGGTAAATTGACTCTTTCAAGTTCGTAAATTTCTGAACGTCAGGCTTTCAAATCCATCGATGTCGGACAAAGAAATGATGGGATCAGAATGAAATCTGCCAACGTAACTGAGCATCAAAACTGACATCTTGTTTTGTAGTTTAACCTTCTGTTTTTCTCATTAGTATTTTCTTTAAGCTGAAATAAATTCGGATCAAAATTGAATGCAACATTAAACATTCCAATCACATAAATCCATTTTACTTCAGATCATTGCAATGAACAGAGTAAAGTTGAAGCAATATTACTCAAATGAAACGGACAACACTGCATTTCCGGTAATTTTACCCAGTTCAGGTTCAGCCATATGAGAAAGACCATCGAGCTAAAACATCTCCTTCACTTCTCTCTCCATATATATTTCTTCACGTGAGAGAGAAACTGTCTGAAGTAATTATGTGTCAAGACTAAATGTGCGTGTGAATGTGACGGGAATTTCATGTTTGCTGGTTCATTCTGAGACAGTACCGACACGGAATGAATCAAGGACCAGGTATTCCTTCCAAGGACGAGATAAATTCTAGGATTTTGCTGGTATTTTTATTCCACTGAAAGCAAAAACATAATGCTATGGATTCAATTCCGCTCAGGGAATTTCTTATCGCCTAGGTGCACCATATGTGATCTTGACAGGGTGACATGCGAGCCCCTTTGCAATGGGCTGAAGTGGCCACGGGGTTAAGGCGATGGGTTGCTCTTCCATTGCGCATGTGCGGATTTGAATCCGACTCCAGATGTTACTTCTATCAAACGCAACTGTGATTTCCCTTTGTTCCTCGCATCTTTAGTGTACACTGGATGGAGAATCTTGCTCTTGCCTTTCATTGCACCGGAGAATTATGACAAATCGATACGACATCAAGGTCGAAATAAAGCAATTTGATTCTGTTGAAAGTTAAATTGGGATAATGAAAAGGAGTGCAAACGTTTCTTTCCTCCTTTCATTCCATCTTGACTTTCTATGAATTTACATCGAATGAAAGTGACACAAATAAGCAGAGATCGGGCGCAATATTTTATCCAGTGGGATTGTGAATTTTAATGTAATACTCCACACAGCGTTCTGATCAGTATTTTAAACAGTCAATTGGAATTGGAACTGCAGAAACGTTTGCAATGAAACGAATCTTTCATTCTTTCACAACCTTTTGTGTGTAAATCATACCGTGATGCATCATCCAGCGTGATCACCAAGTTGGCAACAATATAAGATCCACCAATTTTCTTTAGCAAACATGACTTCTGCACATGCCCATCTGTGATGTGCCCAGTGCCATTTGTTGTCTCCAGGCCACAGCACATTTCTTGTTCATGAGCTTATGAGCCTAGTTCCTGATCTGTCTGAACAGTTTGAGAAACCTTTTCTATCACTTCAGCCCATCCCCTCAGAATTCTAAAGGTATCAATAAAATAAAGCATTAGATGAAATGATGTAGGATTGGAAGTCGGCCATTCAGCCCATCGAGTCTGCTCCACCATTCAACGAACTCATGGGTGATCTGATAATCCTCAACTCCATTCTCCAGCATTGCCTTGACAAAGCTTTATCGCCTCTGTTTAAACATCTGTCTGGCACAGTTTGAAAATACACAACAACTGAGCCTTAACAATAGTTTCGGTCAGGAGTTACACCGATTCACTGGCCCCTGAGCAAAGAAATTACTCCTCATTTCTGAATTAAATGGGTAATATCTAATTCTGAGTTCATGTCCTCCGGTACTCTCCTCATACCAGAGGAAAAACCACCTGCACGTAACTACCCTGTCAAGATCCCATGAATATTGAACTTTTATAAATGTTATTATGTGATTATACAGCTCCCCTCCGTCTCCTTTGTTTCAAGGAGAATAATCCCAGCCTAACCAATCATTCCACTTCCTCCATTTTATCCAGTGTTGACAACATGTCTGTAAATGTCTGCTGTCCCCTGCAGCGTCCTTATACATTATTAAGGCAGGTGGAGACATTTATGCGAAGAAACGGTTGAAATTTCAAGCACAGACGGGAATTGGAACTTGAAATCAGACAGGGACTGGAATCAGATTGGTCCACACAAGGACGAAATAGAGTAATGCTAACTCTGACAATCTAATCATATCCCACGGACATTCAATGGCTTTACTGTAAACAAATTACCCCTTGTAATCTTCCACAGAACTAGTATTTCGGGAAAAAAACGGATAGAAACAGGTTACATAAACACTTGGACAACAACATGTTCTTGAGACATTCTTTGATTATAAATTAAACTCATTGGTCCGCGAATCCTACATCGTTTGCAATACGTGGAACATCACTCTCTCCATTTGCCGAGATGGGTGTAACTTCAATAACACTTAAGGAACTGGACACGTCCACGACAATGCAGTCACTTGAGTGTACCCTCTTCAACACCTGCAGTATTCATTCCCTTCACTGTTAAGGCACAATTGCAGCAGAGTGCACGAACTACAAGATGCACTGGAGTAAGTCATTCGTGCATTTTTGACAGAACCTTCAAAGCTCAACAGCTGTACTGACTATAAGGACAAGGTTGGAAGATGTAACGAAACGCCACCATTTTCAAATTACCCTCCAAGGCCCATAGCACTCTGACTTGGAAAGGAATCAGTGATAAACTCATTGGTGAAACGGTCTTGATGTGCAAAGTTGCATACTTCAGCTTTCCATCTTTTATCTTACTTTTTTTTAAAATGTTGATTTATGCGTGACCAGACTTGTGCTCAGTCCTTTAGCTGTTCCCTGACCTGGTGGTTGCTAATGTTCTGCTATCATCCACAGCCTGTGGTCAACAATAGAAAATAGCCGAAAACCCTCTCAATCAAATGTTTCCCCTCAAGATTAGACTGGTGTTGGAGAAGCACAGCAGGTCTAGCAGCATCTGAGGAGCAGGAACGATGAACGTTTCAGTCAAAAGCACTTCATCAGGAATGAGACTGGGAGCATATGGGACGGCGAGATAAATGGGAAGAATGTGGGGCTGGGGAGAAGGTAGCGGAGAGTGCTGTAGGTGAATGCAGGTGGGGGGTGAACATGATATGGCAGAGAAGAAGGTGGACTGGATAGGTGGGAATGAAGATGCACAGATGGGACAAGTCAGGCGGACGGTGTTGAGCTGGAAAGTGGGAACTGGGGTAATGTAGGCGGAGGGGAAATGAGGCAACGGGTGAAGTCCAAATTGATGCCATGGGGTTAAAGGGACCCGAGGCGGATGATGATGCTTTCTTCCTCCAGGCATCGGGTCGTGAGGCAGTGGCGATACAGGAGGTCCAGGACCTGCAAGTCCTCGAGAGAGTGGGAGAGGGAGTTCAAATGTTTGGCCAGGGGGCACTGGGGTTGATTCTTGCGGGTATCCTGGAGATATTCTCTGACGTGCCCTGTGAGAACACATCTCCTCTCTCCAACTAAGAGGAGAACGCACTGGGAGGAACGTATACAAGAAATGACATGTGTGGAAGTGCAGGAGTAACTTTTATGGATGTGGAGGCCTCCATTAGAGCCTTGTACAGAGATGAGGAGGTAGATGTGAATGCAGGCTTTGCAATTCCTGCGGTGACAGGGAGAGGTGCCAGGAGGGAAGTGTTGGTCATTGGATGGCGTGGACTTGACGAGATAGTCACAGAGCGAATGGTCTTGGCAGAATGTGGAGAGGGGTAGGGAGGGGAACATATCCCTGGTGGTGGGATCCGTTTAGAGGTGGCGAAACTGTCAGAGGATGGTGTAATTTATGCAGAGGTTGGTGGGATAGAAGGTGAGGGCCGGGGGTTCTGTTCTTATTGTGGTTGGAGGTGTGTGGTTTGTGGGTGGATGTACGGGACATGGATGAGATGCGTTGGAGGGCATTTTAAACCACATAGGAGGTGAAGTTCCGGTCTTTAAACATGAAGGCTCTCTGGTGTGTTCTGTGGTGGAACTGAACCTTTGGGAGCAGACGCGATTCAGGTGGAGGAATTTGGAATACAGGGTAACATTTGCGCAAGAGGTGGGGTGGGAGGAGGTAAAATCCAGATAGCTGTGGAATCAGTGGGTTTGTAAAGGGTGTCAGCAACACTGACCTCGAGGGATATATTTCCCTCTCCACCCCTATCCACTTTTCCCAAAGACTGTTTCCTCCACGACTACCTAGTCAAGTCCACGCCCTCCAATGACCCAACCTCCACTCGCGACACCTTCCGCTGCCACCGCAGGAATTGCAAAACATACAGACACATCTTCCCCCTCACATCCTTCCAAGGCTCCAATGAGCCTTCCACATCCATCAGACGTGCATGTGCACTTCCACACGTGTAATGTATTGCATCTGTTGCTCCGATGTGGTCTCCTCTACATTGGGGCCAACATACACCTTCTCGCAGAGTGCTTCAGAGAACATTTCCAGGGCACCCGCAAAATTCGACCCCAATACCCCATGGCTAAAAACATCAACAACCCCCGCCCCACACCCCCCCCCCCGGCTCTCCCGAGGACATGCAGTTCCTGGGCCTCCTCCACCGCCATTCCCTCACCACCAGATGCCTCATCTTCCAGTTCGGAACCTTTCAATCTCAAGGCATCAACGTGGTCTTCACCAGTTTCCTTATCTCCCCACGCCCACCTTATCCGAGTTCCAACTTTCTAGCGTGGCGCCATCCTGCTGACCTGTCCCACCTGTCTATCTTCCTTACCACCTATCCTCTTCACCCTCTTCTCCGACCTATCACCTTTAACCCCAACTCTATCCACCTCTTGCACGCTCAGCTGAATTCTTCCCAGACCCAGTCCTCCCGTTTATTTCTCCACCCTCGCGGTTGCACAGTCCTTTGAGCGTAGGGGCTGCTATGTTACATTGATGTTGAAAAGGACATTGTGTGAGGCCTCTTCTGGAATACTGCGTCCAGTTCTTGTCACCCACTTATAGCAAGGAAATTATTCAGCTGGAGTAGGTTTGGAAGTGGTAAACCAGCGTATTGATCGTTGGGAAGTTTCGACTTATAACGAAAGACTGGAAAAGGCTGAGAATATTTTCACTTGAGCACTGGAGGTTGAAAGGTGACGTGATAGAAATTTATAAGTTATTGAGAGTTCAGATAGAGTTAACTGTAACTGTCTTTTCTCCAAAGAGGGGCACTTCAAGACGAGAGGGTAAATGCTTTAGGTGAAAAGAGAGAGATTTAAGATAAGACATGCGAGGCTTTTTTTTTAACAGAGGATGGTTTATGTGTGCAATTCACTTTCTGAGACAGTGATGACTGAAAGTACATTTACAACAATTACAGGATATTTGGATCGATAAATGAATTGGAAAGTTTCCGTGGGATTAGAGAAAAAGCTATTCATTTATGCCGAGTCCATTATTAATTGCCCAGAAGGCAGTTCAGAATAAACCACGATATTATGGATCTGGAGTCACATACCAGCCAGACCAGATAAGTATGGCAGTTTCCTTCCCTATCAGGCATTAGTGAATCAGATCTAAAACAACTGATTCAACATCATCATTAGACTCTTCAACTCTTGGTATTTATTGAAATAACATTCCAGCATCTGCCATGTCAGGATTTGAACTGCTGTCCATAGAATTATATCTGGACATTCATATTAACAATGCAGTAGTAATATTACAAGGGCATTAGTAACACTCAGCAATTACAGGAGCCGTCAGATGTGACTCGTGTAGTTTGGCATTATGTACAGTATGAACTGATAGGAGTGAAAGACCTGTTTTCATGCTGCGTGAGTCTATGACTTTGACGGTATGAAACTGGAAGCTGGTTTGGATTAACAGCAGCATCGACAGTTTAATTGATCTCTTTCTGGGATATGTAATCTTGCTGGTTACTCTGGAGTTTTTATTGCTCATTGAGCCTTTCCCACACACGGGACTGTTTAACAGTCTGTCCATAGTTTGACTGAGTAAATGAGTTTCAACTGCAGCAGGTAATTGAATCCCGCATTGCGCTGGTTTCTCTGTGATATCGGTGTCTTTGTATCTACACAGGGTGAACGATTGGTTCAAATCATGTCCACACAGACGTAAGTCCTGTTGTCCATGTTATGAATATGTTTTTATTCTTCCTGATATACCAACAGGGTGTGGATGTCGCTGGTCAGGACAGCATTTGTTGTTCATCCTGATTCGCTGCTGCCTCGCTGCATGAGAGGCATGGATTCGATCCCTGTCTTGTTTGATTATTTGCAGTTTGCACAGTCTCTCTTTGCTTGTGTGAGTTTCCTCCCACAATCTGAAGGTGTGAGGGGTATTGGGATCAGCCTTGGGAAATGAAGAGGAACGGAATAGTTATGGAGTGTGGCCACGTCTGATAGGATGTGTTTCGGAGGGATGGTGTCGACTGGAATGGGCCGAATGGCCAGCCTACCAAAGTGTCGGCATTCTCGGATTAAGGTTCAGCCATGTTGTTCTGGACCTGGAGTCACAAGTAGGCAGGATTGGGTAAAGATGGTAGCATTCCCTGTATAAGCGACATGTATGAATAAGATTGCAGGAAATTAAAGGAATCTTCTCTGTTCCTGTGGTCAGGCTTCCATTCCAGGTTTTATTCGTCGAACTTTAACATGTCTGAGTGCCCAAGAATGACTCGTTTAGAATATAATCACAACACCACCTTCTCCAGGTTGCCTTATTTACTGGGAGCAATAAGCTGATCCTGAGCTGATGCAAACATAAGCAGCTGCAACTGCCAATGTCACGAACACTGATCCAAATAGGAACATGAAATTACGAACATTGATACTCCAAAGTTAAAGATTCAAGACGATTTAGATACGCCTGTTGGCTGTATCAGCAACATGTACTGCTTATGGCTATAATATTACAAATGGGGGCAAGTATTCCCTTTCGCCCCGCTTTTGACCAGGACCAGTCCCAACCTTGAAAAACACACGCCGCTCTCCCGTCATTCCATCCCAACTTCCAATTGGATCTTCGTGGCTGCTTCACCCAGTTTCCCTAATATCGGGTCTGGAACTGGAATTAAGTCTGATTGCGTGAAGCAGTTGGTACTGCCTTGTGTGGGCAAAGTGATGAAGTGGCCAATGTTAAACTATGATGCTATTGAAGCATACGTTTCAACAATGTCCTGATCTGTCCCATGAGTTTGGAGAGTTTCATTAATCCCATTCTTCAATACTCTCATTCATGGAATCTCCACAGACTCTGGGGGCGTTAAAGTTAAAAATTCAGCCCATTCTGAGTTGCCACATGCCTGTCGCTAAGTCCTGATATTGTGTATTCTTCCTGACATTTCGTCTGCTACCATACTTGCTGCAGTTTGCAAGTGTGGTCTGTGGAGTGCTGGAGCCATTTAGTATTTCGTTTTCTGCGTTATGATTGCCGCAACTTCGCATTGAATCCACATCATAGCGGTCAGTTCTCTCAAAGTTTTACTTTTGATGAAACTCGGTAAGAAATAACTAGTTTTTACAGAATAATGTTCTCCGAGGTGATGATTTGTTTTCCATCGAATGTCGTTCTCTGATAGTTCAGCGTTTCATGTATCAGGATTTAAACCCAAAAGTTCTCGAAGATGTCCCTCCCTCCCACTGGCCCTCACTCTCTTTTCCGTCCCTCGTCCCATTTGACTGAGGCATTGCACAATCTAACATACAATTTCACGTTGATACCATCCAGTCTGTGCCGTTGCACTCACTGTTGCTGGGCGACCATGCGCCAATCTCTTCATTGGCACCTTCAAATCATTCGATCCGTTTGGATATCGTGGCTGTGAGATCAATTCTCTTTTAGCAGCTTTTACTGACATGGGCCAGAGATTATTGGAGCGTGAGGCTCAATAAATGGACACAGAGAATAATTGGGGAAAAGAGGCTCTATTGAAAAAGATCAGCCATGACTGCTTTCTGCAATAGCCTACTGGTATTATCGCTGGATTGTTAACACAAGAGGCCAGGTCACATTCTGGTGAGACGGGTTCAATTCTCACCACACCACGCCAGTGCTAGAATATAAATGCAAGAAATACTTCCAATTAAGAATACGCTAAACCCGTTGTCTGAAAAGCCCATCGGTTTCACTAAAGGCCTTGAGGGAAAAAATCAGCTCTCCATGCTGGCCTCCATGTGACTCCAGACCGCGAGGCAATATATGCTGCAGACCCACACTACATGCTGGTGCAGAATGTTAAAAAAAGGTTCATTTGACTCTACCTCGACAATTGTCTGTAGTTCACGTAAGTCCAGGGATGTGATCACACTGGGAAAGCTGCAGAAAAGATTCACTCGGATAGTGTCTAGGCTGAAGACGTTTGGTCATGAAGAGAGACAGGATAGACTGAGGTTGGTTGTCACGGTGCAGAGATGTTTGTGAGAAGGCAGGCTTCAGATGTACAAAATAATGAGGGGTGTGGATAAGGTAGACTGAAAGTAACGTTTCCCATCGACGGAGACATCGATCACAGGGGGGCAGAAATTTAATGAGAAAGACATAAAGGTTTAAATAGATGTGTGGAAAAGCGTTATAGGCCGGCGGGTGTTGGAATTTGCAACACTGTGTCTGTTAGGGTCAGGGAGGCAGGAACCCTGAGAACCTGAAGAAATATTCAGATGTGAATATGTTCTGCCAATAACTATAAGGCTATGGGCTAAACGATTCGAGTCGTTAAGCAGTTGTTTTTGACAAATGGAGTCACAACGGGCTGAGGGGTCTCCTTTGAAACTGTTGTCCTCGGTAGTATAGTGGTTCGTGTCGCCGCATGTTATGTGGGAGATACGAACTCAATTCCTCTCTGGGGCAGTGCAAATGTTTTAAAACTGTCGCTAATATCTAAAGCGCGGGTTATTAATGCCTGTCCTTCCATTTTTCACGGGGCATGTCACATGAAGGACGGTGCTGTCTGAATCAGCGTGGGGAAGGCCTGCAGCTCCCGGCGAGACAATGTCAGTGAAAGTACAAACACGTGACTTCTGCAACCTGCACCGTGTGTCTGTATTTGGAATCTAAACCATTTAATAGAAAGAAGAAGAGAGCTGAAGAAGAAACAGGGTAAACCACTTCCGATGTGAGTACAGAAAGATTTTCCACAGTAACTTGAGGAAAACTGACAAACGGATCTGAGAAAAAGTTTCACTCTCAGAACTGTTAGTTCACAGAGGTGTTTTTGTTCCACTTAAGCACTTAAGAAATTGAATAACAATTTAATTGAAAACTTGAAATGTTAGAACACACCAGGCGATGAGTCACTTCCGGGAAACTGTGTTTAAAAGCCAGATGTTTGATGACTGATAATGATGCAATAGCCTCTCGCTATGCTTTTAAAAACTCAATGACTGTCAAATTTCAACTGAACCAATAAGGCAAAAACAAAGTCACCAAGAAAATTTGTAAACTTTGTATATCTCTTCCTTGGTGCGAAAGTGTTCAAATTCAGCTGTCTCACTGCTATTTCCCAACGTTGATTTCCAGTCAGGGGAAAATATTTGTTGTTCCTTTTGAAAGTCGTAAATTGAACATGAATTCTTGACATTACAAAATAGCAAAGATATCAGTGCTGTCAGAGCCAGTGAGAATTTCATATCGGAGATGAGTTCAAATGGAAATAAACGTTGAAATCAGTTGCCTTTGCCTGCTCAGAATCAGTACGACAAGAAATAATGCTTACTGAAACATTCAGTTTTTTTCAAGGATTTGATAAGTTGAATGACCAAAGGTTGGTTCTGTGACCAGAATGCCTTGGATCGAATGACTTGGAGATGCAGGTTTTGGACTAGGGGATGCAAATTTGAAAATCACAGAACACGAGTTTATAGTCCAGCAGGTTAAATTGGAAATACTAGCTTTCGGACTGCTGCTCATTCATCCGGTTGTTGTGAAATACACAGTTGAAAGACACAGAATTTAAAGCGCAAGTTTACAGTGTAATGGAACTGAAAGTGTACGTTGAACAATAACTTCATTTATGCTAAGTTTCCCATCTGTTAGAATAACCATGTTAGCTTCACTTCTTTCATTTGTAAAGCGCCAAACTTTTTATTTTAAACTTACATTCTCAGGTATGCTTGAAGAATTGGTGTCAGTCCCAGTGTGCTGTTGTCTGTTCCATAATGTTTAGACTGATTCTAATTTTATAAAATGAGTTACCAGAGACTGACATGGATTCATGCAGTTTTTGACCAAAGTGCAATGTAACTCTGCAAGTACAAATTCACCCCACATTCGTATATATGCGACCGTGTGTGTATGTGTAGGAGGGTCGCTGTGTGGAGATAGGGCAATGGGATCACCTGTACTGTGACATGAACCCAAGGTCGCAGTTGAAGCCATCCCCATTGGTTCCGAAATTTGCGCACAGCCTCTGCTCGGGCCCATTTAGCTGCTGCCTGTGTCGAAGTCCGCCTTGGAGGATTGTCACCTGAAGGTCTGAGGTCGAATGTCCTGGACCACGAAAGTGCTGTCCAGCTGGGAAGGGGCACAACTGTCTGTGATTGATGTGCAGTTCCATTCATCTGTTGCTGTACCCTTTGCTCGGTTTCACCAATGTACCATGCCTCAAAACATCCTTGCCTGCAGCGTGTTTTTTTTTAGATTAGATTACTTACAGTTTGGAAACAGGCCCTTCGGTTCAACAGGCCACACCAACCCGCCAAAGCACAACCCACGCAGATCCATTCCCCTACACCTAACACTACGGGCAATTTAATATGGCCACTTCACCTAACCTGCACATTTTTGGACTGTGGGGGCAAACCGGAGCACACCCACACAGACACTGGGAGAATGCGCAAACTCCACACAGTCAGTCGCCTTAGGCGGGAATTAAACCTGGGTCTCTGGCGCTGTGAAGCAGCAGTGCTAACCATTGTGCGGAGATTAGCGTCAGCCTAAACATTATGGCACGGACACAGCACACAGGGACTAACACCTTCAAAATATTATCGGGGCTGACACTATTTGTTAAAGTTCACCTGAGAATGTGACTTTCAAATAAAGTTTTGCAAATTACATAAGAAAGAAGTGAAGCTAACATGGTCATTCTAAAAGATAGAAGATTTAACAATCAATCAAGATATTTTTCAATGCATAATTTCAATTACATCACACTGTAAACTTTTGCTATACGTTCTGTGTCTTATAACTGTGTACTCCACGAACACCTGAGAGAGGAGCAGCTCTCCAGAAGCTAATGCTTCCAATTAAACCTATTAGACTATGACCTGGTGTTGTTTGATTTATAACTTCCTGTTATTATGCTGATCTCAAAATTAAAACAGAGGTGAGGAAGCTTTTCATATCTCAGACAGTTCTGGATCTGTGGAATTTCTTGTAGCAGAAGGGTGAAGGGTGGAAGGTATAGGGGAGATGTCAGGGGTGGGTTCTTCACCCAGAGAGTGGTGGGGGCATGGAATGCGCTGCCCGTGGGAGTGGTAGAGTCAGATTCATTGGCGACCTTTAAGCGGCATTTGGATAGGTACATGGATGGGTGCTTAATCTAGGATAGAAGTTCGGCACAACATCGTGGGCCGAAGGGCCTGTTCTGTGCTGTATTGTTCTATGTTCTATGTTCTATGTTCTAGAAGGCTGTTGAGGAAGTGTCATTAGGTGTAATGAGGCTGAGATCACCAGATCTTCAAACCGCACAGACACCAAGCGTTATGGGTACAGGAAAGTAAGTGCAGTTCAAGGTTATCCGATCAGATATGAAACCATTCAATAGCGGAGCAGACTTGATGGTCTAAATGTTGTCTTTCTGTTCCTAAAATTGACGGCCTTAATATGAAACTGCAAAACCGACCTGGGTAAAACGTGCCAAATTTTAAAAAAGCGTGGTCCCTCGGGAGCACTGAACCGAGGTGAAATGAACAAAGAACATCACAAATGGCAGATAATATGGATAATTGATCCGGAGTGATCAGTATACCAAGGTAAACAGGAAAACCGATATTCAGTTTCGACATTGAACCTGGCTCCACGAGGCATGTAGTTAACTCTCACAAACCACCATTCCCCTTCCATTTAAGTGATGCCCCCTCCGTTCTTCATTCAAACTGATTGAACGTGAGGCACTTGCAGCTGACGTTGCTGATGCGGAACTGTAACATACAGGGAAGCGGTTCTGACTGCTGCACAACATCATTCTGCTTCGAAGGATCAGGCAGTATTTTACATCGATTACTGTAAATTTTAACATTTAACATGCCATGACAGTGAATGCATTGAATCCTCAGCACTATACTACCAGGGCAGATTTCTGTTAACACCACCCTGGACACCATGAGATTCATCATTCTATTCTCTCATCCTTCTGTGCATGATGCCCTCGGCTCTATTCCAGTCTTGTTGTTTGGCTTATAACACTGAGGCTAACCAATCATCTGTTGCATTGAAGTTTCTAATGTATGAGACCTTATCTCTGAGCTGGCAATGTGCTGGCTCAGTGGTGATAACACTGGCCTTGTAAACGAGAAGAGTGTTTGAAATACCCCATTCCTGTTTGTCAGTCCAAGAACTTGAGGAAAACCGTTAGGCAGGACAGGAAATAGCGGGCGTGAGCACCGATCTAGTTTTACTGCAAGAACGTGGTGAGACAGTATAAACTACAGAGTAATGGGGAAACAATGGGCAAGGAACACTGGGACGTGAGAGGCTGGATGGTTCCTTTCTTGGCTGTAACCAGACACTGGTGTTGAAGTCTGAAATTGGACAATATCAGCGAAGCTGGCGAAATCTTACTTTTTGTTTGTTTTCTCCCGAGGCCTGTTTCATTCTTGGGGAAATGTGCCTGCGTGCCTCATTATGTGCGTAAAAACGGGCTTCAGTTCCCCGACTGGGTGTGAACATAGTTTTCCTATCTGAAACCTCAATCCCATTCATTGCATCTTACAAGATTAAAACCTTCCAGGGTAATCAGCATTGAGATGAACACGTGAAACATCAGAGTTTACAAGTTACAGACCAGGTGCTGGGAAGGGAGATGATGGGACCCATTTCTGTGCTGTAAACACTTGATTATTCATTCATTTTTGGGGGGAAATATATCTGCAGTGACAATTTTTAAAACTGTGTTATGAAGAAACGGTGCAACAGTTTCTGCCCTCATCCCTGGTGGCCTAGTTGTTAGTATTCGGCGCCTTAACTGAGTGGCCTGGGTTTCATTACCGTTCAGAAAATCAGGACTTCTTGTTCCTGACGCAGAGAGATCAGCTGTATCAGGAATCTGTTTAATGCCTTAGATCAGTCAATACCCTAGCCCTTGAAAGAAGGGAAAAGTGCCTTCCTCCCCTCTGCGCAGTCGGACAGTTCATACTTCATTCTCCTCTGAGTCCTGTCAAAATACTGTCAAAACTGAGTCTCAGCTATTTCCTTTCTGTGCTTTTCATACACAGAAGCTGCAGCGATTGAATGGGTTGGTATCTGAAAATGAAACGTACCTATGAACAATGTGCGTTGCTATTTCAGGATTGTTTTCTCTGACAGCGCTGGGACATGCCTGATGTTCTCTATGATATGGAAGTGGCAGTGTTTGAGTTGGGTAGACAAAGTAAAAAATTACACAACATCAGAGCATAGTCCATCAGGTTTATTTGGAAGCACGAGCTTTCAGAGAGCCGCTCCTTCATCAGGTGGGTGTCTTTCTGCCGAAACTTGAAATATGTGTCAACGTGCGTGATCTTTTGGAAGATCATCTGGACTTTAACCGATCGTTCGTGGTGTCGAGGGTACCCCTGACTTGGATGTGTTGATGTTGGACTGGGGTGGACAAATTTGAAAATCATGCAAAGCCAGATTAGAGTCCAACAGTTGTCAACCATCTGACAAAGAAGCTGTTGCTTCCAAATACGCCTGTTCAATGAAACTTGGTGCTGTGGGATTTTTAACTCTGATTGTCCTTGGTAATGTTTATCTTATCGAAGACAGTGAAATAATTTTCGTTCGTAGAGATGAAAATTCCAAATATTATCCACCTCAGTGTAACAAAAAAAAAGCTTGGATGTACTGTGAATCTCCACAACGCTCTTGCGCCAAGTAAATTTCGAACCTATAACCGTCTGATACGTAGCCGGGCATATGAATTTTGTAACACTGGCCAGATGCACAGCTGAGATTTTACACTCTGCAGACCTTTGGTGTTAACAAGGACATGAGCAATAACAGTAACAGTCCCAAGGCGAACAAAAATCAAACATAATCACCATCAATTATTCACTTCAAGTTGTCCTCAAATAAAACTACCATTCACAATCTGATCGGCCAATCAACGAGGTCACTGCTGATCGAGGAAATTTCAACTTATTTTGCTGCGTTTCCACTATAAATCGAGGTAAACTCCAGCCTAATGACAATATCGCATTTCCCACAATTTTCAGATTTAGATTGCGTCAATGACCTGTTCATATTTGCATGAAATAAGTCACATTAAATGAGTGAAGAAGTCCTTTTGGTGATGTAATCCAGTGTAGAGTCGGTCAGAAAAGAAAAGTCAAAGACCTGAAACATCACTCGCATTTCTCTCTATATTAATGCATGTTCCTGAGCTGAATATTTCCAGGACTTGACTTCAATATCTAAAGAATTTTTTTTTCCCACGACAGATTCTTCATAAATCAACTAACATCTGAGGTGTTGAGACTTATTTTACTTCAGATTAAATTGGTTGAATATCCTTTCCCCCAGCCTAATATCCCAATCCTCCCTCCTCTTCCATGTATATACAAGCTGCTCCAGGTGAGGTTGCAGCTCCCAACCTGACGTTCCATTGCTCCTTGCTGCTCCATGTCAATAGAAGCTGCTGCAAGTAAGATTGGAGCTCCCACTCTGATGTCCCAATGCTCCCTGCTGCTCCATGTCATTAAAAGCTGCTCTAGGTGAGAGTGGAGCTCCCAGACTGATCTCGCAAAGCTCCCTGCTCCATTTCAAATGAAGCTGCTCCAAATGAGATTGGATCTTGCGGTCTGATGTCCCAATGCTCTCTGCTGCTCCATGTCATGAAAAGCTGCTCCAGATGAGGGTGGAGCTCTCAGACTGATCTTGCAAAGCTCCCTGATCCATGTCAAACGATGCTGCTCCAAATGAGGTTGGATTTCGAAGTCTGATGTGCCAATGCTCCCTGCCGGTCCATGTTAATAAAATCAGCTCTAGGTGTGGTTGGACCTCCCAGTCTGATGTCACAATGCTCCCTGGTCCATGTCTACAGACGCTGCTCCAGATGAGGTGGGAGCTCCCATCCCTGTCAGCTCCCTCACCTCTATACCATCATAGAAATATTGCTCACTGACCATTTCCACCACTGGAGCCATTGGTGGAATATCCGCACCATGAAAACCTAATATTATTTTTCATCACCGCCGAATCATACTAATATACTTCCTTTCTTCAACCTTATTTAGCATGTGCATATTGCAGTCAATCCGAAGTAAGGTAATGGTGTTAATTGACGGATGTTCAATAAAAATTACATCTTATTTTTCATGTTGAGTAACTGCTACTTAAAAAGGTCAATGCTTGTAATGAAATCACAGTTTTATTCTGTGTGAGCGAACGTGATTTGTATTATTTAAATTGAACTTGTTCACTGTGTAAAATTTCAAAACAACATTGGTATTGTTGCCATCCACCTTGAAATGTGGTCATAGAGATGTCATTGAAATAGACCCTTCTGTCCAACCTGTCCACGCCGAACAGATATCCAAACCCAATCTAGTCCCACCCGCCAGCACCCGGCCCATATCCCTCCATACCCTTCCTCTTCATATTCCCATCCAAAAGTCTGTTAAATGTTGAAATTGTACCAGCCACCACATCCTCTGGTAGCTCATTCCATACACCTACCACCGTCTGTGTGAAAACGTTGTCCCTTAGGTCTCTTTTATATTTTTCCCCTCTCACACTAAACCTATGCCCTCTAAGTCTGGACTCCGCGATTCCAGGGAAATACCTTGTCCATTTATCGTATCCATGCCCCTCATAACTTCGTAAACATCTATAAGGTCAGCCCTCAGCCTCCAATGCTCCAGAGGAAACAGCTCCAGCCTGTTCAGACTCCCCCGAACGCTCAGATCCTCCAACCCTGGCAACATCCTTGGAAATCCTTTCTGAACCCTTTCAAGTTTCACAATATCCTTCCAATAGACAGGAGACCAGAATTGCATGCAATATTCCAACAGTGGCCTAACCAATGCCCTGTACAGCCGCAGCATGTCCTCCCAACTACTGTACTCAATACTTTGAACAATAAAGGAAAGCATGCCAAACGCCTTCTTCCCTATCCTATCTACCTGCGACTCCACTTTCAAGGAGCTATGAACCTGCACTCCAAGGTCTCTTTCTTCAGCAACATTCCCAAGCCCTTATCCTTATTTTTATAAATCCTGCTAAGATTTGCTTTCCCAAAATGCAGCACCTTACATTTATGCGAATTAAACTCCATCTGCCATTTCTTAGCCCATTGGCCCATCTGGCCAGATCCTGTTGTAATCTGAGGTTACCCATTTCGTTGTGCACTACACCTACAATTTTGGTGTCATCTCTAACTTACTAACTGTACCTCTTATGCTGATATCCAAATCATTTATGTAAATTATAAGAAGTCGAGGACCCAGCACCGATCGCTGTGGCACTCCACTGGTCACAGGCCTCCAGTCTGAAAAACAACGCTCCACTGGCACCCTCAGTCGTCTACCTTTGAGCTAGTTCTGTATCTAAGTGATGGTTCTCCCTTTATTCGATGAGATCTAACCTTCCTAATCAGTCCTCCATGAAGTCCATATAGATCACATCTTCTACTCTGCCCTCATCAATCTTCTTTGTTACATCTTCAAAAAACACAATCAAGTTTGTGAGACTTGGTTTCCCATGAAAGCCATGTTAGGTATTAGAACGAAACGTCTGTTAATGACATTCGTTTAAAGACACTTTCGATGTTTATGCTGCATTAATCTGTGGTTATTGATCCACAGTTTACGTTCACTTCCTGCAGTTAACATGCTGATTTCTCCAGTTGTTCATAGTTCAATGTGATGCATCCAGTGTGTGCATAACGAGAGGGAGCTTGCTTCCCACATCTTGTGTTTATCTGTGTCTTATATCCAGCCTTCATCAATGGCAAGAGCAAGGGGGAAAGGGCGAGATCAATGTGTAAGTGTGTCCATGCCAATCACGGCACCCACATCAGCAATTCTCTTCTGTGCATTCACAGCCAGTTTTCTGTGCTGCTACACCCACCCCCTGCACCTTTTGAAATATCTCTATTATTTTGTGGTTTCTCTCTGTGCTCTTACTACCAAGATGAATCACTTCTACTCAACCTGCTCCAGATTTCATGTGACAAAACACTCATTAAGAATCCCATAGCATTAAAGATGCACATCGCATCTCTCGTTATTTGGTTTCCCTGGATCTCTTTCATCAGATTAACGTTCACAGCAACTTGACTTGGAAAAGAAAATCGCGTTCCTTTTCATTATCCCATTTCAGTCTACATTTCGTTAAGTTCAGGCATCAGTCTCAAATTATTCTTTGAGGTTTTATAATCTGGTCGATGCAGACAAACTAACCATTGGAGTTCCAATAAGACAGTATGGTAATCCGAAAATAGCGACGAGAGTGGGATTGGAACCCACGCGTGCAGAACACAATGGATTAGCAGTCCATCGCCTTAACCTCTCGGCCACCTCGTCGCATATGCATGAACGGGTATGATATAATCTCCCAGACCATCACACTCTAATCACCTTTGGCGAATCTCCCATTCACAGCCTCGAACCTCATTGTCCATGAACCCCACACTGCCCGATTCTACCTCCTTCCTAAGACCTGCTGTCTCTGCCTGCGCCTGTTTGACCCGACTCATCTCTTCCTACGTCAACACCTTCCTGTCTCCCCAGTCCAGGAAATTCGCACCTACGTTTGTGACACCACTTATGTACTTAATCTCACTAAAGACTTCTATTTCCCTGGTCGACAACGCGTCATCTTCACCTTGGAGATCCAGTCCCTCTGCACATCCATCTGCCATGACGAAAGTCTCCATACCCTCTGTTTCTTCATCTCGCCCTATCCCAACCAGTACCCTTCCACAGACACCCTCATCCAGCTGGCTGAACTGGTCCTCACCCTCAACAACTTTTCCTTCCAATCCTCCCACTTCCTCCAAACCAAAGGGGTAGCCATGGGCACCCGCATGTGACTGGGCTATACCTGCCTGCCTGTTTGTCAGATATGTGGAATTATCCGTCTTTTCCAGTTACTCTGGCACCTCTCTCCACTTGATCCTCTGCTACATTGATGAATGGGTTGGGCGTCACTTGGTGCTCCCACGAGGAGGTTGAACAGTTCACCAAACAACACCTTTCACCCCGACCTCAAATTCACCTGGATCTTCTTGGCATAGCCCTTCCATTTCTTGGAATGACCAATGACAGACATATATTAAACCCCACTGACTCCCATAGCTAACAATACGACACCTCCTCCCACCCCACCTCGTGTAAATACAGAATCCCTTATTCCTAATTCCTCCGCCTCTCGTGCATTTTTTCCCAGGATGACCAATTCCACCTCAGAAAGTCCAAGTTGTTCTCCATCCCACGTGTTTGACGATGCCCGCCAGTGCATCTCCTCCACTTCACTCACCATCGCCCTTAAACCCCACCCCTCCCGCAACAAGGACAGAATCCCATGGTTCTCAACTTTCATCCCACCAAACTCAGCATAAATCATATAAGACTCCACCACATCTGCAATCTCCAAACAGACCCCACTATCAGGTATATATTTCCCTCCACACCCCTATCAGCATTCTGAAAAGACCATTCTCTCCACGAACCCCTAGTCAGGTCTACAACCCCCAATAAACACACACCCCACTTCTGGCATATTTCCCTGCCACCGCAGGAAGGGTAAAAGCAGCTACCACACCACTCCACTCATCTCCGTCTAAGGCCCCAAGGGATCCTTCCACTTCAGTTAGAAATTCACCTACAACTTAGAATGTCATCTACTGCATCTGTTGAATCCAGTGTGGTCTCCTCGACAGTAGGGAGACAGGACACCTTCTTGCACATCATTTCAGAGAACATCTTTCGGACACCCGCACCCAGCAACTTCACCATCCAGTGACTGAACACTTCAACTCCCCCTCCCACTGCGTCAAAGTGTGCAGGTCCTGGGCCTCCTTCAGCGCAAAACCATAACCACCCAATACCTGGAGGACGAACGCCATATAGTGCGCTTTGTGACTCTGTCACCTCACGGGATAAGTGTGGATTTGACCAGTTTCCTCATTTCCCTTGCCACAAGTCCCAAGCCTCAAACTTGGCACCGCCCTCTGGACCCATTACATCACTGTTCCTTCTGAACTTTCATCTTCTCCCTCACCTTCATCCAACCACCGCTTTCCCCCATCCCCCCATCCCCAAATCCCTTCCAATTATCTCTCAGTCCCGACTCACAAGCCTTATTCTTGTTGAAGGGCTTATGCCTGAAACGTGGATTCTCCTGCTCATCAGATGCTGACTGACCTGCTGTGCTTTTCCAGCACCACACTCCAGACTCTGATCTCTAGCATCTGCTGTCCGAACTTTCTCCTAGGAATAATCAATGGCCTCGGAGTGAAGATGTCCCTGGATTGCATTGATCACAGTGTGTCTGAGTTTTGCGTTTATTTTGGGTGAGGGCAGGCTGGATCTGAGACGAGCACCTAACACCCAGACAACGGGAATGGTATCAGATACAGACGTTAGGGCGGGCTGATGTGAAGTGGAAAATTCAGTCAGAAGGTGGATCAGTACAAATGCATCATATCACCCAGACTGTAAAAGACACGCAGAAGGAGCAAATCAACTTCAGTGCAGGCACAATGACAGGTAAAATGGAAAGAAGGCAATACAATACACTGAGATGGAGTGGAATTATTTATGAGAAAAAATTAAATATTGAAGCTATTTTACATAAAGATTGCCCTCACATTGGAAAAAGGAATTTCCTGCAGTGTAACGGTGATATTTGCCTGTGACATCACAATGCTGAGAGACACTGACATATTATCAACTGTAGTAGCGTGGCCTAGTGAAAGCATGATCGGCCCATCAATCAGAATTCAATACTTCAAAGCTCTCCTCTGCGCTGTACAACCTATTTGCTGCTCCTGTGGTCAGATCCCAATCGCTTCACAGTGTATCTTTTTCTGCTTCCTGCCTCGCGTAAACACTTGAAACATGATCCAATCTCCAGTGATTCCGCTTTAACCCATATTTTGTATCTCCCGAGCTGACACAGGTACGAGTGATCAATTGGCCTTTTTGAGCGCTCACACTCTGTATGATCTGTGCACTGTATCTGATCCGCAGGACACACTGCAGAAATTATCCCATCCCAGCGGACTGAGCTGCCTCCATTGATAGAGCTGTCTCCATTGGTGGAGTATCACACAGTAACAGCGAACATCTTTTGATGTCATCCTCGAAGGTACTTTCTCCAAAAAAAACGGAAGACTGCGGGAAACTGCTGTCGTCAGCGCGATGTACAGAGGCCCAGCGGGAGCCTTGTGGGCCAAAAAACCAGAAATCAATGGATAAAAAGATTCTTCTTTTTAGAAGAATCCAATTCAGACCATCAAGTGAACACTTCCTGGGGAGAAAATGGATGTGGGAGAGCTGACAGTCTCAACTGGTTCCAGCATTTACAATCTTGGTCCGTGTGACAACAAAAGCAGAAACCTGGAACTGTTTATCTTGCTTCTGAAAAACAGGTTATTAAGTTTTGAAGAGCATTGATATTTCTCCCTAATGTTCATGAAATGATCAAGAGCAGAGTACGGTTCCCTGAGTATGGTCTGACCTCTGGGTTATGGACTGTGATATTCTGCTGACATGATCTGAACACATACAAAGAAATGACTCAGTGACAAGATCTGCTGAATTGGATTCCGTGAAGAACAGAAACCGATGTAATGAAAAGAGCCACAAGAGCGGGAATGCAGCAAATTATTTTCCAGACTCGAGAAGAGTGCACAGTGCTGTTTCCAGGGGTCAATATCTGTGCAAGTTGACCGAAACAGCGTTGGGTGTTATTGCCAAGCATCTTTTGTATAATGGTGCAAAAGCACGGAACTTTTGTATAGAGAGGATAACTTCAAAATCCCCAAAGAGGCAAAACACACAAATGAGGTAAACAACAAAGTAACCACACAAATTGGTGTTACGCCATGGAGTAAACTTCCCTGCTCAAATTTCGTTCAAAATCGCTCTCTGTCTAATTCCTAAGACTGATATTCGAACAGTGAATGGTCTATGTCAATAAAAACTGCTCTGATCTCACAACTTCAGCATTTCATACCTAACCGCTTAAGTATGACTGGCAATAGTAATTGATCCCTCACTGTGTTCCTTCAGCACACGTAGAGAACAAATAACTATAAGAACAACAGTCATGTATGTAACTGGGATTTGACCCGATTCTGTTGCAACCAATCGATTCAGCTGTAATTGAAATTGTTTCCACCGTTCCTGTGTCGGTTATAGGTTTGCATAGCTTAGTGGTGAGTTTTCATTCATTGAATTGGACCCAGCATCCTTTCTCAGGTTGAAATATACAGGGATATAAAGACATGATGAAAGACACGGGCAGTGTTTACCGGTCTATAAAGACGCGAGGAATGACACGGCCATGATACCATGTCGTTATTAACGATGGAAATGAGGTTTACTGGTAGATAAAGCCACTAGAAATGAAAAGAGGGGGTTTAAAGGGATGGTAGCATTAAATAAGGAATAATGCGGGAGAACTCAGGAAAGAATTAGTTGTGTCCGAAGAGAGGTTATTCAGCTGGTGTGAAGTTGTTACGAGTAAACACGAGGGAAATTCCGTCGTTTAGATGAGTGGAAACTAGACGTTAGAACTTCAAACCCATCGGGACATGATAAAGAAGTTTGGAAAGCGATTGCAAGCAGACAAGGAATGAATTATATTCGATTAGATTAGATTAGATTAGATTACTTATAGTTTGGAAACAGGCCCTGTTGAGCAACAAATCCACACCGACCCGCTGAAGCGCAATCCCCCCAGAGCTATTCCTCTACATTTACCCCTGCCCCTCACAGTACGGGCAATTTAACACAGCTAATTCACCTAACCTGCACATGTTTGGACTGTGGGAGGAAACAGGAGCACCCTGAGCAAACCCACGCAGCCACAGGGAGAATTAAACAGCGACAGTGATTCTGGACTTCCTGGATGGAGATGCAAAATGGAAACATTCTCGAATTGGTTAACATTCATAGGAAAGAAATTGCATAACACCTGCAAGTGAAAATGTTAAGTATAAGAAGAGCTGGTGGAGTTGGAAGGTGCAGCAACTCATTCGACACGAAATATTTAATACTGTAAATGCACTGAGCTGTTTGGTTTAGCTCTGCATTGAATGGAAGTCAGTTAGCTCAGTCCACTGACTAACTGGTTTATGAGAAAAATGAGACCAACAGGGTGGGATTAATTCTCTCAGTGTCTCAGGTTTCCACAAGAACATCATGTCCCTCGCTCACCTGGTCTGTAATACTGTGGTGACTCTAGTGAGCAAGATTTGGCCTGTCGATGTAAAATATCATTGTCATTGCTATCTGTTGTCTTGAACATTTGGTCATAATCAACCGAAAGGGGAGTGAGTCCAATTAATTCTCTTTTATCTCCGCTTGAAAATTCCTGCGCGAAGACTCAACCTGATTCCAGTTTGATCCTTTGTTCTTCCCAACAGCAAAACTACTTGCCCAGATCCTTTACCAGGTTTACTGACAACAGTCAAACTCCACAAGGAGTTAAATCTAATACTTTCGATTGATTGAATGAGCTGTGCAGCTTGCAGGAAATTGAATGATGTGAAACGATTTTTACAGACTTTCCCAGGATGTAATCCAGTGCTGGGTCAGCAATTTTAGGAAGGTCATCATGCTAAAACTTCACCTCTGGTTCTCTATACATAGATGGATATTCACCTGGGGAATATTTCCAGATTTTCTGTTAATAATTGGCATATTTAACAAAGGCAAAACATTTCCCCACATCAGAAACTGGAATTTCCAAGCCAATTCTACTTTACTCAACATTGTTTCCAACTGCGCTTCAGTCTGATGCTTCAATAATCCCTGGTAACAGCATCTTTAGATAAGCATTGAACTTACAACCTTGGCATGTTATGCACCTTTAAGTATTCGGCGTTGACGAATTGCGTGACTGGAGCCGCAGACAGCGAACCTGTCATGTGACCTTCACGTACCTTGGGAACTGTAACTCAACTGCTCTAGTTTTGCTGTGATTATTATATTCCCTACAGTATGGAAACAGACGCTTCGGACCCAAAAGTCCACATCAACCCTCCGAAGAGTAACCCAACCAGAAACATTTCCCCTCTGACAAATGTACGATGGGCAATTTAGAATGACCAACTCACCTGACCTGCACAACCTTTGGACTATGGAAGGAAACTGGAACATCCGGAGAAAACCCACACATTCACGGGAGAATGTGCAAACTCGACACAGACAGTCCACCGAGGCTGGAATCGAACTTGAGACCCTGTTGAGGCAGCAGTACAAACCATTGGACCACAACACTGTGGGATCTTTGGTGGTGGTGTGCTGCCCCACTGGTACCTCAGTCACTCACCCTGCTTCATTTCCCTGAACCGTCTTGTTCTGAAATTAAAGCTATTGCAGACAAGGTGAAACTGACATGAACCTGTGATTATTGAAGCATCAGGTTCACGAAAAGGATAAAAAAAGGGACACCAAAAATGTGAAAAAAATACACGACATTGGAAAATGGGTTTCTGTTGGTTCCTGCGTTGCTTACAGACAATGTTACATTGCCGCTGTCGCAGGGATTGTCCTTCGATCGGCTTCATTCGGCACAGAATTCAAATCAATGAAACTTCGCCAAATTCCTTCTGAAAAGTCATACAGGTAACATGAAATATTTTGCGTTCAGTAATAATCTTCACCATTCCTACATTCAAGAACACGTTGCACAGTTTGCATGAATACTGAAGATGTAAGAATGTTATGCAATAACAAAAATCAATTACAGTTTAAATCGTAAAGTAGGAAGAATTCACAGAAAGTCTCAGCATGACAGAAATTCACGTGAACTGAACTGCAGCTCAGCAGAATGGAAACCTGTCCCTGAATCGCAATATCCAGACGTTTGCTTGCTCCATGTACCCAGTTGGAAACCTGTGTGAAGGAGCATGCAGTCTGACAGAGCACCTGAGAGAATCCTTCACTGTCTGATCTAAAGCAGCAATAGGAGCTGTCTGTTCTGGCTGTGAAAGCGGTGGGGTAAAGAGGAGGACTTTCATATTCCGTAGTGTAGATTCACATTGCCCCCATCAGGTTAATTTTGAAAACCTTCTGTAAGAAACAGCACAGAAAGACAGGAACAGTAGGAGGCTTGTCCAAACACTTTACCTACACACCGTTTGATATCATCATAGTTGACCAAACACGTCAATGTCTTTACCCAGCTCATCCACAACATCCTGCCACAGAACGGGATAAAGACATTTAAGCAATCGAACATTTCTATGCATTTGGGAGGGAAATGTGTTTAGAGACAATGAGTTTCTGCGCGAAATTTGCAGGTTTTGCGAGTGAGCATCTGGTTCTGGTCTGATCATGATTCCGTGAAAACTCACAACCAAGAAGGTAAGGAATTGCCTCTGGTCAGTAGCAGGGACAAGAACTCCAGAAGAAAGGAATTGGCGATGAATCAGCACAACAGTCAATGATTCAGCTGTAAACTGAACTAAACTCCAATTCTGGTGCGGTTCAAATTCACAAACTTTGTGGTGCAATGAAAAGCCTGTTAGATTTCTACAAATTTGGTAAATTTGCTATTCTCAGTCGTGATCACACTACAGCCGCATCTCCATAACCCCAGCTCAACCTGACTGGGTTCACACTATTTAAAGCTACCATTTCACAGGCCTTACTGAAAAGTTCCCAACTTCATTCTTGCCCCATTGAAGGCGGCTCTCAATCAACTAATGTTTCTTCATCTCAATTATTGCATATCATTCTCTACCATCATCTTGAACTTTACAATAAAATGATCGCTGTGCCCCAAAACCATCCCCTACCGACAATGGATCCACTTGCACCACCTCTTTCCCAAATAGCAGGTCTCTTGGGCTCTCTTGGGCTGGACACCTAGACCTGCAGTCAGCTCTCTTCCATGTAATCCTGGAACACTTGCCCCTTGTGACTCTTCACCACCAGCATCTCTGTCTATATCTGGATAAATTAAGTTTCTCGGTAGAACTAATCTGTAGTATTGTCATCGCTCTGAAATGACCCTGCATATTTATTCACTCCATCATTTCTTTGGTTGATTGCTGACAGACTGTACCTCACAGTGGAATTGTATACTTTTTGTTCTGTAGCTCCAGCCAAATTCATTCTGTCCTTGGACGGATCGTCTTTCTCTTGGACTCCTTAACTAACGCTAATCTAAATCTATCCTTCTACCTTCATCCTTTCCCTTCCCTTCTATCATTTTGGAATCCTTTATACTCAGCAATATTTAACAACAAGTCCTGCCATTCTTGAGCCAGCTCTCGGTGATCAATCCATCAGATTTCCACACACCAATCTGCATCTGGAACTCCCCGCACTCCGGGTATTCATGTCCATGCAGAGTACCTCAGATTAAGGCTTTCTTTCTTACTCCATCTTCCACTGATAAACCTGTTGCCGTAAATTAGTACCAACCACATCTCCCATTACTTTGAGAATCCTGGTAGGCTACTCTACGATTCCTGTTTGGATCCTAAGCACACACCAAGTTATTTTCAACCCCTCCCACACACCCCGTATGACATTTAGTCCCAGCTCTGTGACGTTAGCACATCCGGCTTGTACAGTTGCTGCCTTCCCCAGAACCAGTCCCAATTTCCCAGAAATCTGAAACCCTTCCTACTGCATCATCATTCCAGTGACAGTGTCATCTACCTAAAACTCCGAGTTCTGTTCTCACTTGGACACGGCACTGGGAATATTCCAGGGATTGCCACATTTGAGGTCCCGCTTGTAACCATCCACCTAGCTCCTTAAATTCTGATGCCCAGACCACTTCACCCTTCCTATCCAGGTCATTCCGACCAACTTAGACATGACAATTGACTGTTCACTGGCCCTCGGACGAATGTCCTGCAGACACAGTGACATTCGTAACCCCACTATCCTGGAATTATATACATGCTGACATCTTCTTCAATTTCCTGTCTCCCCTGTGCCTTTTGCTCCTCCTTCCTCTTCTGTACATTTAGGCTGCTTGTGGTACCACAGACATGGCTCTGACTACACTCACCTGAGCAGCCAACACCTACATCAGCTTCCAAACTGGGAAACTTAATTGGGAGGGAGACATCCGGCTATTCCTGGATTCCCTGACTGTTTCTCTTCAACTGCCTAGTCCCCTATTCCCTTCCGTATTCCAGGCCGTCATGTCTGCAGTCTGATCTGCTCTGTGTGTGTGCTATCCCCTAACTCTCAGCATAACACAGTCTCTATTCACTGTCTGAGCTCCAAGACCCAGTGTTCATCGAGGACATCAGCAGGGGCTATGACTTCCCAATGTAACAGAATACATTTTCCACCTGACAAATATGTCTTGCCATGTCGTGAAATGCAACATGTCTAGAGTAACTTAACTAATTACTTAGAATGAAGTTAACATCAGGGAAATAACAATATGGTTCAGTCCCTTATCCAACTGTGGCTTACTGAGGGAAATTTACTATACTAGCTCAGAATTTCACTTCGCCCTCTTATTTCTGTGTTCAACCCTTATTTCAGAAGTTGAAAAAATAAATTTGCTAATTTATAGCAATTAACGTACAGTTGCTTATAACGGTGCATTTAACAGCCAATGAACTTACAGCCTTTTCTGTGATGGCTCTTGCACTTCTGTCAAACTCAGTGCAGGCAGGTCCCAGCAGCAGAAAGTTATCTCTGTGACTCCCAGGTACGTGTAATCCTCCAGCTCCCACTCCACTCTGCTCCCTCACAGTGTCACCGTCTCTGTGACTCCCAGGGACGTGTAATCCTCCAGCTCCCACTCCACTCTGCTCCCTCACAGTGTCACCGTCTCTGTGACTCCCAGGTCCGTGTAATCCTCCAGCTCCCACTCCACTCTGCTCCCTCACAGGGTCACAGTCACTATAACTCGCAGGTACGTGTAATCTTCCAAGTCCCATCCACTCTGCTCCCTCCCAGGGTCACCGTCTCTGTGACTCCCAGGTACGTGTACTCCTCCAGCTCCCACTCCACTCCACTCCCTCACAGGGTCACCATCTCTGTGGTTCCCGGGTACGTGTAATCCCTCCAAGTCCCTTCCACTCTGCTCCCTCACAGGGTCACCGTCTCTCTGACTCCCAGGTACGTATAATCCTCCAGCTCCCACTGCACTCCACTCCCTCACAGTGTCACCGTCTCTGTGTCTCCCAGGCACAATTAGGCCTCAATCCTCAGTGCTGATTTATATCCTCCCACTTTGCTGCCTCTAACTCCCAGGTGTGAGTTAGCCTCACGCCTCTGCTCCAAGTTGCTCCCTCACACGGTCACTCCCTCTGTGGCTCGGTGCTGATTTTAAGCCTCCTGCTGTGCTGTTTCTCCAACTCCAAGTCCCAGTCAGCCTTGATCCTCGTTGCTGATGTATATTCTTCCGCTTTGTGCTGCTTTCACTCAGGTTCCCTCCCTTTGCGACTCCCAGGCAATGTTAGGCCTCAAGCCTCAGCTGAGATTTATAACGTCCCATTACACACTGCTCTCTTATAGGATCGCTGTTGTGTCTGGAAAACAGTGGAAACGAGGAGGATTAGACAGATCAGAGGGTGTTACAGTGATTGAGCAAGCTGTATGGGATGGAACGGGTTATGTGGGGAGCAAGGCAGACCTGCAGCAACTAAAGAAGTTTACTGAAGACACAGTGAGAGTTTCAGACATCGAAGAAGGCAAAGGAAATAGAAAGATGGTAGCTTGTTCATGACGCAGATTTGTAGAGCCTAAAGGGCTTTTTTCAGAACTGCTTACAGAGATGTGCAGACTTCAACAAATGCAAATTGACATCCAGCAAGTGTTGACTGGTCTTTTAGACTTGGATGTGACAGAGTGAGAAGACTTGCAGTAACTGGGGGTAATATAAACGTTTGGGCACTGATGGTTTTCAAAGACCCTCAGGAAATGAGGAGGTGCAGAGAATGGGAGCATTCCACATAGTGAGATTGTGGGGGCTGGAAGTCCTGAGATGGATAAGGAGGATGAAAAGTGTCAATTTTACACACACAACCATTGTAATTATAGAGATTTAAGGAAGGGAATCTGTGCTGCCATTGATTACAGTGATATGGAGAGTTACAGAAACTGAAGGGGTTACAAATTTTAAAAAGGAGAGAGTTTGGGCGATCAGATGTTTATACAAGATTAAAGAAATTTTAGAGATCTCAGGCAGAGATGTGAATGGAGGAGGTGAGATATTGTGAGGAATTGTCAGATTTATAAGGCGAGGAGGATGTCAGATATGAAAGGGAGAGCTGCATTGTCTGTCTGCAGTTACAGCCATGAGGAGTGTTGTAGCGCCTGCTGGAGGGGACACAGATAACAACAGCTCCAACGGCTGGTGCAGTGGCTCAGGAAGGCAGCCCACCATCACCTTCTCAGGGACAACTCCAAATCAACAATAAACGCTGGTCCAGCCAACAAAGCTCATGTTCATGAATGAATAAAAGATCTACAAGTAGCACTGATGTCACTCAGGAAGGGTCTTTCAATAGCACTTCACAAACCCGGAACCACTATACCCTGGAAGGACAGGAGCTCCGGGTGCACGGGAACACCAGCATTTCCAAGGTGCCCTCCAAGACACGCTCCATCCTCCCAGCAATGTGTCTGTCCCTACACCCAAACGACTGCAGTGGGTTAGGAAGGCAGATCACCACCAACTTCTCCAGGGAATTACAGATGGGCAGGTAATGGTGAAACTCTGCTGTTTACAGCCAGACAGAAAAATAAATCCAGCAGTGGGTGTGAAATAAAATTTCCGTTTCAGAACAACATGCTTAACATGGAGAGAGGATTTCTCTGATTGGCACAAGGCAGAGAGTGTGAAGAAAGAGGTCTTTTTCACGATGGAAATTGGTGATGAAGGGAGCTCCGCAGGGGTCAGTGTTGGGACTACACACTACACGTTAACCATTCAGAGTCTGGACAAAGGATGTGAAGGGGTACGAGAAATGGGTTTCCAAGAAGTATCCCAGGGATGAAATCCATGCCATATGAGGACCAGGTGAAGTCTCTGGGTCTGTACTTGATGAAGTTTCAGAGGGGGCGGCAGAACCTCATTCAAACTTACAGAATACTGAGGGGCCTGAATGGAACGGACGTGGGGAGGATGTTTCCACTAGTACGAGAGTCTAGGGTCCAAGGGCACTGCTTCAGAGTGACGGGATGACCCTTTGGTATGTAGATGTGGAGGAATTTATTCAGCCAGAGGGTGATGGACCTGTGGAACTCATTGCCTCATGGGGCTGTGGATGCTAAGTGATTCAGTGTATCTAACTCCGAGATAGCTCGGTTCTTGATGAGTAAGGGGATCAAGGGTTACAGGGAGTAAATGGGAGAATGGTGTTGAGAATCAATTCATCCATATTCGAATAGTGGAATAGACCTGATGGAATGAATGGCCTAATTCTACCCCTATACATGATGGTCTTATGGACTGCGCTTATTCCATGGGTTTCTAAGTGTGCAGTTAGCATTTCTGGCATATCTTGTACCATACATTCCAGCACTTTCCTGATTATCGCTGTCGCCTCTTGGTTTCAGATCAACGGCAGAAAGCTCCACCACTGAGTAACGTGGGAATCCTTGTGTATAAATCTCAGAAAAGTGGAATACAGGGACAACAGGTTATGGAGAAGGTAAATGGAATGATGGCATTGATTTCAAAGGGATTGGAGAATAAAAATAGGGGAAGCTTGTAATAAATATAGAGGACTCCAGTCAGCCCACACTGACAATACGGTGAACAGGTTTAGTCCCCTATCTAGAGGGAAAATGTCTTTGCATTAGAGGCAGCCCAGTGAAGGTTCACCAGGCTGTTGTTCAAAATGGAGGGATATTGATGAGAAGAGGTGGAGAAGGTTGAACTTGCAGTCGTTAAAATTTATTAAATGAGGCAGATTTATTGATACACAAAAGATTATTTTGTTCTTACAGATTCGGTACTGAGACATTGTTTCCCTGAAAAAGGATCTGTAACCGGAGATAAAGGGGAATACAGTTACCAGAGAAGCTAACAGAGAAAAAAAAACAGAGCTGGGTTGGAGAGACTGGAGGATGATACAGAGTTCGGGTGGTTTGAGATCACTGTTGGTGGTGAGAGATCAGATCGGTTGTCGGGCTGAAAGATGTCAAGGAGAGTTACAGGGTTATCAATTCTGAAGGATTTACAGAGATCAGGAGGAATATAGGGACTATAGATTACACAGTACCAGTTGGAGCTACAGAGGTGTTTAGAGAAAGGGAGGGTTATAGGCAATGTGGATTCGACAGATTGGATGGTATTGGGAGCTACAGGAATTTATAGAGAAAGGGAGGGTTGGACGGACTGGAGATTACACTGATAGGGGTGGTCGTTGGAGCTGCAGGAGTTTATAGAGACCGGGAGGATTGTTGGTGCTGGGAATTACACTGACATGGACAATAGTTGAAGTTGCAGGAATGAGTGAGATAGGGAGGGTTGAAGGGGCTGGAAAAGTTCACACAGCCTGGGAGAAGTGTAGGGATTGGAGGAGCCAGAGATACTGAGGGTTGTAGGGCAGCAGGAGTTCAGAGAGTTAGTGAGGACTGTAAAGGCAGGTTTGCAACATTCCCATCAGTTACACAGAGATGTGGAGTGCTGTTTTGGAGGAGGTTACAGAAATCAACAGGGTTGCAGATACTGGAAGATATTACAAATACTGTAGTATTTGAGGAGGTTACAACGACAGGCTGTATTGAAGAGTTGGAGGCTGCTGCAGGTATTAAACATGCTGCAAGGGATCAGTAACCTTACATTGACCAGGGGGATTGGAAGATCTGGAGATAAAGAATGAGAATTGCAGTAACTGAAGAATATCACAGAGATGGTGAGAAACAGATGATTTCGAGTAGTTATAACATGAGATGAGCTGTATTCAATGGAGTCAGGAAAGATACATGGAGATCTGAAGGGGCCACAGGTGATCAAAAGGGCAGTGAGGCTTCTCACTGTAGGATTGGGGTAGTTTACACAGACAGGGAGTATTTTGTGGAATGGTGCTATTTACAGAGATTATGAAGTAGTATGGCATTGAGGAACGAACAGAGATAAGAAAGGCTGTAGTTAATGAAAACATTTGTTGATGTCGGATGCTGAGGTTCTGGAAATTAATTGGACTGGAAAGCTGGACAATCTGTCAGCTTACAGAGACAGGAACAGCAATAGAGACTGGAGACACGAACACAGATAAGGAGACTTGCACACACTGGAGGAGGTTTCTGCTTTAGGGATGGTTGTAGGGGAGTGTAATGTTTACACAGATAGGGGTTTAAGAGCTGGAGAAGGTTATGGAGATGATTAGATTGATGGGGGGACCGGAAGAGCAAACATTGACAGGGCTGGTGATAGTGACGGGAGGATGTAAAAGAGATAGTAAGTCTTGTAGAAACTGATTGGGAGAGCCACAAACATTGGAGTTGGTTCCACAGATCGGGGGTTTTACAGGGACCTGAGAGGATTACGCAGATAGGGAGGATTGTAGGATGTTCACATTTTCAGTGTTCCAGGACTGGAAACGTTACACAGTTCAGGAGGGAGCAGTGGGAGCTCACAGAGACTCGGAGGTTTGAAGAGTTTGGGGCTGTTTATGGATAGATGTATATATTTAGGGACAGTAATATGGAACGCAGAGGGAGAGTTTAGATTAGATTCCCTTCAGCATGCAAACAGGTACTTCAGCCCAACAAGTCCACAACAACTCTCCAAAGAGTAACCCACCCAAACCCACTTCTCTCTGACATTGCAACAAACATTATGGGCAACTTAGAATTGCCAATTGACCTCTCCTGTACATCTTTGGCCTTTGGGATGAAACCGGAGCACCCAGAGGAAACCCACACAGACACAGGGAGAATGTGCAAACACCACAAAGACAGTCACCAAACGAACCTGGTCGCTGGCACTGTGAGGCACCATTGCTCACTATTGAGTCACCGGGCTGCCCCAAATTGCAGAATTACACAAAGAGAGGGTGTTTGAGGTGCTGGGAGGGATGTAGGGAGTGGAGGAGCAAACAGAAATGTGAAGTGCTGTTGTTGTTTGAAAAGTGTTTGGAGATGTTTATGTTGATAAGGAGCGCGGTAGGGATGGGAGAAGGTTACTGTGATCGTGTGGTGCTGCAGGCGAGGTGGCAGGTGCGTTATAGGGCCTGCATAACATTACAGTGATATCATGTTCTCCTGGGGCTTGAGGAAGGTAGGCAGGTGGGCATCTTGGTCCAGGCTGGAGGATTTAATAGAGACGGGGGCACTGTAACTATTGTTCAAGACTACATAAATAGGCATTATTGTACCGAGTGCAGAATGAGATTATTGAGATTGGGCATGTTACCGAAACTGAAGCAATTTACACATAGGGAGAGTCGTCAGCATTGGAGTAGATTTCAAATATACAGTGGGAATATGGGAGGGTCGAGATTATAGAAACATGAAATTTTCTGGGAAGTACAAGTATTCAAGACACTGGCGCAAATGAGTTGGACCGAAATGTATGTCTCCTTGCTGTATGACTCTATCACACGACAAGAGACAGCGTGAGCGGGAATATAGAACAGAAGGATCCCAGGTTTCAATGCCATCTACTTAGGGGAGGCCTGCTTTCCCTTCTGTTGTACTGATTCTCACTAAGACAGCACAGACCTGGATTGATAACTGTCAACTTCCCATATTGACATGGGAAGGCTCAGTACTGCAGTGATGAAAGTAAACAAGAGGGTGGGGATTGAGCCTGGAAACCATCATGCTCTGTGTTCGTGCTTCAACACTGTATCGATGTCATGTCTTCCGGACCAAAGTTCGATATATTACATGCACTCTGCTCGGTTCACTGTGAGTGATCTTACCTATCTGCAGAATTTACTGAAGGCTCCAGATCTCTCTCTCTCTCCTTCTCTCTGGCTGATCAACTATCTTCAGTGTGGTGATGAACGAAACAGGAATTGGGAATTCTGCTGAGTCAGAAACATCCTGATTACCTACAGGAGACAGAGAAACAGAGAGAATGGGATATTAGACTGATGCAGTGAGGGTTACATATGGAGAATGGCACTGAGCCCCACAAAGATCTGGAATATCCCAGTCTCCGTCCCTGGCCTGTGCTACCTCGTCTCCCTGGGGTGGAGAGATCAGTTGGCTCAGGATCTTGAGTAACTGCAAAGCTGCAGTCACTGGCATCAATTAAACCCTCACGGTGACAGTTATCACATGGAGAGCTATCACCAGAGTGCAGGAAGGTATCACGATGAAACCACGGTCACGAAGACGGTGCACTGGGATCAGCACTCACGGATGAGGGAATTGTCAGTGGGCCAGGCAATGGCCTCGGGTAACTCTCACTCGACTGTTCATCCAGAATTTAATCCCGGGAGCAGGGATACCCCTCTGGCTACTTAATACCCTTTAAGTAAGGAAATCTGTTATAGGTTGCTGGTCTGGCCAACATATGAATCCAGATCCAAAGCAAAGGGTTTGACTCTCAAAATTCCCTCTGAAATGATCTGGCAATCCACTTAGCTCAAAGGTTGGTCAGGGTGGGCCTGAGATGCTGCTCAGCCAGAGACAGCAACATGTAAAGATGAGGCCAGTAGAAGAAATGATTGGGAGGATGGTTCAGGAGAAGAATGAAAGTAATAGGGTGGTTGTAATGGGGGCTTTAATTTTCCTGATATTGATTGGGAAAGCTATAGCTTGAGTTCGTTGGATGGTTCGGTGTTTGTCCAATGTATGCAGGAGGGTTTCCTGACACAATATGTAGACAGAACAACAAGATGTGAGGCCATACTGGATGTAGTAAGTAAAGATGAGGCGTGAAGGTTCAATTGGGGCAATTGAGTGTTATAAGGTAGCCAGGAAGGATCTGAAGAGAGAGCTAAGAGCAGCAACGAGGGGACATGAAAAGTCCTTAGTTGGTCGGATTAGGGAAAACCCTAAGGCGTTCTATAGGTATGTCAGGAATAAAAGAATGACTAGGGTACGAATAGGTCCAGTCAAGGATAGAAGTGGGAAGTTGTGTGTGGAGGCTGAAGAGACTGGGGAGATACTGAATGAATACTTTTCGTCAGTATTCATTCAGGAACAGGACATTGTTGCCGATGTGAATACTGAGTCACAATTAATTAGAATGGACGGCTTTAAGGTATGTAGGGAAGAGGTGTTGGAAATTCTGGAAAGGGTGAAAATAGATGTCCCCTGGGCCTGATGGCATTTATTCCAGGATTCTCTGGGAAGCAAGGGAGGAGATTGCAGAGCCACTGGCCTTGATTTTTATGTCCTCGTTGTCTCCAGAAATAGTCTCGGAAGACTGGAGGATAGCAAATGTGGTTCCCTTGTTCAAGAAGGGGAGTAGGGATAAACCTAGTAACTAAAGGCCGGTGAGTCTCATTCCTGTTGTGGCAAAGTCTTAGAGAGAATTGTAAGGGATTGGATTTATGAACATCTGGATAGGAATAATGTGATCAGGGATAGTCAGCATTGGTTTTGTGAAGGGCACGTCGTGCCTCACAAACCTTATTGAATTCTTCGATAAGGTGACTAAGGAGGTGGACGAGGGGAAAGCGGTAGATGTGGTGTATATGGATTTCGGTAAGGCGTTTGAGAAGATGCCCCATTGTAGGCTACTGAAAAAAATTCGGTGTTTAGGCATTGAGTGTGAGTTGGAGTTTTGGATTAGGAATTGGCTGTCTGGAAGAAGACAGAGGGTAGTAGATGGAAAAGGTTCATCTTTGAGTGCCGTTACTAGCGGTGTTCTGCAAGGAACTGTTTTGGGAGTATTGCTGTTTGTCATTTTTATAAATGGCCTGGAGGAGGTGCTAGAAGGTTGGGTGAGCAAGTTTGTGGATGATACGAAAGTCGGTGGAGTTGTTGACAGTGAGGAATGATGTGGTAGGTTACAGCGGGATATAGATAAGCTGCAGAGCTGGTCAGAAAGGTGGCAAATGGAGTTCAATGCAGCTAAGTGTGAGGCGATTCACTTTGGTAAGAGTAACAAAAAGATGGGGTACTGGGCTAATGGTCGGATACTTGGTAGTGTGGATGAGCAGAGAGATCTTGGTGTCCATGTACACAGATCTTTGAAAGTTGCCACCCAGGTAAATAGTGCAGTGAAGAAGGCGTATGGTGTACTGGCTTTTATCGGTAGAGGAATTGAGTTCCGGAGTCCTGAGGTCATGTTGCAGTTGTAAAAGACTCTGGTGCGTCCGCATCTGGAGTATTGTGTGCAGTTTTGGTCGCCATACGAAAGGAAGGAAGTGGAGGCACTGGAACGGGTGCAGAGGAGGTTTACCAGGATGTTGCCTGGTATGGTAGGAAGATCGTATGAGGAAAGGCTGTGGCACTTGGGGCTGTTTTCATTTTAGAAAAGAAGGTTTAGGGGTGACTTGATCGAGGTGTACAAGATATTTAAGGGTTTAGATAAGGTTGTCCATGAGAACCTTTTTCCACGTATGGAGTCAGCTATTACGAGGGGGCATAGCTTTAAATTAAGGGGTGGTAGGTATCGGACAGATGTTAGGTGCAGATTCTTTACTCTGCAAGTCGTGAATTCGTGGAATGCCCTGCCAGTAGCAGTGGTGGACTCTCTATCTTTATGGGCATTTAAACGGGCATTGGATAGGCATATGGAGGATAGTAGGCTCGTGTAGGTTAGGTGGGCTTGAATCGGTACAACATCGAATGCCAAAGGGCCTGTACTGCGTTGTATTCTTCTATGTTCGATGCCATGAGTACCATTAAAACCAACCGTGCTGGGATGGGACCAGTGTCCTGGCCAATCATGTCGGTAGGTTTATGGACAGGGCTTTAAACTGACAGAGAAGATGCTGCGAAAGGGTTCAGGTGAAAGGAGCTTTTCAAATCCAAAGAGAAAAGGTGAAGCATCAGAACAACATGGGGATGTGGCTGAAGACAAGCAGAAAGGAAAAGGAAGGGACAGAATTGAAAGAAAACTGTACACCAGCGAATAGGATTGTAACAGGACATTGTGGGAAAATGTAAATTATGAAGTGTTTTTTTTTACAAGGACAAAGTATCTGTATTATGGTGACTTGTGACACAGAGAACAATGAGATTTAGTCAGCAGACAGACGTGATTACATGGTGAACAAAAGGTGGAACATAAATATTCAACAGTAAACAACCTTACAGGAACTCAGGGAGAATGGAAAAGCAAGATGGGAACCCTGACACTAATGGATAACAAAGGCATTACAGAGAAAGCATTTGGCCTCAGATTATGCAGCTGAATCAGCCTAAATGCAAATTCTGGATGCAACGTGTCAAAAATAAAAGCAAGAGAACAGTTTTTAAACTGCCTTGCAGTATTTCGTTGCTCATCCCTGCATTAAACAGGAATTCATTGCACTTCGTAACAAAGGTGGTGTGATAATTTTGGGAGACCTCAATCTTTGTATAATCTGGAACAGACACATTGGCAAGAGTGATATTATCCGAGATCCTTCTTGAATGTCTTAGTCAGTGTTTGTTTGAATAATACATTGTGCAACTGGCGAGGGATATAACGATCTCAGATCGACCGTTGGGTGATGAAGCTGAGCGAATAAATAATATTGCATCGAGATCCTCCAAGAAATTATACCGGAATTTAAAGTGATTATGACATTTTAAAGTGACCATAAAGCATACTAAAGCATCAGTAACAAAGCCAATTACATGATATTGAGAGAGAACTGACCAAGGTAAACAGGGGAAACAGACTGAAATGTCAGGCTGTAAATGAACAGTGGAACACATTTAGAGCCAGAGAGACCTAGAGACGGACAGCACATAAACGGACCCTTCGGTCCAACTCGTCCACGCCGCCCAGATATCCTTTCCTAATCTCGTCCCATCTGCCAGCACTTGACCCATATCCCACTACTTCTTTTTTTATTCATATACCAATCCAGATGCCTTTTGAATGCTGCAATTGTACCAGCCTCCACCACTTCCTCTGCAGTACATTCCATACATACACCACACTCTGCGTGAAAGCGTTGCCCCTTAGGTCCCTTTTAAATCATTCATCTCTCACCCTAAACCTATGCCTTCTAGCTCTGGTCTCCACCACCACATAGAAAAGACCTTGCCTGTTTATCCTATCCATGCCCCTCATGATTTTATAAACCTGAAGCATGTCACCCCTCAGCCTCTGACGGTCCAGGGAAAACAGTCCCAGTCGTTTCAGCCTCTCCCAATAGCTCAAATCGTCTAACCCTGGCAAGATCCTTGTAAATCTTTTCTGAACACTTTCAAGTTTCGCAACATTTTTCCAATAATAAAAAGACCAGGCTTGTACGAAATATTCCAAAAGTGTCCGAACCAGTGTCCTGTACAGCTGCAACATGACCTCCCAACTCCTGTACTCAATGATCTGACCATTAAAAGAAAGCATACCAAACACCTTCTTCACTATCTGCTTATTTGCGACTCTACTTTTAAGGAACTCCAAGGTGTCTTTTTTCAACAACACTCCCTAGGACCTAGACATTAAATGTATAAGTCCTGCTCAGATGTGCTTTCCCAAAATGCAGCACCTCACATTTATCTGAACTAAACTCCATCTGTCACTCCTCAACCCATTTGCCCATCTGATCAAAATCCCGTTGTAATCTCAGGCAACTTTCTTCACTGACCGCTATATCTCAAATGTTGGTGTGTTCTACAAACTTATTAACTGTACCTCCTACATTCACGTCCAAATCTTTTATATAATGCCGAAAAGTAGCGGACCCAGCACTGATCTTTGTGGCACACCATCGGCCTCCAGTGTGAAAAGCAACCATCCGCCACCACCCTCTGTCTTCAACCTTCAAGCCAGTTCTCTATCCAAACGGCTAGTTCTCCCTGTATTCCATGAGATCTAACCTTGCGAACCGATCTTCCAGGAGGAACGTTTTCGAATGCCTCGCTGAAGTCTATATAGATCATATCCAGTGATCGCCCCTCATCAATCCTTTTTGTTACTTCTTCAAAAAACGCAATCAATTTCTTGAGACATGTTTTCCCACACTCAAAGCCATGCTGACTATCCCTAATCACTCCTTGCCTTTCCAAATACATGTAAATCCTATCTTTCAGGATTCCCTCCAACACTTTAACAACTACTGATGTCATGCTCATTGGTCTATAGTTTCCTAGCTTTCGCTGACCACCTTTCTTAAATAGTGGCGCCATGTTATCCAACCTCAAAATTTCAAATACTTCACATGTGATGATCGATTATACAAATCTCTCAGCGAGGCACACATCGATCATTTCCCTAGATTCCCGCAAAGTTCCAATGTACACCTGATCGGTTCCTGGGGATTTATCCACTTTTATGTGTTTCAAGACATCCAGCACATCCTCCTCTTTAAGATGAATGTTTTCAAGTTGTCACCATCTATTTGCCCACATTCTTTCTCTTCCATTTCCTTCGCCACAGTAAACACTGATGAATAACACTTGTTTAGTATCGGACCCATCTCCTGTGTCTGCACACAAAGGCTGCCTTTCTGATCTTTGAGGGACCCTATTTTGTCCCTCCTTACCTTCTTGTCCTTTATGTATTTATAAAAACCCTTTGGATTCTCCTTTACCCTATTTGTCAGAGCTATCTCGAGTCCACTTTTTAACCTCCTGATTACCCTCTTAAGTACACTGCTCCAGCCTTTATAGTCTGAGGATTCGCTTGATTTCTCGAGTTTATACGTGACAATTTTTTTCCTCCTTTTTCTTAACCAAAAGCTTAGTTCTCTCGTCATCCAGCATACCCTACACGCACCAGCATTTCCTTCCACCCTAATCGGAATACTGTATACTGTCTCTGGAAAGCCGTAATCTCATTTTTGAAGGCTTCCCATCTTCCAATGATAAAGGTTTCAATTTCCCAATCCCCAATTCCAGCATCTCACGAAACTGCCATTTGAAAATAATGAAAAAATAAAGCACATTCTAAATGAAGGCTTTGATGAGGTGAGCTCTGGTCAGCCATGTAGATCTGGAGACCACCAGATGCACGGAGAGTGCTTTCCATCAGAGCAGCACCAGGTCAGGATCAGGCACACAGACAGAATGGGCAAATAGATTCACATCCGATCTCACATCTCCCAGCCTGGCAATCTGAAGCTGTGCACAGACATTCTGGTAAACATCTCCAAAATTAGGTCATCAAGGTTGGCCTAAAATTCTAATCAAAAATAAATCAGTCATTCGGACTAATATATCCTTCAGCTTCCACAACCCATTCCCGGTCTCATCCTGCAGGTTCTACGAATCTCGCTCCCTCTAACGTGTTGCAAGATCCCTATCCCCTCCTATATTTGGACCACCCTCCAGATTCTGCAGTCCTTCCTACCTCCTATCATGACCCGTACTATAAAACTCTTCCTTCTTCTACAATATTCCCGAGAAGGGTACTGTAGGATGGTGGAGGTTACAGAGTTAGGGAGGAATATCAGGATTAGACGATTTTGTAGTTATTAGTAATATTGAAGTGGCTAAAATTGGCTTCGATAATTTTAACAGTTCTCGCTAATAAAGGAGGTTACAGAGCTAAGGAGGATTGTAGGGACTGGAAGACGTTTCACAGTTTGTGGATTTTGTGGGGATTGGAGGAAGGTACCAAAATAGGGAAGGTTGAAGATTGAAGGTTTCTGCTGAGAACTTCTATTGGGTTAAAGGTAGGATTCTAGGTAGTGTGGAGTAAGAGAAGAATCTTGGGGTCCACGTCCATAGATCCTTCACATATGCCAGCCATGTTGAAAGGGTGTGAAGAGGGCGTGTGATGTCTTCGCATTCTTTAGCAAGGATATTGAGTTTAAGACCAGTGACGTGAGGCTGCAGCTCCATATACCCCTGGGTAGTCCACTCTTGGAATATTGTGTTATGTTCTGGTCGCCTCATTATAGGAAAGTTGTGGAAACTTTGGAGAGGGCGCAGAAGAGACTTATCAGGATGTTTTCTGGATTGTAGGGTAGGTCTAATGAAGAAATGTTGGGGAAGCCAGGGCTTCTCCCATTGGAATGAATAGCATGAGAGCTGACTTGATTGGGGTGCACGAGATGATGCGAGGCATACAGAGAGTGGGTGTCCCGAGAATTTTCCCATCGTGAAAATGGCTATTACGTTGGGGCATAATTTTAAGGTAATTGGAGGTGGGTTTATGGGAGATGTCAGAGGTAGGTGCATTATGCAGAGTGGTGGGTGTGTGGAATGCACTGCCAGCGTTGGTGGTAGAGATGGTTACATTAGGGACATTTACTTAACTTTTGGACATGTACATGGATTATAGTAAAATGAATTTCTCAAAATGGAGACCAGTGCCCAATGCTGTTCCACAAGGATCCGTGCGGGATCCACTGTCTTTGTGATATACATAAATTATTTGGAGGAAGGAATAGTTTGCCTGATTAGCAAGTTTGCAGATGACACTAAGATTGGTGGAGTAGCAGATAGTCAAGGGTCAGAGAATACAGCAGTAGAGAGATGGGCAGAGAAATGGCAAATGGGGAGCCCAATCTAGGCAAATGCAAGATGATGCATTTCAGAAAATCCAATTCAAGACCAAAGTAAATGAAAAGGTCTTGGTGAAATCTGACGTACAGAGAGATCTGGGTATTCAGGTCCATTGTTCCTTGAAGGTGACAACGAAGGTCAGTAAAGTGGTTAAGGCAGCATACGGCATGATTTCCTTCATTGGATGGGATATTGAGTAAAGGAGTTGGCAGGTCATGTTACAGTTGTATTGGACTTTGCTTCGACCACATTTGGAATAATACATGCAGTTCTGATCACCACGTTACCAAAAGGATGTGGATGCTTTGCTTTGGAGAGGGTGCAGAGGAAGTTCACCAGGATTTTGTCTGGTATGGAAGGGGCTAGTTATTTAGGAAGTTAGAATAGATTCGGATTATTTTCATTAGATAGACAAAAGTTGACTGGGGACCTGATTGAGGTCTACAAAATCATGGGATGTACAGACAGGGTGGAGAGCAAGAAGCTTATTTTTCCCCAGAGTGCGGTGAATGGAACAGATGACAGAGATAAAGCGGGTTATATAGACTGGAGGACCAAACAGAGATAGGGAGGGTAGTCGTGATTGAAGATGTTCATAGATATAGGAAGGTTTACTTTTGCAGATAATTTAGACATGGAGGGTGTGGAGTCTGAAGAATTTTTCAGAAGGACGGTAATCTTGTTTGGAGACAGTTTCACAGATAAGGGAGCATTAGTAAACATCTCTAGTTTGGTCAAAGTGGGAAGGTTTGTAGGGGAGGGTGACATTTACACAGATAGGGGTGTAAGAGCTGGAGAAGGTTATGGAGTAAATGCATAGAGATACAGGAGGAACTTACATTGATAGGGTGGGTGCTGGCTACAGGAGGATGTCCCACAGATGGTGAGTCTTGTCAGAACTGGATTGGGAGAGTCACAGGCTTTCACTGGTTTCTGAAGATCGGTCGTGCTGCAGGGTCCTGAAAGGATTGTAGAGTCTCCAGCGAGTGATCCTGTCTTTAGGACTGGAAGAGGTTACGTTGATACAGAAACATTGAAGACAATGTATGCCGTTTTCTTTTTTCTTGAACAGAGCCTCAATATCCCTCACGAGCCAGGGATCGCAAAACCTGCCAGCTTTTCCCTTCACACTAACAGGGACACACTGACCCTGGATTCTTGATATGACACTTTTAGAAGTCTACAATTTGTCAGTCATTCATTTTCCTTCAAGTAGACTCACCCAGTTGATGGGAGCATGATGTGGAGTAGCCTGTGTTGGACTGGAATGTACAATGTTAAAAATCACACAACACAAGCTTCCAGTCCAATAGGTTTATTTGGAGGCAATAGGTTTCAGAGAGCAGCTTCTTCATCAGGTTGTTGTGGAGCCCAATCATAAGACATAGAATTTATAGCAACAGGGTCCTAGCGTCGTGGAATGTAAAATCAAACAAATTAAATGTTAATTTTATCTTTAAAGTTGATCACCTGCGCTTTGAAAGCTAGTGTTTTGAAATAACCCGGTGTTGTGTGATTTTTAATTCACTCAATCGACCCCTGCTCGATCCTGCCTAATGGTCCCAAAACTGGCTCTGCTCCAGTTAAAGACCTTAATCTGTGGAGATGTCTGATCTTCTTCAATAACTATGTTAAAACGATGACAGTTGTGGTCACTGGACCCAAAGTGCTCTTCGATTGCCACTTCAGTCACTTGTCCGACTTCGGTTTCTGAGGGGAGGTCCAGTGTTGCTCCTACCTGAGTAGAGTGGGGCCTCCTATATATTGATCTGGGGAAATTTCTTGGACACATTGAACAAATTCCACCCAATAGGGGCCTTTTACACTCTGAATGTCCCAGTCAATACAATGGAAGTTAAAATCTCCAAACAGCACTATTCTATTATTTCTATAGGTACCTGCAATCTCTCTACACATCTGTTCTTCTAGTACTCGCTGCTCTTTGGGGGTCTAGAGCACCATCCTAGTCGACTGACCATCCCCTCTTTGTTTCTAACTTCTCACCATATGTCCTCATTTTATGACCCCTTAAGAGTGTCCTCTCTAAGCACTGTTTTTATGTCCTCCCTTATCAAATGGACAACTCCCTCTCCTCACTTACTTGTCCCTCTGTCACGCCTGTAGCTTCTGTATCCTGGGACAATGAGCTGCCAGTCCTGCCCTCCTCTCAGCCCTGTTTCTGTTATGGCTATAATATCCCAGTCCCCACAATAATCCATGCTCTGAGCTTGTCAGCCTTACCAGTCAGGCCTCGTGTGTTGAAACGAATGCCCTTTAAACCAAATATCTTTTCCGTCCCTTGACTGTGCCCCAGAATATCCTGAATATGAAACTTGCTCTGATGGCTAATGTATTTTCCCCTGACTTTTCAATTGCCCCTCTCTTATTAAGAGTCCCAAATTCCTGCCTAACTAGTTTATACATTCCACAGTAACACTACCAAATCCCCCTCCAGTGATACTGGTGACCCTCTGGTTCAAGTCCAACCCATCCTCTTGTCCAGGACACCCCTAACCCAGAAGAGATCCCAATGATCCAAGAATTGAAAACCCTTGCCCGTACACCAGCTCCTCAGCTACAAATCCATCCAACCTATCTTTCTATTTCTCTATCCACTGGTGAGTGACACTGGGAGCAATCTGGAGATCACTACCCTTGAGGTCAGCTTTTTAACTTCTTCCCTAACGCGTGATACTCATTTCACAGGATCCCATTCCCTTTGTCTACCTCTGTCATGTGCACTGATGTGCACAATGACCTCTGGACATTCACTCTCCAACTTCAGAATGTTCTGTAATCGCTCAGAGACATCCTTGACACTGTTACCCGCGAGGCAGCACACCGTCCTGGTTCTGAAGCCACACAATTTCCTGTCTATCCCCTTCACAATGGAGTTTCCTGTCATTACTGCTATCATTAGACAGGATCTGACAAACAGAGACTGGGAGGAAATGCCTGCAGTTGGGGCTTTATTTGCAAAGTGGGATTATTTTAAAGGGATACCGTGAGGATCCATGGCCAGTATGTTCCTTGAAGAGTGAATGGCAAAGGCAGCAAGTTCAGCAAATACTGAGCAAGTGATATCGTGAGTTTGATAAATAAAATACAGTGCAATAAACACAGGTGAAGCCCTTTACAAGTATAGAGAGGGCAATGGGGGTCCTTAGAAAAGAGAGTCAAACAATGGTCATGAAATATCCTTGGCAGATAGTGTTATGGAAAAGCCACAAGGTATTTTACCAGTACAGTTAGAGTCAGAGGATTACTGGTGAAAGAGTGAGGCCTGTTAGAAACTAAAGGGACGATCTGTGCATGGAGCCAGAGGAAGTAGGTGAGGTCTTCAATGAATACTTCTCATCTGTATTCACACAGGAGAAAGGCATTGTAGCTGTAGATTTTAGTTGAGATGGTGAGGTTGTGGAACATGTAAAGATCAGTCAGGAGGAGGTATTAAAAGTTTTAACAGGCATAAAGGTGGAGGAATCCCCAGTGCTCAATGAGATGCATCCCAGGGTGTTGTGGGAGGTAAGGGAGGAGATTGCTGGGGCCCTGGTGGATATATCTAATACTTTATTGGCCACAGGTGAAGTGCAGAATGACTGGAGGATCGCGAATGTGGTTCAGTTGTTGGAGAAGGGCAGTAGGGATAGGCCAGGTAATTACAGAGCAGATAGTCTGACATCAGTGGGAGGGACATTATTGGGAACAATTCTGAGGGACAGGATGCATCAACACTTGGAAAGGCAGGGATCAACTTGGCTGCATCATCACGGATTTGGTAGAGGAAGATGCCACCTCAGGATTTCAGTTGAATGTTTTGAAATGGCCTCTCCAAATATTGAGGAGAGCAGGGCCGATGATGTGGGTTACATGCAGGTCAGTAAGGTCTTGGACAATGTCCCACATGGAAGGCTGGTCCAAAAGGGAAGAGTCCATGGGATCCAAGGCAAGTTGGCAAATTGGATCCGCACCTGGTGGAGGCCTGTGTTTGTATTTGGAAGCACAGTATTTGGACCTATGCAGGAACCATTGCTGGTTATTATGCATATTAATGACTTGGATGTGAAAGCAGAAGGTATTATTAGTAGGTTTGCGGATGACATAAAGGTGAGGGTGTTGTTCACAGTCAGGAAGGTGGTCTCACGTTCCAGTCTAAAATCGATCAGATAATAAACTGAGCAGAGTAAATTCAAATGTAGTTTACTTCTGATCAGTGTGAGGTCAAATCCTGTGGAAGGTATGATAAGCGAAGGATGGACAGAATGAACAGAAGTCCTTGTGAAGTATTGAGGAACACCGAGGACTTGGTGTCCAAGTCCATAGATCCCTGAAGGTGTAAGCACAGATAGACCGGGTGGGGAAGGCACCTGAACTGGGAGCGGGACGGTGATCCATATCTTGATGGGGTGAGTTGCTGGAGTTGCTCGAGAAGATTTAAACTGGTCTGGCAGGGCTGTGGGGCCCTCAACAGTTAAGGCAGATGAACCCAGTGCACGGATGGGGTCCTGGAAATGGGATATAATAGGTATTATAGAATTGCACAACAGATGGACTAGCAACAGCTCATTGTTGCATGGAATAGATGCTGTAGGAAGGATGGAACAGGAGGCAGAAGAGGAGCAGCGGTGATGGGTTTGATTGGGGGAAACATCACAGCAGTATTTAGAGAGAATATTCACGTGGAATCACCCAGTTAAATAATATTAGTGGAACTGAGAAAAAATGTTCATCAGTTTGCTATGATTGTACTGAAATTGTACTACAGCGGTAGTTAGTGGGAGATGGAGCAGCAATTCAGTCAGGAGATCTCAGATATCTGTTAGAATAAAAGAGTTGTAATCGTAGGGGATTTCAACCTTTCCAAACCTGGACTCGCATTGCTGCAGTGTTAAACATTTGGATGGAAAGAATTTGTTAAGTGCGTTCCAGAAACTCCAGTCAATATGTAAACGGCCCAACTGGAGAATGGGGCTAAACCTGCCCGCCCCTTGGTAAACAAATTAGGGAACGGGACTGAGGTGTTAGTGAGGGAGCACTACAGTGGAAAGTCACCACAATTGTATTAGATTAGAAATAGCTTTGGTGAATCACAGGGCTGGTCCACAAGTTCAGGTTAGAAAATTGAGCAAGACCAGTATTGATGTTATTAGACATAATGATTTTAAAAAGTGGAAGCTATTTGCAGGTAAAGGGAACTCTAGCAAGTCGGAATATTTTAAATGAGAGATAAAATGCATGGTCCCGTTTGTGTGCAGCTCTATGCTAACAGAATTAGGAAACACTGGCTGACTGTTCAAACTCTGATCAAGAACAAGAGCGCACATGTCAGGTAGAGCCAGCTGGATCAAGGGAATCTCTGAGGATCACAGGGGCTGCATGAATACACTTTGGATGGAAATCAGAAATGCAAAAAAAGGTCATAAGATAGCTTTGGCAGATAAGGTTAAGGAGAATCCAAAGAAAGTTTACACATGTGTTAAGAACAAAAGAATAGCGAGCGACAAAACCATTATCCATAATGATCAACGAAGTCAACGGTGTGTGAAACCACAAGATCCGAAACAAATATTTCACTTTGCGACTTACTGTGGATAAAGACTGAGGAGCTCTGGCAACTAAACAGTGTTTGGCTTGACCACGTCTGGAATACTGTGTGCAATTCTGGTCTCAGTGCCATCAGAAGGATGCTGTGGAACTTGAAAAGGTTCCGAAAAAATGAGCAATGATGTTGCCAGGGTTGGAGGGTTTCAGCTACAAGGAAATACTTAATTAACTGGGTGATTTTCACTTGAACATGGGAGGTGCAGGAGTTATCTTATAACGGTATTTAAAATCATGATGGGCGTGAATAGTCAAGACATTTTCTCCCGACTTGGGGAGTCCAAACTACAAGGAATAGCGTTAAAAGTATGCGTGGAACTGATAAAAGCGACCTAAGAGACAGCTGGTCCACACAGAGGGTGGCACATGTATGGAATAAGCTGCCAGAGGAAGTAATGGAGGCTGGTACAGATTTAATAGGCATCTGGATGGGTATATAAACAGGAAGGGTTTACAGGGATTTTGGCAAAATTCTGGCAAATGGGGCTAGAAACATCATGCAGGAGCTGGTACGAAGGGTCTGTTTCCATGCTGTACATCTCTATGACTGTATGTTTTGAAATGAGTCCACATTATAGAAGAGGAGGTGCTGCAGGCTGTAAAACTCAAAGGTAGATGAATCCCCAGTATTGATCCAGAGTATCTCAGGACATTTTGCAAGCTGGGAAAGAGACTGCGGCAAGATGATCAAAGATATTTGTACCATTGACATCATGTGCATGATGTACTGGAAGACTGGAGGGTGAAATAGTGGACAGTGAAGGAGGTTTGCTAAGATTACAAACGGATCTTGAGGATATGGGTGAAATGGCTGAAAACCCTTGGATGGAGTTCAATCTGAATTAATGTGAGGTAATACAATTGGTAGAACAAACAAGGGTAGATCCTATTTAATAAATGACAGGACCTTCAGTAGTATTGTAAAACAGAGACACGTCGGGGTTCAGGTACACAATTCTTCGAAGTGTGCCACATGGAGAGACAGGATGGTTATGAAGGTGCTGCCACACTTGGTTTCATTGCTTAGTCCTTTGGGTACAGGAGTTGGGAAGTCACGTTTAGATTGTACAGGCCATTGGTGGGGCCTCTTCTGGAATACTGTGTCCAGTTCTGGCCGCCCAGTTGCAGGAATGATATTATTAAGCTGGAGTGTGTTCAGATGAGATGTACCAAGATGCTGCTGGGTGTGGAAGATTTCAGTAATAAGGAACGGCTGGATAGACTGGAATTTTTCATTGAGGTCTGAATGTTGAGAGGCGACCTGATAGAAGTTTATACAATAATGAGGGAGATAGATATAGTTATCTTTTACCGTGGACAGGGGAGTTTCAAAACGATGTACATTTTTAAGTTTAGAAGAGAGACATTAAAAAGAAAGACATGAGGGGAAAATTGTTGCACATGGGAGGTTTGCATGTGGAATTAATTTTGCGAACAAGGGGTGAATGTCAGGTCAATTATTTTATTGAAAAGACATTTGGATTAGTACAGGAATAGGAAAGGTTTGAAGGGATATGATCCAGAAGCAGGCAGGTGGGATGGGATTAGTTTTAGATTTTATTCAGTTGATGCTGAATAGCTTCCATGCTGTATGACTCGAAATATAATGTGTCATTATTTGATACGGAATGCAAGGGAAAGCGAGGGAACAACAGATCGATGAGGTTGGGTCAGTTAAATTGGAGATCATTCAAAGCGGTAGCATACCCATGCATTTGGAAAGACAAGGACTGAGCACGGACAGGCAGCATGGCTTTGTGAAAGGGAAAACATATCTCATAAACTTAACTAAGTTTGTTGAAGATGTGGATGGGTATATGAATACGAAGGGTGAGGAGGGATATGGGCCGGGTACTAGCCAGTGGGACTAGATTGGGTTGGGATATCTGGTCGGCATGGACAGATTGTACCGAAAATTCTGTTTCCATGTTGTACATCTCTATGATTCTATGTGAGCAAGGAGAGAGATGAAGACAGAGCAACAGACACCCTTTCGCGATTCAGCAAGGGAATGAAAACGGTTGAGCATGATACATTGGTTATTTAGGTTGGATCCCAAGGGATCAGGGAGAGCTATCCATCTGCATACAAAATGGGATGACAGTCGGAGGCAGAGGGTGGTGGTAGAGGGTTGTTGTTCAGACTGGAAGCCTCTGACCAGCGGTGTGCCATAAAGACTGGTGCAGGGACAACTATTGTGCATCATTTCCATAAAAGATATGAGTGAAAATATAGGAGTCCCTGTTAGTATGTTTGTGGATACCAGGATTAGTGGGATAGTGGGCAGGTATTACAGTTATCGAAGGGGGTCTTAATCCACGGGGCCACTAGGCCAAGGAGTGAAAGATGAAATTTAATTCAGATGTTGGATTTTTGTTAAGACAAACCAGAGAGGACTAACACAGTTAATGGTCGGGCCCTGGCCAGTGTGCTCGAATGGAGAAAGACCAAGGGGTGCAGTGACATTGTTCCTTGGAAGTGGCATCACAGGTGGACAGCATGGTGAAAGCAGCATTTGGTACACTTCATGGGTCAGAGCATTGAGTACATGAGTTGCAGATATTTGTAACATTGTCATCACTATTTCTCCTAGGCAGAGGAGGCTACGGGGTGACCTTATACAGCTTTGTAAAACCGTGCGGGCCATAAGTAAGGTGAACAGCCAAGGATAGGTGACTCCAAATCTAGAGGGTATAAATGCGAGGTGAGAGAGCAAAGATTTAAAGAAGGAGCTGAGGAACAACATGTTCCACAGAGGATGGTGCATAGACAGAATGGACTGCCAGAGGAAATGGTAAAAACAAGTACAATGACAACATGAAATAGACACTTGGGCAGGAACATGGAGAGGAGATGGTTTGAAGGGCCATGGGCCAAATGCAGGGAAACGTGACTTGTCACATTTAGGAAAGTTGGGCAGCATGGACAAGTTCAGCCAAAGAGTCATGCAGCACAGAAACAGACCCTACGTCTCAGTTATTGGAGGAGAGACTATCAAGACAGACATATTGTCAAGACTGAAGCATGTTAGAGAGATATGGATGGTAACCTGGACTGGATCAAAATTCAAATATGTGAAGGGATTGGTGAGAGGGGAGGAGAAGACAGAGATAGGAACTGTTTTTGGCGTTAGAATGATTAAAGTCACTGATCCACAAGACATGCGTAGATAGAGCATTGGAGAGGGAACACAGAGCAGAAAGTTCCCAGGCAGTATTCCCACTCTCTCGTGGGAGGTCTGCTTTCCTTTCTGTTGTACTGATGCTCACTAAGACAGCTCAGGCCTGGATTGAGAACTGTGACACTCCCAATGCTGTCCGAGTACAATAATACTTAAAGTAGGGTTGGTGATTGAGTCTGGTGTGTGTCTGTACTGTGCACCCCTTCCAGCACTGTATCTGTGTCATGTTTTGTTAGCTAACGTTTGGAGCCCTCTCATTGCTCTCTGTACACTGTGAATGATCTTACCTCGCTTCAGGATTTATTGAAGGCTCCAGATCTCCCTGCCCTTCGTACTTCTGGCTGACTAATCATCTTCAATGAGGTGATGGATGAGACACTCAGCAGTTGGGAAGTCTATTGAGTCAGGAACTTCCTGAGTATGTACAGGAGACAGAGAAATGGACAGAATGGGGAATTATCTAATGCAGTGAGGGGTACACTGCAAATGGCACTGTGTCCTACAGAGATCTGGAAAATCCCAAGCTCCGTCCCTGGCCTATGCAGCCTCGTCTCTCTGGAATGGAGAATTCTGTTGGCTCAGGACCTGGAGTAGCTGCAAGAGTGAGAGGCACTGACAGAGGCAGCACTTAGACTCACACTGTGATGGATACCACATGGAGAGATACTGAGTGATATCACCAGCGTGCAGGAAGGTGTCAGTATCAAATAATTGTGCAGGAAGAAGGGGTTTTGATTCATATTGCACTGTGATGAGCAACCTGTCAGCAGGCGAAGTGATGGCCCTGTGGTATTACTGTGAGGTAATTTATGCAGAAACTCAGCGAATGTTCTCTGGACACAGGTTCAAATTCCACCATTGCAAATGATTGAATGTGAATTAATTGCTTCAAAAAGATGTAATTAAAAACCTGTAAGTGAGTATTAAACAATTGCTGATGCTAAGAAAAATCCAACAGGTGCAGTCAAGTCTTAAGTGAAGTAATCTAAGATGGGTCTGAGATATCATAGTTATTACAAAACAACAGCTGAGGGAGGGACAGGACAGGCAGCTCAATGTTCCAGGGGACAGATGCTGCAGGAAGGACAGAAGGGGAGCTGAGAGAGGAGGAGAGCTGCTGGTTCTGAATGGGTGAAACATCCCAGCAGGACTGAGAGAGGATATTCCTGCAGGATCGCCCAGTGAAGCTGTGTTCGTGGAATTAATCAATAACAATGGGTCTTCCCTTTCCTCTGATTGTTCTATTGACCCCGGGAGCCCCACCCTCCTGCACCTTGACCTTCTCAAGATGGCGGCCCTGAGGCCCGTTCTCCCTCTTCCCTCAAACAAATGGCGGCCGTGACCCAGGGCCACTTCCCTGATCAGAGACCGCAATCTCCTTAACCGGGCATAGAGGGTCTTTTTAACCATTTTTCCCGGATTATTGAATTCTCTCCGCTCCTTTCTCCCAGCGAGACTCCTACACACCGGCTCTGGGCGCCGCTCTCGGAAGCAGATCGCAACGGCTGCTGGAGAAAGCAGCTCCACGTCTCTCTCTCTAATGATCAGTGTGACACTGCGCATGCTGTCCATAGAAACCAAACTGCACATGCGTCTGAGGTTATTGGGGGGGGGGTTTATACACAATATTCATATCCGCACGGAATCATGGGTGAAATCTTTGACATTAACATTCGCTCTCTCGAGCTACAGTCATAGAGATGCTTTGCATGCAGACTGTTCGGCCCAACACATAACAGCCAGGTATGTAAATTACCAATTGTTCTGGGAGTTTGAAAAGAAGTTTATTACTCGACTTGTGAAAATCGATTGGAAACATGTATGTTATCAGATTTCCATCTCAACTATTTCTTAAAATCTCACATTGATTTATGCTCCACTATGTAGTGAGAATGATCAATCCTGCAAAACTGTTTGCTTTCTGACCAATCCTGAAGCGTTTACTCCCCGAGAATGCGTTGGTCCCGCTCCTCATTCACTCTATTTGGAGTACCGGCTGCTGCTCGGTCCTCCAGTGCTGCTCCTTCCTCCCAATTAGAGAGTTGATTTAGGCGTGACTCACAGGCTAAGGGACAAGAAATGTTAGAGTCGATGCCTTGTGAAGGATGCAGTGAAAATACCCCGAATCTTGTACTGAGAGGCCTGGGTTCAATTCACAGCTTGTGCAGGTGTGTGTAATAACAACTTTGAACAGGCTTATTACGAAAAACAAGGGAAGTCAGGAACAGAATTAAAATGATAGAAAATGCATGCAATGTGGTGGGGCTCTCAATGTCAGATGATTTTAGTATTTAGCAAGTGCTTCAGGGCCCCTGAACAGACGGTTGCACACCGAGTGCATAACCAGATACCATGATTGTGGGGCAAAGTGTTGTGGTGGGATATAGAGGTGCTTTTGTGGAAGGTGCTCGATTTTGGAGGTGAAAATATGTGAGAAGGTTTTGTATGGAGCTACCTGTTCCACTCCTGTTTCAGCGTCGTATTATTGCCCTAGCTCTACCTCATATATGTTTGGTAGAGATCAGTGACATTTCGTAAGCCCACAATACAAGATCTGTCACTCAGGTTAAGACAGTAGAAATCTCTTGTAGCACTATAGTCACAGAACAATACAGCTCAGAACAGGCCCTTTGGTCCTTGATGTTGTGCCAAGCTGTGAACTATTCTCAGCTCGTCACTCTATACTATCCCAAAATCACCCATGTGCTTAACTAAAGGATTGTTTAAATCGACCTAAATTGGCTGAGTTAACTTCATTGGTAGGTAGTGCATTCCACGCCCTAACTACTCTCTGACGAAAGAACCTGTCTCTAACATCTGTCTTAAATCTCTCACCCCTTAATTTGTAGTTATGATCCCTTGTGCGCACTGATATCATCATCCTCGGAAAAAAGACTTTCACTGTCTACCCTATCTAAGCCTCAGATAATCTTTTATGTCTCCATCAAATCTCCTCTTAGCCTTCTTGCTAATGAGAACAGGTACAAGTTTCTCAACCTTTCCTCATACGACCTTTCCTCCAGACCAGGCAACATCCTGGTAAATCTCCTCTGCACCTTTTCCAATGCTTCCACATCCTTCCCGAAACATGGGAGGCAGAACTGCACACAATATTCCAAGTGTGGCCGCACCAGCGTTTTGTGTAGTTGCAGTATGATATTGCAGCTCCGGAACTCAATCCCTCTATGAATGAAACCTAACACACCTTATGCCTTCTTAAAGCACTATCCACCTGGGTGGCAACTTTCAGGGATCTATGTACATAGACTCCAATATCCCTCTGCACATCCACACTACTAAGACTCTTTTCATTAACCCAGTACTCTGCTTTTTTGTTATTCTTCCCAAAGAGCATCACCTCCCATTTAGCTGCATTGAACTCCATTTGCCACCTCTCAGCCCATTTCTGCTGTTTATCCAAGTCCCCCTGCAACCTGTAACATTCTGCCACACTATCCACTACACCACCGACTTTAGAGTCGTCTGCAAATTTACTAATCCATCCACCTATGCCTGCGTCTAAGTCATTTACACAAATGACAAACTGCAGTAGTTGAAAAACAGATCCTTGTGGCACACCACGAGTAACCGGACTCCAGGCTGGATATTTTCCATCAACCACCACTTGCTGCCTTCCTTCAGAAAGCCAGTTTCTAATCCAACCTCCTAAATCACCATCAATTCCACGTCTCTGCATTTTCTCCAATTGCCTACCATGTGGAACCTTATCAAAGGCTTTCCTGAAGTCTGTGTGTACTACGTCAACTGCCCTATCCTCATATACATGCTTGATTGCATTTTCAAAAAATCAGTGAAGTTTGTGAGACACTACCTGTCCTTGATGAAACCACAGGACGCCCTGCAGGATTTTCAGACAACGCCATCCTCCCTGTGACATGTACGTGCTGGCAAAGATTCGGTTGTGAAGACGTGTCCCGCCTTTGCCAATATCGCCATGGTCTAACTCCCTACATTCTGTTGGTCGAACTGTGATTCCACTCAGAATCACAAATGTGTCACAAACCACCTTAGATGTACTGGCTCTCCACAGAGGTAAATGTGTTTCTCTTTTGGTACCATTTTCTTGCCTTCTCCCTGTAACTCTGCACACTTTTACTTTCAACATAAATATCGAACTAGTTTTTAAAGAACTCGATTGAAACTGCGTCTTTGTCAATGTCAAGCAGTGATTTACAGACCCTAACCAATCCCTATGTGAAAACATTTCTCCTCATGTACATTTCTCTTCTTTTATTAATGAATTTAAAACTCTGCCGAATCGTTCTCGATCCTTTCAGGCGTAGGGAGCATTCTCCCTTCCTTATTTCCTCCGTCTAAACCACTCATTTCTTGGAAAGATTTAACAAGTCCAGCTTTCGTCCTTCTGCTCTCCAGGGAGACCTGTCCCAACGTTCGAAATGACCTTTATTATTGGCAGTGACATTGGTTTCTTTGCTGCAATCGGGCAGCAGTGAACACCTGATCCCCAGCTGTCACAGATGAAGACAATCCGAGTGAAATCCTCACTCACTGAGAGTCATCCCCATGGCCCTCAACTGCGGGGCTGCAGACTCTCTAACGCAGACGATAGGTTAACAATGGGACGTTGTTTCATCATCAGCCACTCTGTCCCAGAGACAGGAAGAGGGGCAGCATCAATGTGTGGCGTCACTCAAGCGCCGACTGAAGGTGTTCAGCCCATCGAGTCCATGGCGATTCTCTGTCGCTTGGATGTCTCTTTGGTTATTCATAGTTGGTGATGTATGTCATAATAATGCGAAGCTGTGTCCGTATAGTAATGCGGTCTCCAACAAGTTGACCAATTGTCACTCATGGCTTTTCATTTCACGGGGAGGACACTGCTGTGTGAAACAGCGTGAGGAATAACTACAGGGCGTCATGTGCAGAGAGCACTCTGCAACTGATATATCGCACCTTCTCCAGTTTAGTCCCAGCTCTGGCAAGTTATTTTGCGAATCAGATCAGAGCAGACCGATAGTGAACAGGAAAAGAGCTTCCAGAACTTCACAAGAGTATTTTCTCAATTGTGTAAATTTCCCTGGCTTTTCAGTACGAAATATTCATTTCAGATACATTAAGAGAAAGGAAGCAGAAAGGGAAACAACATGCAATACGTGGAATGAAGCTCTGTTACAGAGAAACACTGGCAGGGGCAGTACACACACTGAAAGCGGGAATGCTCAACGAGCAGAGGATGTTTTCAATCCATTAATCTTAGGGCTATGAGCCGAATACGCTCCCCCTGGGCCGCTCTGTTAGCGCTGACCATAGAAGTTTCACACAGTCTTCAACTTTTCGTCTGGCGTGTGGCATGAACCACAGAGGATGATTACAAAAGGTCTTCACTAATACTCTGTGGCGCAGATGTATTTTGTCTGTGTCAATATAACCAGTGAGTAACGTTTTACATTCTGTTGGTTTAACTATGATTTTACTCAGAATCTCAAAACATGTCACAGTGCAAAGTGAGGCCATTCAGTCCGCCTTCGCTGTGCTGGCATCAAACATTAAGGAAATGTAGGGTGTAGGTTTGCTCGCTGAGCTGTAGGTCTGATATCCAGACCTTTTATTTCCTGGCTAGGTAACATCATCAGTGGCGACCTCCAAGTGAAGCGAAGCTGTTGTCTCCTGCTTTCTATTTATATCTTTCTGTTGGATGGGGTTCCTGGGGTTTGTGGTGATGTCATTTCCTGTTCCTTTTCTGAGTGGTTGATACATGGTATCTACATCTATGCATTTGTTTATGGCGTTGTGGTTGGAGTGCCAGGCCTCGAGGAACTCTCTGGCATGTCTTTGCTTAGCCTGACCCAGGATAGATGTGCTGTCCCAGTCGACATTGTGTTTTTTTTTCATCCGTGTGTAGGGCTACGAGGGAGAGAGGATCGTGTCTTTTTGTGGCCAGCTGGTGTCATGTGTCCTGGTGGCTAACTTTCTTCCTGTTTGTCCGACGTAGTGTTTGTGGCAGTCCTTGTATCGAATTTTGTAGATGACGTTAGTTTTGTCCATGGGTTGTACCAGGTCTTTTAAATTTGTTAGATTTTGTTTGAGAGAGTCGGTGGGTTTCTCTGCGACTAGGAAATGTCTGTGTGGTTCGACTGATTGACGTTATTTGATTGATTGATTGTCACATGAACCCGAGTACAGTAAAAACCTTTGTTTGCGATTGGTAAAGGCAGATCATAGGAATCAAAGGCATGCAGATCACACCATGAAAAAAACAAAACTTTGAACAGATTAAGGCTTTCAGTTACTCCGCACAGGATGTGCACTCGGCAAAATCCACATTAACAGGATCATCATCATTTGAAGTCAGAGAATCCATTTCTCCGCCGAGTAACGGCCGACAAGAAACGGCTGTTGTGTGTCTTTAAGCTTCGGTACATTGATCTGACCTCGATCTGATCACAATTATACTTTCTGAGTCAAACATGGAACTGGATGCAAAACTCCAGGGTTCAAGTGTAACTTCTCGCACTTGCATCACCCACTCGAGGCGATATCACACCCAAGAGCAACAAGCCAGACCGCAGCAGAAGCATGATCCATAAATCAGGTGAGTTTGCTTGTTTAAAAAAAAAACACAAGGTAGCACTTGTGTTTTAATAACAGTTCCTTGCCATTCTGAATTCTGATTCCCCAGAGGCAGTGTTAGCCACTTTACCCGCGAGTGGGCCCCCACAGTGGCAGCTGGATGAACTCATCTTTTCTTGGCAATCAGTGTCATGGGAGAGCAATGTGGGTCCGCTCTTCAACTTCCTATCAAACACGGGCTTGTGGAGCGCGGGAGGGGGCGAGTGGGAGTTATGGAAATTCTGGAAAGTGGAACAAAATGGAGATCACGCATTCACTGGACCTCATATCCTTTTGGGAACCTTGAGCAAATAACGCCATCGGAGATAAATAGGAATGTGTGGAACTGCAGGGAAAGAGAGAATCTCTCTCCGTCATCAGGAACAGTTTATGTGTCCTTCTCGAATTCACAGGAGGACTGTTCTGTCTGAATCAACATGGAATGTTACTGCAGCGAGTCCTGTCGCTCGGGCACATTGCACCTGATGTGTATAAGCTTTATCACGTTACCACCAGCTCAGAGAGTAGATTTCACAGCTCACATCATCCCAGAGTGACAGGGAACAGAAAAAGGCGATTCAGACCATCATCTTACCACCTGCTGGGGAGAAAATGGATGTGGTAGAGCAAACAGTCCCGACCAGTGCATGTTCCCAGCATTTAAATTCTTGGTCTGTGTGACAGCAAAACGAGGAACCAGGAACTGATTGTCTTGCTTCTAAAACAGGGGTGAAAATTTGCAGAACATAGATACATCTACCTGCTGTTAGTGAAATGATGAACAGTAGCGTACAGTTCACAGAGTATGGTCTGACCTCTGGTTTATGGGCTCAGCACGCTCCAACTGTGACCCTCTGCTCACAGGATTTGAGCACAAACAAAGGAATGACTAAGTGACAAAACCTGTTGAAACGGATTCTGTGAGGAATTGAAAGCGATGGAATGAAAAGCCCCTTGAGAGCGGAATGCAACATTATCTGTGAAGAGATCGTTTTCCAGACTGGAGGAGGGTGGGCAGTGCTGTTTCCATGGATCAATATCAGGTTAGATAAACTGAATCAGTGTCGAATGTTATTGTAGGGAGCCCTGTCGCCGAGACCCACTGTTCTTTTTGTACAATGGTACAAAAGCACGGACCTTTTGTGTAGAGGGGACAACTTCAAAATCCTTACTGAGGCAAAACGCACAAATGAGCGAAACAATAAAGCAACCATAGGAACTGGTGTGACGTGACGGGGTAAACCTCCTCTGCTAATGTAAACCAACAAGACAGAAATGATTTACCCGTGCTGTCTTCTGTTACAATTCAACAGGCAAAGAACTAACACAATAATCACTACTTAAAATTAAAAATAACAACTTGATTGTTTTTTATTGACAGAGAACAACCAACCTACAACTCCTTTCTCTAAACCATATGCTCTACAATACCTTCCCCAACTTCGACCCCAATAACTTTTACAAAAACATTCAAACTTAAAAACTTGCTAGTTGTCGAATCTTGTCTTTGTATCTTCCTCTGCAGATTTTTTTCTCCAGGTCGGTGTTGATGCTTTTTTTCTATGCAATCTATTTCTCCAGATAGGCACCTCTTGGAGATTTTACTAACATCCTACATCTGTTGGTCTTTTAGCTGCTCTCTTTGCTATTCTTTGCCGCTCTGGGTAATTATTCAAATTGTCCGATATTTGTCCCACACAACGTTGGATCGTTTCATTGGTTTTAATATTGTAAAAATACCAAATTCAAACCTGATTGGGGCATAATTTAAACTGATTGTCCAAATTCGAATTTGTTTTTTGTATCCATGTAACACAGTTCTTAGTTGTTTCGAGCAAATGTTATGTTGTTGCCTTGTTCTGGACTCCTTGTGCTAGCCAGACATTTCAGCACCATTTAACGTACGTTAAACCCACAACTTCATGACACCGGCATTTGCTAAGACAGTCTATTTCGCTCAACATCGCTCTCTATCAATCTGATATCGGATGTGCCTGAGATTTGAACAATCTCTGGTGTATGTTAATCAAAACTGCCCTATTCTCATAACCTCAGATTTAACATGCCCCCTTACTTATGTCTAACAATATTAATTGATTTCTCACTGTGTTACCTCAGCACACGCTGAGAAGAAATGAAAATGAGAACAGCAGTCACCTGTGTGACTGCGATTTGACCCAATGTTGGTGCAGACAACAATTCAGCTGTAAGTGAAATAGCCCTCATCTTTCCTGTACAGTTAATGAGATTGCATTGCAAAGTGGTAAGTTTTAATGAGTTGAATTAGACCCAACATCATTTCTCAGAACGAAATTTACTGGGATATAAAGACATGATGAAATACACGGGGTTTGGGGGGTTCAATTTGGTTAGGAAGGATATGGTCAGAGTTCCCTTGATACAATATCGTTAGAGACGACGGAAATGAGATTTACTGGGAGATAAAGACACGAGAAAAGAAAAGAAAGAGGTTTAATGGGATAGTGGAATAGATGAAGATTCATGCGACATAAATCAGGAATGACTGAGTTGTGTCCTAATGGAGGTTTTCTTGCGGATGTGAGGTTGGTAAGGGCAAATAAGAGGCAAATTACCTCGTTCAGGTGAGTGTATAACTAGAGGTTAGAGCTTCATAACCAGCGAGGAACGACAAAGACGTTTGCAGCAGGTACTTTTTATCCTGAGTTTTTGAAATCGGTGATGATTTTTCAGAAAGGAAAAAAACATTTTAGAAGATGATTCCAGCATATTTGAAAGGCCACATGCAGACACACAAGGCGCGAATTTAACCGGGGCAGGGATTCTGGGCTGCCTGGATGGGGAGGCAAAAGTGACACACTCACGAATTGTTTAGCGTTCATCGGAAAGAAATTGCATAACACCTGCAACTGAACATGTTAAGTATAAGAAGAGCTGGTGGTGTTGTAAGGTTCAGCAGCTGGTTCGACGTGAACTATTACAAAGTGTGAATGTACTGAGCTGCTTGTTTTAGCTTTGCATTAAATGGAAGCCGGTTAGTTCAGTCCACTGGCTAACTGGTTTATGGTATACAGTGAGACTAACAACGTGGGATTAATTGCCGCACTCTCTCAGGTTGCCATAAGCATCATCATCTCCACCACTCATGTGATCTGTAATACAATTATTACTCTAGTGAGTAGGAATGGACCTGTCGATGTCAAGCTATCTGTTGCCTTGAACATTTGGTCACAATGACCAGGAACGGGACTGAGTCCATTTAATACTCACTGATCTCCTCATTAAAAATCCAGCGACAAGACTCGTCCTTATTCGTGTTCGAACTGTCTGTTCTGCACAGCAGCAAAAATATTTGTCATGACGTTACCAGTATCACTGACAACATTCAGTCTACCCAAAGAGATAAATCTAATTCCTTTCAAACGGTTTAATGAGCTGTGTGAGTTTGCAGCAAACAGGATGATATGAAACGAGTTGAACAGCCTTTTCAAGAATGTAATTCAGTGCAGTGTCAGAGATTTGAAAAAGGTCATCAAGCTAAAATATCACCTCTGTTTCTCGATCCACAGATGGATAGTTACCTGGGGAATATGTGCAGTTTTACAGTTAATAATTGATCCCTTTCCCAAAGACAGAACAATCCCACAAATCAGAAACTGGAGTTTTAGATTAGATGCTGCTTTATTCGACATTATTCTTCAACTACGCTTCAGTTTGATGCTCCAATAATTCCTGATCAACGTCAGTAAAACCAGCGTTAGATAAGGATTGAAATTACAACTGCGGCATTTTAACACGCTGTTTAGTACCAAGCGCTGATCAGTTGCTCCACTGGAGCCACCGGCAACAAGCCGATAACATGCCCTACTCGTACCTCTGGGACCTTCGACCCGCATGTTCTAATTTTGCTGTGGTTCTGAAGTTAAGGTTTCGGCAGAAGAGGAGGAACTGATATGGACCTGTGACTTTTCGAGCATCAGGTTCAGAAATGGGACACAGAAAAATGATGCACAAAATAGACTCGATTGAAAACTGGATTTCTGTCTATCGCTGCGTTGTTTACAGACAATGTTATATTGTCGCTGTCACAGGGCTTCTCATTCGGTCGGCTTCAATCTGGCGCAGGATTCGATTCAACGACACTTCACTAACTTCCTTCTGCAAGGTCCTACAGACAACATGAAACGTACTGCACTCATCATCAATCTTCACCATGGCTACAACCAAGGACATGATGCACAGTTTTCATGAATACTGAAGATATAAGAATGTCATGCAAGATTAAATTGAATTTCAGTTTAAATTATAAAATGATAAGAATCCAGAGTAAGATACTGAATTTCCCAAATTCATGATTATTACCATGGCCAGAACTCTAGCCAGGCAAAGGGGAAATCTGTCCCTGAATCCCCAATACCTGCACGGCCGTTTGCTCCATGTGCCCAGTTGGAAACCTGTGTGAAGGACCATGCAGTCTGACAGATCGCCTGGGAGAATCCTCCACTGTCTGATCTAAAGCTACAACAAGAGCTGTGTATTCCAGCTGTAAGAGCAGTGGGTTAAAGGGGAAAACCTTGGTATTCCATGGTGTAGATTCACAGGGTCCTCATCATGTTATTGTTTAAAACCCTCTGTCAGAAACAGCACAGACACAGAGGAACAGGAGGGGGCCATTCCGATCGCCAGCCATTTGTTATCATCATGGCTGACCGAACACGTCAATGTCTCTTACCAGCCCATCCACATCAACCTGTCCCCCAAAGGGAAAAAAGACACTGAATAAACCGAAAAACTCTGCAACTGTGGGAGGGAAATGTGTTTAGAGACAGTGGGCTTCTGCAGTGTGTATTGTGAATGCGAAGCCGATTCTGGGCTGATCATGTTTCAAGTGATATGATTCCCTCAAAACTCACCATCCAGAAAGTGAGGAATCTTCTCTGGTTAGGAGCAGGGAAGAGAAGTCCAGACGATGGGAACTGATGATGAATCAGCAGAACAATCATTGATTCAGCAGAAATCTGAACTAAACTCCGATTCTGGTGGGACTCAAACCCACAAACTTTGAATCCCAATCATAAAAATGCAGTAGAAGTCCAACACGTCTTTCACTGTGCCACAGAGCTGTACTAGCCTCCATTTTACTGCACCCAGAGTTATGGTGTTCAAGTATTTCATCAAACATCTGTTTATCCTCGCCCCAGTTTCCAGTACCTGGTCCTTATCCATGCATGCTCTAGCTCCTCAAGTGTTCGGCTAAATACGCCTGAAGTGTTTTGATGACTCTTCGCTTTACCACACGTTCAAAAGTGACTTCGAGACAAACAACACTCTCAGGATGTAAACATTCTTCCTAAATATTCCATGAACATCCTCTCTCTAGCGTTTCATTTATATCCCTGGTTATTAACCCTTCCCATAAGAAGTTTGTTCCTGTCACACAAATCTATCCCTTTATGTGCACGTTAATCAATTTCTGTCTCAGCTTTCTCCACTCTCAGATGAAGAGCCCCAGTTTAGCTCATCTATCTTTGCATTGGCGCTAGGGTAGTGCTTTCAAAGCACAACAAGTCAGGCAGCATCCGAGGCGCAAGAGAATCGATGTTACGGGCAAACCCCTTCATCAGGAATGAGAATTTTGAGTCGGGTTTGAGGGAGGGGAATAGGATTGGTTGTCAGGTAGCTGGGAAAGCGACAGGTGGATGAAGGTGCTGGAGAATGTGATAGTTCGGGGGGGGGGTTAAAATTGATGGCCGGGTACAGAGAGCATCGCCGAGTTGGAGGCTTTGCACTGGGATAATGTAGGGGTAGGTGAAATGACCCGTGTAGTTGCAGAGTCCTAAGGTGGAATATGAGACATTCTTCCTCCAGGCATCGGCTGGTAATGGAATGGCGGTGGCTTGCACCCGAAGCATCGGTTCCTCAGATTATGTCTGACGTGCTGTGCTTTTCCAGCTTACCTTCTCGACTCTGAGCTCCAGCACCTGCAGCCATCACTTTCGCTTCTCTTCGCAGGGGGAATGGTCGAGCTCAGATACCACCTTGGTAAATCTCCTCTGACCACCATCCCGTGCAAACACACGTTTCCTGAAGGCTGGCGATCAGAACTGAATAAAGTTATCCAAAGGAAAAGCAGAAATATCTGAACAAAATCAGCTGGTCTATTGCATCCTGGGATAGATTTTCGAGCCAAACGATCCGCCTTTGGAACGAATGTTATGTGTGGGTGGGGCAAGAATGTGAAAGAAGGTGCACAGGGCCTAAAATGATTGAACTCGATACTGGGTATTGAAGATTGCACGGTCTCTCAGCAGGAAATGACTTACCACTCTTCCCACTTGCTCTGTGATATGCGGGAGCTGTGCAGCAGATCAAACTGAAATGAAGGCATGGGAACACAGTGGGATGATGCAGTGACAGGAACCTGGAAGCTCAGGGTCATTTTTTGCTTGCAGACAGAATGTAGGTATATTCACTTTTGTCACCTGTGCTGTTTTTCTATCCCCAGTCTAGATGAGATCAGATTGTGAGCAGGAAATGCAGTTTACTAAATTGAGTGATGAGCACATAAATCATTGGAACCTTACACAATGAAGAGAGGCATCGTAAGCGAGCAGCATTACACATTCTGGGATTTCGTGGAATGGTGCCAGATGGGCAAGGCCTGGGGGGGGGGGATTCTGGATTAGCAGTGCTGGAAGAGCAGAGCAGTTCAGGCAGCATCCGAGGAGCAGAAAAATCGATGTTTCGGGCAAAAGCCCCTCATCAGGAATACAAGCACAGAGCCTGAAGGGTGGAGAGATAAGTGAGAGGAGGGTGGGGGTGGGGAGAAAGTAGCATAGAGTACAATGGGTGAGTGGGGGAGGGGATGAAGATAGGTCGGGGTGTGGAGTGGATAGGTGGAAAAGAAGATAGGCAATTAGGACAAGACATGGGGACAGTGCTGAGCTGGAAGTTTGGAACTAGGGTGAGGTGGGGGAAGGGGAAATGAGGAAACTGTTGAAGTCCACATTGATGTCCTGGGGTTGAAGTGTTCAGAGGTGGAAAATGAGGCGTTCTTCCTCCAGGTGTCTGGTGGTGAGGGAGTGGCGGTGAAGGAGGCCCAGGACCTCCATGTCCTGGGCAGAGTGGGAGGGGGAGTTGAAATGTTGGGCCACAGGGCGGTGTGGTTGATTGGTGCTGGGGGCCCCTGAGATGTTCCTTAAAGCACTCTGTTAGGAGGCGTCCAGTCTCCCCAATGTAGAGGAGAACGTATCGGGAGCAACTGATACAATAAATGATATTGGTGGATGTGCAGGTAAAACTTTGATGGATGTGGAAGGCTCCTTTAGGGCCTTGGATGGAGGTGAGGGAGGTGGTGTGGTCGTAGGTTTTGCAATTCCTGCAGTGGCAAGGGAAGGTGCCAGGATGGGAGGGTGGGTTGTAGGGGGGCGTGGACCTGACCAGGTAGTCACGGAGGGAATGGTCTTTGTGGAAGGCGGAAAGGGGTGGGGAGGGAAACATATCCCTGGTGGTGGGGTCTGTTTGGAGGTGGCGGAAATGTCGGTGGATAATTTGGTTTACGCGAAGGTCAGGAGGGTAGAATGTGAGCACCGGGGTCTTCTGTCCTTGTTACGGTTGGAGGGGTGGGCACTGAGTGCGGAGGTGCGGGTTGAGGACGAGATGCATTGGAGGGCATCTTTAAACACGTAGGAAGGGAAATTGCGGTCTCTAAAGAGGGATACCATCTGGTGTGTTCTGTGGTGGAACTAGTCCTCCTGGGAGCAGATACAGGGGAGGAATTGGGAATATGGGATGGCATTTTTGCAGGAGGTAGTGTGGGAAGAGTTGTAATCCAGGTAGCTGTGGGAGTCGGTGGGTTTGTCAAAAATGTCAGTGCCAAGTCGATCGTCATTAATGGAGATGGAGAGGTCTAGGAAGGGGAGGGAGGTATCAGAGATGTTCCAGGTAAATTTAAGATCGGGGTGGAATGTGTTGGTGAAGTTGATGAATTGCTCAACCTCCTCACGGCAGCATGTGGTGGTGCCAATGCAGTCTTCAATGTAGCGGAGGAAGAGGTGGGGAGTGGTGCTGTTGTAAATACGGAAGATCGACTGTTCTACGTAGCCAACAAAGAGACAGACATAGCTGGGGCCCATACGTGTGCGCATGGCTACTCCTTTGGTCTAGAGGGAGTGGGAGGATTTGAAGGAGAAAGTGTTAAGGTTGAGGACCAGTTCGGCCAAACGAATGAGAGTGTCAGTGGAAGGGTACTGTTGGGGACATCGGGAGAGGAAGGAATGGAGGGCTTGGAGGCCCTGGTCATGGCGGATGGAAGTGTAGAGGGATTGGATATCCATGGTGAAGATGAGGTGTTGGGGGCCGGGCAAACAGAAATCTTGGAGGAGGTGGAGGTCGTGGATGGTGTCTTGAACATACGTGGGGAGTTCTTGGATAGGGGGGATAGGACAGTGTCAAGGTAGGTGGAGATGAGACAATGGGTCGGCTGGAGAGGTCAGGCTTCTGGATCTTGGGAAGGAGTTACAATCGGGCGGTGCAGGGTTCCTGGACTATGAGGTTGGAAGCTGTGGTTGGCAGATCTCCTGAGGTGATGAGGCTCTGTATGGTCTGGGAGATGACGGATTGGTGATAGGGGAGGGGTCATGGTCAAGGGAGCAGAAGGAGGAGGTGTCTTCAAGTTGGCATCTGACTTCAGCAGCGTAGCAGTCAGTGCGCCAAACTACAACTGCATCCCCTTTATCTGCTGGTTTGATGGTGAGGTTTGAATTGGAGCAGAGGGAGTGGAGTGCTGTGCGTCACGATGGTGAGAGTTTGGAGTAGGGGAGGGGGTAGACAGGTTGAGGTAGTTAATGTCTCAGCGGCAGTTGGAAATGTAGACATCTAGGCCAGTGAATAGGCCAGCACGGGGTATCCAGGTGGATGGAGTGTGTTGGAGGCTGGCAAAGGGGTCCTGGGAAGGTGGGCGGGAGTCCTGATTGTAAAACTGAGCACGGAGGTGGAAGAAGAAGTGTTTGACATCACAGCGTATATTAAATTCATTGATGCGTGGATGGAGGGGGATAAACGTGAGGTGCTATTGTCTTGGAGATAATCCTGATAGACAGCCTCCATTCAGAGCCATAAACCACAGAGTTCTTTTTCCAGTCACACCGACATTTGTCATAATCAACCACAGACGGAATGCACACCTTTCCTTCCACAAGAAAAAGTCAATGATATTCAGATGGCACAAGAATTAAGATTAGATGTAAGGTTTTGAGACAGCAGGAGATGAGCAAGTGTGTCTGCTGACTGCATTGGTTGGAAATATTCAGAACATGCTGCCTGTTATAGTGATGTAAGTAGAGAAGATCAATGATTGATAAAAACAATGATAAGAGGTCTGAGGGAAATGAACTTGCTGAGTGTAGGGGACATATGGGGCATGGGAATTTGGGATTCTGCTACAGAGAGCCAGTTTGGATTTGATGGGCCTCTTTTTGTGGTATAATGCATTTTATTTGGACTTGCTTAACCTGCTCTGGTCTCTTGCCTTCATGGGGTTAAATTATCATTGAGGTAAATCTGCTCAGTGTTCCTTCTCAGACCAATACAGGCTGTCCCTCCACAGCAGGAGATAATGTTTACTGCTTTATGCTGAGTTGTTGGTTGGAGGGGGCGGGCAGTTCGGGTACACTGAACTGAACACCTGCTCCAGGATGGTCTACCCAGGATTGTAAATATCTCAGAACATCTACAGCCACACCAATACCCGAAATGCTTTCTGACAGATTGAGGAAATGAACAATGATTCCTTCCACAGTCATCAGGGCGATGATATCTATATACTGGTGCAAGGAGTTACTACATAATACCTGTTTAGAATCTGCAAATCCATCCCATTTCATAGAGACGTGTCTTGAACTGTCCCAATCCTGTGAAGGGCTGGGTCAAAGGATTCAGGCAAAACCACATCCAGCTCTGACAGTCATTCTGTTTGTCAGTGTCAAAAAGTGTAGTGCTGGAAAAGCACAGCCGGTCAGGCAGCATGTGAGGAGCAGGAGAATCGATGTTTCAGGCGTAAACCCTTCCTCAGGAATGGGGGGGGACGGGGTTTCCACAGCCGCTAACAGATCATTGGAACCAAATTATCAAAAGGTTTTCAACAGGAAACAGCAGCATTCAGACTGGGAAGTATCACACCTACACGGTGTGTGTAAGAGTCTGCCAGCATTTATCTGAAATGGCAAAACAGCAGTGCAGCCACACCAGGGAGAGACTGGAAATGTGGGGAATGCCAGAATGGAACTCTTTACCTATCCCACCGGGAAACTGGACAAACCAGTCAGACTGGGGAGAAGCTATTCACCTGCTCTGTGTGTGGGGTGGAGGGATTCCCTCAGGCATCCATCCGGCTGAAACATCAGGGAATTTACTCATAACCACAGGAGAAGGACATTTTTTCTCTTGTTCATACCAAGGAGTGAACAATAATTTTGGCCGTTGTAATGTTCATAAAGCTTTATATAGAGAGAACTAAGTTTTGGAAATGTTCACAACAATGTTGAACATGTACAGATTCACACTGGGTAGAGAGTTTTATTTTCCTTTATTCATTCACAGGATGAGGATGTTGCTGGCCCGGCAGCATTTACTGCCCATCTCTAATTGCCCAGAGCGCAGGTAAGAGTCAACCACATTGCTGTGGGTCTGCGGTCACAATGTAGGCCAGACCAGGTAAGGATGGCAGCTTCCTTCCTGAAAGGGCATTCGTGAACCAGATGGGTTTTTCTGGCAACCGATTAATGGCCACCATTAGATTCTGAAATTCCAGAGGTTTTTTTATTGAATTCAAATTCCCCCATCTGCTGCAGCAGGCTTTGAACCCAGGTCATCAGAACTTTACCTGGGACTTTCGATTAACTGTCTCTCGACAATACCACTCGACCAATACTTCCCCACATCGCTGTCTATCTGCACAGAGTGAACAGTGATTTTCTGGTTCATCAGGACTCATTAATCATGCATAAGTTTGCTGAATGATTACAGGAGTTTGAATGTTGATGGGCTATTAACATCCATCTCGGAACCGTGTATTCTCGGGTTTGTTTCTGATGATGATTGGAAACACTGTCAGTTTTGTTATCTTTTGTGAATAAAAACAGTTTCAATTAGCTTTCTGTTAAATGCATGGCAATCAAGTCGATCCCATAACTCTCAGGCAGATTAGTTTCTTTTGAAGGGCTCTTTATCTCCCCAACCTCCTCCATTATCACCTCCAACAATACAATAATCTCACAGAGTCCCTTTGTGACTATGAAGGAGACAATCTGATCAGCTGCTTCTTTCCCTACTCCTATGTCAAGTTGGCTCTTAATCTCCCCTTGCTGCAGTTGTGATCCTGTATCATTGTACAGTGATGGTCCTTCATTTCATTTCTTGGCCTATCAGTGTTCATGATACTGCATGTAGCTTCTTGTATATAGGCCCTACAGTGTAAGGGTTTCGCTCTTTACTTCCATTAAGAGCAGTAGAATTGTACGCCAACAAAATTTGCAGAATCACGGCCCAGCATATCCCCCAACTTGCCTCTTACCATCAAACCAGAGGATCAATCCTCAATCAACTGTGAGAATTCAGGAGGGCATGCTAGTAACAGCAGCATGAATACCTAAAAATGAGCTGTTAACCTGATGAAGTTACCAAAGAGGATTACTTGTATTCCAAACAGCACAAGCAGCAAGTGATAGACAGAGCAAAGCAATTCGGGAAACAACAGAACAGATCTAAGATCTCTGTCCATCCACATCCAGTTGTGATTGAAGTCAAAGCACAGCTGGAGTTCTGAGGACAGTTCTCTGCAAGATATTAATCAACAAGAATGTCAGTCTGGATTAATTCGCATAAAACCCAAGTCCATTTGATATTCATACAATTACAATAAGTGTTCAATTCACCAGATGTAGCTGAAGGTAAAGATAATCTTCAAGTGATTGTAACAGTGAATACACCTGAATAATTGTTCATCAAATTAAACCCTGTTGTTTTTAGATAGCAATAATTTTAAAGAGATTTTAAGAAGTAAGGTGACTTGAGTATAATGAAAGAAGTTAATTGGTGGGTAGCTGATAATCTTGTTTAAATCTGAAGTTAATTTAGGATTAGTTAACAATAAACACATGGTAGGGAATCCCAGTCCCATGGAGTGCACATCCATTTCCATGCGGGAAAACCAGGATACTTCTTGTGTCAGCGACAACCACAAGAACATGGAGGTGACACTGGAAATGTCAGGAACACTAGTCTGACCACGGCTAAAGTCCTGCACTCACTCCTCGTCCCCACATTCCAGGGTTGTTGTGATCTGACCAGAGAGGGTACAGACGAGATTGATCAGATTGTTACTCCGATTGGACAAATTCTGCTCTGACAAAAGATTGGATAGGCTGGGGGTGGGGAGTGTATCCAAGGAAGATGTGCTGAGATTTAATTGAAGTAATAAAATGCTGAGGAATCCAGGTAAAGTGGAAAGAAAGCAGTCATTCATTAACAGAGCTGTCAGGAACTGAAGGTTTTAGATTGAAGTTAATTCTCAGAAAAAAAGAGGAAGGGAGAATTCATTTCCCTCAGAGATGGTGGAAAGCAGGAACTCACTGATGGGCTGATAGAGGCAGTAACATGCATCACATTAGAATAAAAGGATATGGATGTAACTGAGATGCTGGAATGTGCAGGGCTATGGACTAAAGTCTGCAGAATGGGATCAATGCGATTTCTTTGACATTTCTCCAGAATATTAAACTCCAGTCCAATTTGAGAAGTTAAACCTCATCTGACCTGAATTCCAAATGTCACAATAAAATTATCAAAGTGTTAAAGCACAAATCGAGGCCACTTGGCCGATCCTGTATGTGTTGGATATCAGACAACTACCCCAGCTTTACGGCGTTCTGTACTCACCAATGAGAGCAAAAAATTCAGACTGTGAACTCTGCCCTCTCTGTTGTTATAATCTATTTTCTCAATGTATATCTTTGACAGCTGCACACCTTGTTTCCTTGTTTATTTCCCAGCCCTAATTCTATCCCCCGTGGCCTTGAGGGACTACCATTTCTGCTGTTCAATCTCTCCTGCCTTCCCTCGTGTGACAGACTGTCTTTTTGTCCTTGTCTCACCCCCACCTTACTCACAACCTGTAACATTTCTGATGGTTCCCAGATCTCTGTAACTTACACTGCACCCCCTGAGTTTTGAATTCTCTTCCTCTAGAGATAATTGGAAATCTTTCTGGTTGCAGTGCCCCCCAGATTTTATTTCGAAAAATACAGCATTTGCATTAGACAAAAGTATTTGTGAGCCTTCATCCACAATTCCGAGCATTTGGATGTAATCTGTGACCCTCCCACAGATGTGCAGGTTTGCTCTATTAGCCATGCTAACATGGTCTGTAGTGTACAATTTAGGTGGGTTGGGTTAGCCATGGTTAATGTGGGGTTATGGGGGTAGAGTGAGACGGCAGGTCATTGCTGACTCGATGGACCGAATAGCCTGTTTGTGTGCCTAAGGGATTGTGTGACTCTAACTAGCTTTGATTGTCATCACGTTTTCCTCATGCCAGGTTCATTCAGCTCAGCCTTTGTGTTTCTGCCTTTGTGTTTCTGTGGGTTCTCACTCATTCCATTCCTTTTGTTTTACAGCAATTTCACACTGTACGTGAGGGTGAGAATGAATTTGTAAATACAAATACTCCAACCGAAATTCCTCACAGATCAGGAACTGTTTCTGCTGATGGCATCACTCACAAGGATCAGGAAAATAAAGTTTCAGTCACAAATTCTACAGGAACATAGAGGTTATGATCACAAGGAAAGGCTAGACAACCTAAAACAATTTTCCCAAGAAAAGAGGAGGTTGAGAGACAGCCTAATACAAATAGGAAGCTTTGTGCCTGCGTTTTCAGAGATTTGAGGTTGAAATCATTGGCTGGAAACATGTTATCTTACCCCAGGTCATCAAAGGTGCTATCTAAATGTGTATTCTGCTTTATGTCTATCTAACTGAGTTAACAATCAGATGGATAGATCAGTCTCTGAGTGTTTTCCCAAATCCCTGATTGAATCTGCCTCCCCCACAAACTCAGGTGCCTCACCACTCACTGGGTCACGGAGAAACTCTGCCGTTACAATGAGAACTGTCTCTGCTGTCACCGCTCCTTGTACCCGCCTAATCCCCACTTCCCTTTATTAAATCCCAGCTGCCTCTAGTCCACCCACATGGGCATGTTGAAGAGCATGACAGGAGAATGGATTGCAACCAAGAGTTCAATAGCCAGAATAAGAGAGGAAGAAGGAAATAAACGGGCTTTGTGGATCCCAGGGGATACAGACTCCAGGATTAGTCCTTGTGGGCATTCCCGCAGTAATACGAGACAGCATTTCGTGATGAGAGTTAAACCCGGGTGGTAGGAGAGGGAGCCACTGAACATTAGCAGGTTTAGTTCAAACACAGGAGGTTTGTTCATCAGTAACAGTGTGTTAGACATGGAGGTGAAGTGAACAGTGAGGGGAAATTTTACCACAAGCTGACGATGGATAACTTCCATCGGAACAGGAAGAGGCCATTTAGCCCCTTAACCCTGCTCTGCCATTCATGATCATCATAACTGATGTGTGTCCTGACGTACGATTTTCAAAATCCTCTAACTTCATCAATAAACCCCTCTGCAACAGACAAGATGAGTACTGGAAAACTAAACATCTGAAAATGCTGGAAAATCAGAAGCAAAAACAGAAATTGCTGGAAAGATTCAGCAGGTCTGGCAGCATCTGTGTCGCGTGAACCTTTCGGGTCTGGTGACTGATCAGGTGACCAGCTGCAGCTGAGCATTCTGCCTTTCCTGCAACACTCTCTGGAACAGGTTCTGGTCCGACCGGAATGAGATTGGGCTCAATTATAATTAGGAATTCACTTACCCCTCCCAGTGGGACATTCACTGACACAGTCACACTGGGGAGAGGCGGTTCACCTGCCTCACATATGGGAAGGGATTTACTCGATCTTGCAATCTGCTGAGGCATCAGAGGGGGCACAATGGATTTCGATTCTTCACCTGCTCCATGTATGAGAAAGGATTCATTCAAATCTCTTACTAGCGGAGACATTAGTGCATTCCCACCGGGGAGAGGCCATTCACCTGCTCAGTGTGTAGGAAGGGATTCACTCAGTGACCTGCTGAAACACCAGCAATCTCACTCTGGGGAAAGGTCATTCACTTGCTCCCAGTGTGGGGAGAGATTCACTCAAATGTAGCACCTGCTGAGACGCCAGTGAGCCCACACAGGGGGAGAGGCCATTCAGATGGTCAGTGTGTGGGAAGGGATTCAGTGATTCATCCTGCTTCCCTGAGACCCCAGTCAGCCCACACAGGGGAGAGGCCATTCAGATGGTCAGTGTGTGAGAGGGGATTCAGTGATTCATCCTGCCCCCCTGAGACCCCAGTCAGCCCACACAGGGGAGAGGCCATTCAGATGTTGTGTGTGTGAGAATGGAGTCAGTGACTCATCCTGCTCCCTAACACTGGGTAGGAATTGTTTACCTCTCTGTGTGACAAGGGATTTGCACAGTCTTCAACACGACTGAGAGACTAGTAAGTGCACACAGGGAAGTGATCATCTACCTGCTCCATGTGGGATAGAGTTCACACGTCACTGCAGGACTCTGATTCTGGAGTTACTGTTCATCAGAGTCAGGACTGGACCTTGTACATGATGACACTGTTGGAGTATTGATGTTGTTGTTAATCACATGAATTGGGCTGGAGTTGACTGAATTTATATTGCCACTTTCTGAACCTCAGGGTGTCTCTCTGGGCAGTAAGTCTCCACAAACAGCAATGTGACAATGAGCAGGGATCATCTGTTTTGATATAAATTATGATCGTAGCATGGCTGCTTCACAGCACCAGGTACAAGATTGGAGTCCAGCCTTGGTCAACACACTGTGTGGAGTTCCCACATTCTCCCCAGGATAGTGTGGGTCCCCTCCAGGTGCTCTGGTTTCCTCCCACAGTCCAAAGTTGTGCAGGTTAGGTGGACCACTTATGCTGAATTCTCCACAGTGGCCAAGAATGTGCAGACTAGGTGGATCAGCCATGGGAAATGCAGTGTTACAGGGATGGAGTGCTCTGGGCGTGATGTTCTTCGGATGATCGGTGGAGTTTGATGGGCCAATGCTCTCCTTCCGCACTGTAGGGATTCGATTCTACGTTTGAGGATAATGGCGATGCAGCACGGTGTCCTTGGAGAAGGAGCATGTGGTGTATATCAATGCTCTCGATTCCTTGAGATAGAGGTGGGCACCGCAGGGTATACAGTGCTTCATCTCCACCGCTGCCCCCTCACCTTCAACTCTACTTTGATTTAGTCCCTTCCCACTCTGTCACTTGTGATGGTTTGCTTTGCCCATAATGGGCTTTGTTTGTAAATATTCAACTGATCACACTGGTGTGCTTCTGCCGGTGATTATATGTTAACAAAAAACAAAATAATGGAATAATGATGTTGATGCTGGGAAGGTTGCTCAGCTGTGTGTGATAACACTTCTGGGTAAGAGAAATGGGGAAAAAAGAATGCTTCACAGCTCACAGAATGAGAAATGAAAAAGAGTTAAATCAAACCAAAGGCTCAGATCGGGAGGGAAGGTCAGATCCTTCTGTGTTTCCCCTTGGTAGATTCCAAGCATTACAATGAGTTGGGGATGGAACTTGGTTCCACATGGGTGTGATGACACTTTAACGCACCGACAGATCAATACTACAAGCAGATGCATTCCTCCTCCAGCCAATCCAGTTTGAGTAACTGGAAAGTGGTGGTGTCCAGGAGTAGACAGGATTTTGTTCTCAAGTGAGTTTGAAATTTTAAAAAGCTGTTATATGCAGATAGTTTCGATTCTTTTAGTTTTATTTATTGTGGAATAAACTTGTACATTTGCTTTAAAAAAACAAATTCACAAACCTTGTGTTAAAGATAAATGTTAAATAACATCCATCAAACCATCCCTCACTGAAAACTGTTGTGGAAGTGCAATCTCCTGGAGAATCCCTGCCCACTTCTTCCTACCCGGGCTCCATGACTATATACATACCTGGGAGATAGCAGCAGGAGGAGACCATTCAGCCTTTCAATCCTGCTCCACCATTCAATGGGAAACAGCTGACGACCCAGCTCAGTCTCCTGTTCCTGCTGTATTCCAATCCCCTTTGATGACTTTACCTCGAAGAACTATATCTCAGTCCTCCTTGGGCTTCTCTGCCTTTTTTTCCAGAGGTGTTGCTGTGTTACTGTGTGGGTGTAGGTGGGGTATTGTGATGGTGCTGCCTCCTGGAGGATACACTCAGCGTCCCTCTTCATCCTGCAGTAACATCAACTGGGTTTCAGTAAATAGATATAGAACCCATTTCCAGGATATGAGCAACACTGGCTCAGCCAGCATTTATTCCCCATCTCTAGTTACCCTTGAGAAGATGGTCATGAACTGCCATCTTGAACCACTCGCAGTCCATTTGGCACAGATAGACCGACAATGCTGTGAGGGTGAGTGTTGTAGGGTTTTGTCTGAGTGATTCTCCATCTTTGGTTCTTATAATACTGGTTAACTTAATCACAATCTGCACATGATTTTGAGATTTCAGTCTGCACATCTTCACCATCTAGCACCCTGTATTAAGGAATATGTACAGATTAGAAATTCAGAACAGACTATTCCAGTTTCTCTAGAATATCTTTTTACCCTTTCTCCCCCGAAAGTTGTAATCCTCCAGTCCACTTACTCTCTCCCACCATTCTGACTCTGCTACCACTAATGTACATCCTCCCCATTCTCATGGAGTTACTGATAAACAGATCCATGCCACCAATTCCCTCCCTGGTTAGACTCTGCACCCTTTCTGGGTTCACTTCCTTTCCCTTTAATTGCTGGAAGTCAATAATGTAACAGTAGAATGCAACAGACGGAAACAGAAAGGGAGGTGGCAGATCATGGACAGAAGAGGAACTTTCAGTCTGGGAGAACGGGTCAGATCCTTCTGTGTTTCCCCTTGTTCGATTCCAAGCATTACAATGAGTTGGGGATGGAACCTGATCCCACATGGGTCTGACGACACTTTAACGCACCGACAGATCAATACGACAAGCAGATGCATTCCTCTTCCAGCCAATCACAGTGTGAAATACTTTCCGCGAGTAACCCTAAAGCACATGCTCCAAAATCGGCCCACAATGTGTACATGTGCAGTGCCGGGTTTCCCCTCACACGTGTAGTCCCTGCCTCAGGGATTCTGTGAGCTGTAGTCCCCATGAAGCCACTGGAGCCCTATCTCTGGAAAGTGTGGGCTGGATGTTGTTGTGTATAGAATCCCCATTCAGACACGCAGGACATATGGGCTGTCATTGGGTTTTACTGAGACATCTGCTTCCATAACCTTATTTCTGACATAAGCAACATAGATTCAACCAATTGTGGGGGTGGGGAGGTTAATGAGGCAAAGTCGATTTGTAGCAGAGGTGGCTCAGTGGATAGCACTGCTGCATCAGAGCTTCAGCGACCTGGGTTTGATTACAGCCATAGGCGAATGGGTCGAGTTTACACGCTCTCCCCATGTCTGCGTGGGTTTCTTCTGGGTGCTCCAGTTTCCTCCCACAGTCCAAAGATGTGCAGGTGAGGTGAATTGGCCATACTAAATTGCCATACATTTGCAGGTTAAGCCATTAGCCATTGCAAAAGCAGGGTTACAGGAACGAGTGGGTCTGAATGGGATGCTCATCATAGGTTTGGTGTGGAATCGATAAACGAATACCCTGTTTCTGCACTATAAGAACTCTACTCTATTCTCATGAGGAAGAACGTACTTGTCTCAATGTGTTGTGAATCTGTGGAATTCCCTATTCAAAGCGTGGTGGATGCCAGGGCAATGCGCAAATTTAATGAAGAGATGCAGATGTTTAATTCGCAATGAGTTGAAGGGTGAGAGAGAGCAGGTGGGAAAATCCAGCTGAGGCTGAGGTGAGCTCAATCATCACCGTATTAAATGGTGGAGCTGGTTCAAAGGGCTGCATTGCCTCTCCTGTGCCTAGTGCTTATCTTCTTACGGTTCAAACTTAGATAGTGAGGAAGTTTGTAGAAGATAATGATTTTGCAATTTTAAACTGAGAGGAGACAGTGATTTATGGTTTTAGACTGCGTAGTACATTCACAGCATTCAAAATTCTCTGTTGTGAATATCTATTCTATACTTTATTACAAAGCCAAGGTCTCTGACAATGAAAACCAAAACACCCAGGTAACATCGCCTCCCCTCGTAATCTGATAAAAGACTTGTGAGAAGTCTGATTGAATTTATAACACAGATGGCAAGCTGGAAGATTAAATCCAATCCCAAGATCCTGTGCTTAAACAAAGTAGACTACAACAGGATGAGGCAGTAATTTTTCAAAGTGCACAGCAAAATTATATATTAGTGAAAAGGAAGGACTGTAGGAAAAGGAGTAATCTGCCATTTATGTCTAAGGAAATAAGGGAGTCTATCAAATTGAAACAGAAGGGATACAAATTGGCAAAGACCAAGGAGAAACTAGGAGATTAGAACAACTTTAAAGATCAACAAAAAGCTTGATGGGATTTTGACTGGGTCTACAAATGAGCAGCTATCCCCAGGGCAAGAATAGCAGTTTACATTGCTCGAGGGAACCTATTGCGTGGGGAACATATGGCCTATTTAATTGTTGAAGTACTTATCTGAAGAAGTCTGTCAGCATAGAGATGAACCTGATAAAGTTAAAAATTACATTGTGCTTGGAAAGCCAGTGCTTCCAAATAAACCTGTTGGACTATAGCCTAGTGTCGTGTGATTTTTAACTTTGTCCACCCCATTCCAAGACCGGCTCCTCCACATGAGAATCCTGACAGATAACCCCACCGAAACTGAAGCACCTGTCAAGTACTTGACTGAGCCACGGAGGTGTTGGGGAGGGGTGTGTTGTTTAAACACAAAGTGCTGAATTGAACTAGACGTATTAAACTGCCGTTGCCACGGAGATAATCCTGACAACCAACCTCCATTCAAAGCCACAAAGCACTCGAACATGGACTTGGCTGTGTCTCAGTACTTTTCCAGTCCCACTGACATTTGAAATATTCGCCCACGGACAGAATGCACACCTTTCCTTCCAGAGGAAAAGGCCAATGATATTCAGATCGGCATAGATCATGATAGTAAATATGATAGTAAATACTCTGATGAGAACCATTCTGCACACACTGGCCAAATCATATCTGGTTGAACTAAAATTAACCAAATTAGAACTCTAATTAGAGGCCCACCCTTGTCATTTTCCATAACAATCCTGACTATTCATAAGACTCTCATGTTATGGAGAGAGATAGGTGCGCACAGTTATGGAGAGAGATAGGTGCGCACAACAAGGAAGATTTTACAATTGGGGGAAGGGAAATTACGATGCTGTAAGACAAGATTTGAGGAGCATATGTTGGGAGCATAGGCTGTCAGGGAAGGATGTGGTGGAAATGTGGAACTTTTTCAAGGAGCAGATACGACGTGTCCTTGATATGTATGTACCGATCAGGCAGGAAAGAAAAGGTCGTGTGAGGGAGCCTTGGTTGACGAGGGAGGTTGAATGTCTAGTAAAGAGGAAGAAGGAGGCTTACATAAGGTTGAGGAAACAGGGTTCAGACAGAGAAGTGGAGGGATACAGGATAGCCAGAAGGGACCTGAAGAAAGGGATTAGGAGAGCTAAGAGAGGGCATGAAAAATCCTTGGCGGATAGGATGAAGGATAACCCCAAGGCATTCTATGCGTATGTGAGAAACCTGAGAATGTCGAGAACGAGGGTAGGTCCGATCAAAGACAGTAGTGGGAGACTGTGTATTGAGTCGGAAGAGATAGGAGAGGTCCTGAACAAGTACTTCTCTTCAGTATTTACGAACGAGAGGGACCGTATTGTTGAAGAGGAGAGTGTGAAACGGACTGATAAGCTAGAAGAGATACTTGTTAGGAAGGAAGATGTGTTGGACATTTTGAACAACTTGAGGATAGACAAGTCCCCCGGGCCTGACGGGATATATCCTAGGATTATGTGGGAAGCAAGAGAGGAAATTGCAGTTCCGTTGGCAATGATCTTCTCGTCTTCACTGGCAACGGGGGTGGTACCAGGGGACTGGAGAGTAGCGAATGTTGTGCCCCTGTTCAAAAAAGGGAATAGGGATAACCTCGGGAATTACAGGCCAGTTAGTCTTACTTCTGTGTTAGGCAAAGTAATGGAAGGGGCACTGAGGGATAGGATTTACGAGTATCTGGAAAGACACTGCTTGATTATGGACAGCCAGCACGGATTTGTGAAGGGTAGGTCTTGCCTTACAAGTCTTATTGAATTCTTCGAGGAGGTGACCAAGCATGTAGATGAGGGTAGAGCAGTGGATGTAGTGTACATGGATTTTAGTAAGGCATTTGATAAGGTTCCCCATGGTAGGCTTATGCGGAAAGTCAGGAGGCATGGGATAGAGGGAAATTTGGCCAATTGGATAGAAAACTGGCTAACCGGTCGAAGGCAGAGAGTGGTAGTAGATGGTAAATATTCACCCTGGAGCCCAGTTACAAGTGGAGTTCCGCAGGGTTCAGTTCTGGGTCCTCTGCTGTTTGTAATTTTTATTAATGACTTAGATGAGGGAGTCGAAGGGTGGGTCAGTAAATTTGCAGATGATACGAAGATTGGTGGAGTTGTGGATAGTGAGGAGGGCTGTTGTCGGCTGCAGAGGGACTTAGATATGATGCAGAGCTGGGCTGAGGAGTGGCAGATGGAGTTCAACCCTGTCAAGTGTGAGGTTGTCCATTTTGGAAGAACAAATAAGAATGCGGAATACAGGGTTAATGGTAGGGTTCTTAGTCAGGTGGAGGAACAGAGGGATCTTGGGGTCTATGTACATAGATCTCTGAAGGTTGCCACTCAGGTGGATAGAGTTTGTAAGAAGGCCTATGGAGTATTATCGTTCATTAGCAGAGGGATTGAATTCAAGAGTCGTGAAGTGATGTTGCAGCTGTACAGGACTTTGGTTCGGCCACAGTTGGAGTACTGTGTGCAGTTCTGGTCGCCTCACTTTAAGAAAGATGTGGAAGCTTTGGAGAGGGCGCAGAGAAGATTTACCAGGATGTTGCCTGGAATGGAGAGTAGGTCGTACGAGGATAGGTTGAGAGTTCTCGGCCTTTTCTCGTTGGAACGGCAAAGGATGAGGGGTGACTTGATAGAGGTTTATAAGATGATCAGAGGAATAGATAGAGTAGACAGTCAGAAAATTTTTCCCCGGGTACAACAGAGTGTTACAAGGGGACATAAATTTAAGGTGAAGGGTGGAAGGTCTAGGGGAGATGTCAGGGGTGGGTTCTTTACCCAGAGAGTGGTGGGGGCATGGAATGCCATGCCCGTGGGAGTGGTAGAGTCAGAATTATTGGCGACCTTTAAGTGGCATTTGGATAGGTACATGGATGGGTGCTTAATCTAGGTTAGAAGTTCGGCACAACATAGTGGGCCGAAGGGCCTGTTCTGTGCTGTATTGTTCTATGTTCTATGTTCTATGTTCTAAGAGTTCTGGCAACTTGCTGCAAAATGATCCCCTATTGATACTTTGACCACTCGTCAGGACACCAGGCAAAGGGCTATTCCTCTGGGTCATGTCCTCAGAGGAAAGAAGAAAGGGAGCTGGCAATGACAGATTAATCCCACACAACCTACAGCCTCCCTCCCTGGCACTGACCCGCCCTGCACATACGCCAACAATTGGCCAGCACTGCGCCCGTGCACTGATCTCCCTTCCTATGGAACATGCTCTCGATCACACAGGAGCCTGGAGGATTGATATCAGCTGCTGCCCAATAGAGTGGAGGGGGCGGGGCTGGAGGACGGGAAATAATGGGATTGTAAACAATGAATGAATGTAGAGGACACTGGGGGATGGACAGGTCAGTGAGGGACAGGATCAGTGCAGCAGCAGGAGGGGATACTGGAAAAACTGAGTAATGGGAGTGTCTGACAGGAGAGAAACTACAGGATGGTTCTGTTTGGAGGCTCAGGCAGGGACAGCTGGGGGACAGTATGGCCTGGTGGCTTGGGCATGTTTTCCAATCAGCCTCTTCAAAGCCGCTGTTACCAAACTCTGAACCCGATTCTCTTGCTCCAGAGGTAAGGACACTACCACCATTTCATGGCGGGCTATTGGAAAGAAAGGAAGATTTTCTCAACCTCACTCACATGGAAACTCCATGAGTTCCTTGTACTTACTGTCTACGGTGGGGATGGAGGAGACAGAGCAGGTGGGAGGGAGTAGGGAGATAGGGACTGTCTTTCAAAAGGAACTCACCTGTATTGGTGTTATTCACAAGACTCAATACGCAGTCACTAACAGAAAGGTGGTGTACGTGAACGTTATCCAGAATATTAACTCTTATAACTGGGCGACACAGACCCCAATGTACAGAGTTAAGTCCTGGATATCAATAACAGCCTTGTGCGTGGGAAATCATGTCTCATGAACTGGACTGAGTTTACTGAAGAAGTAACAAAGCGGATTGATGAGGACAGAGCGGTGAACATGATCTTCATGGACTTCAGTAAGGCATTCAACAAGGTTCCTCATGGGAGATTGGTTCGCAAGGTTAGATCTCATGGAATACTGGGAGAACTAGCCATTTGAATGTAGAACTGATTCAAAGCTCGAAGACAGAGAGTGGTGGTAGAGTGATGCTTTTCAGGCTGGAGGCCTGTGACCAATGGAATGTCACAAAGATCGGTGCTGAATCCACTACTGTTTGCCATTTATATCAATGATTTGGACGAGAACATAAGATGTAATGTTAGCATGTTTGCAGATGACAAAAAAATTGACAGTGTAGTGGACAGTGAAAAAGATTACCTCAGGGTACAATGGGATCTGGATCAGATGGGTGAATGGGCTGAGGCGTTCAGTTTACAAAAATGTGAGATGCTGCATTTTAGGAAAGCAAACCTGAGCAGGACTTTTGCAGTTAATAGTAACTTCCTAGGGAGTGTTGCGAAACAAAGAGACCTTGGAGTGCAGGTTCATAGTTCCTCGAAAGTAGAGTCACAGGTGGATAGGATCGTGAAGAAGGCAGTTGGTATGCTTTCCTTTATTGGTCAGAGAATGTAGTTTTTGGTGTTGGGATGTCATACTGTGGCTGTACAGGACATTGATTAGGCAACTTTTGAAATATTCCAGCAATTCTGGTCTCCTTCTTATCGGAAGGATGTTCTCAAACTTGAAAGGGGTCAGAAAAGAATGGAATTGGCAATCACCCCACCAAGAGATTTCTCCCAGCCCTGCCAAGGGGTAACCAGTCAGACTGGTACAAGTCTCACCAAGCCCAGAAACAGTCGCAGTGCCTGGAAAATCTAAACCCTTCTGTAGTACACCATTCCTCCAGCCGCACATCCAGCTGATCTATCCTCTTGTTCCTGGTCTCACTAGCACATGGCAGTGGGTGTAAGGCTGACATTATTACTTTTCATTTTAACATATCTCTGATTTTCCTTTATACATATTTCAGGCCCTCATCCCTTTGTTTCGCGATGTCGTTGGTATCTGTGTGTTCCAAAACCATTGGTTCTTTACCCTCCAGCTGCAGAACTCACTGCAGCCACTCCCTGCTATTACAGATCCTAGCACCAGGGAGGTAACATGCCATCCTTGATTCATGTCTGTGGCCACAGAAGTACCTGCCCTTACTCTGACAATTGATCCCATGTCACTATAGCCCTGCAACTATCTTTCCTCCTGTTTGGTGCAGCAGAGCTATCTGTGGTGTCATGACCCTGGCTGTTACTGATTTCCCTGAGAGCCCACCCCACCCATTCACCCCCAACAGAATTCCAACCGGTATACAGTATCTGTTTGAGAAGGGGATGATCACTGGGGACTCCTGCACTCCCTTGCTGAGCATTTAACTTGATGTGATGGTCACCCATTCCCTTTGTGCCTGTGTAACCCTCACCTGCAGGGTGACTAACTCACTAAACGTGCTGTCCATAATATTCTCAGTATCATAGATGGTCCACAGTGAGTCCACTCACAGCTCCAGGTCTGAAAAGCAGTTTCCCAGTAGCGCAAATGGACACACTTCCTACATACATAGCCGTCAGGGACACTGGAAGCGTCCCTTATTTCCCACATTGTGGAAGCGGAGCCCACCACGGGTCTGAAAGTTCCTGTCTCAATGTCTCTCTAGATTCAGCTAGTTACTCCCATTAAGAGAATTTAAGAGCTTTCAACCTTCCTTCACTTCAAACATGTCCATTATAATCAATAGCCCCAATCTTTACTTAAGCTGATATATTATACTTTAAAAGCTGTTAACAAATACTCCGCAGTGTCGCTTACAAAATGGCTGTTCCCATTGGGACCATGCAAAATTCTGAATGGCTTGAACTAAAACTGAGTTTCAGCGTCACCTTCTCCCTGTCTCATCTCCCTCTGTTTTCACCCAACTCTAAAACACACTCATTGAGCCAAGCAGCACTCACAGTGCAGCCCTGTCATTTTCATTGTCTGCTCACACCTACACTGCCCTCAGCCTCCTGTCCTGTTCCAATGCATCTCAATGGGAGCTCAGGAACTGCATCTCATCTTTCAGCTCAGCCCTTTGTAACCCCAGAGTCAATATGGACCTCAGCAGTGTCTGGATGAACAGATAATTGTCAGAATCTGGAACATTTCACCTGAAAAGATACTGGAATTTGAGTCCATATGAAATCTTAATGGGAAATTTACAGGGAATTGAAAATAAGGAGCTCACAGGTTAAAGTCATGAAGTGGTTGACTGGGTCGAAACATGACAGTTCCTGCAAAGAGTCGAGGTGTAGTTTGGATAAATCTATATTCCCTCTCAGACCAATATCTCCTTCCCGGGCTGCACGACCCAGAACAGAGCACATACCCCAAGGGTGATCCAACCATGAATTTGTACATCTTTCTGCCATTTGCTTGACAAAGATATGAGAGTCTGGAATAGGGTGGTTCTGGAAAAGCACAGCAGTACAGGCAGCATCCGAGGAGCAGTAAAATCGACGTTTCGGGCAAAAGCCCTTCATCAGGAACAGAGACAAGGTGCCTGCAGGGTGCAGAGATAAATGAGAGGAGGGTGGGGGTTGGGAGAACGTAGGAAAGAGTACAATAGGTGAGTAGGGTGATGATGAAGGTGATGGGTCAGAGAGGAGTGTGGAGTGGATAGGTGGAAAGGAAGATAGGCAGGTAGGACAAGTCATGGGGACAGTGCTGAGCTGGAAGTTTGGAACTGGGGTGAGGTGGGGGAAGGGGAAATGAGGAAACTGGTGAAGTCTACATTGATGCCCTGTGGTTGAAGTGTTCAAAGGCGGAAGATGAGGCGTTCTTCCTCCAGGCGTCGAGTGGTGAGGGAGCGGCGGTGAAGGAGGCCCAGGACCTCCATGTCCTTGCTGAGTGGGAGGGGAGTTGAAATGTTGGGCGACAGGACATTGTTTTTACCTAAAAATATGAGCTACTTTTCGACAGACAGAACAGACAAACCTTTCTCGTTCCACAGTTAAATGCCAATGATATTCAGATCCTGATGACTCTGCTGACTGTAGAAACATGATTTTGAGATGCCGGTCTCAATTATTCTCAATTAATATCTGATAAAAAAATTCACAGGATAAAGCTCACAGTCAGTACAAGATGAATATTAAAGACAAATATTTCCCTGGTATGTGTTTGATGTGTAAATGCTCCTATTCAAATCGCCCCGCCCCCACCCAGGAAGAGGACATGTCTATGCGCCTCGCTGTACCTTACCCCCAGTAACGATGGTGGCCATAACCCAGGAGCTATCATTGCCTGAGGTTCGCAGACATTTTCCCATTTGCTGCAAACATGGGAGCAGGAGTTTCTCGTTCAGGACTAGCGACCTGAACAGAGTGTAATTAAACCCCTCCCAGTCTGAACTGATACATTTCATTCGGTTTCTGCTGCCACTCCCACTTTCCCGTTTCCACCGGCTTCACACACCAAGGGTCATTCCGGTACCTGTGACCCTTCCTTAGATCCGATTATAGGAATTCTAAATTTTCCCAGCTACCGTGTGGAAACAGGGCCATCGGCCCAACAAGCTCACACCCACCCTCCGATGATTATCCCACCCAAACCCATTCTCCGACCCTATTACTCTATATTTCCCCTGACTAATCCACTTAAACTATGCATCCCAGAACACTACGGGAAACGTAGCTTGGCCAATTTACCGAACCGGCATATCTTTGGACTGCAGGAGATAGGGGATAAAGAGTAAATAATAGGTTGAGATGGAGTGCAAAGAGAGACAGGAAAGACAAAGGAGTGGAGAATGATCTTGCTGGGAGGGTCTATACCTGTTAATGGAGGGGACAGGAACCTGTGTCTGGCAGCATCTCAGTGGCGGTGGTGGAAATGGTGGCTGATGATCTACGTTCTGCTGCAAAAAAGACCCTGAGCTTCCAGTTGCCTGCCACTTTAACACACGAGCCTGTTCCCTGGCCAACATCTCTGTCTCAAGCTTACTGCAGTGTTCCAGTGAAACTTGATGCAAGCTGGCAGAACCCTCCAGAACATACCAAATTGCCTCCTCTTTCAAGGATTCACAATTTCCCCTCCCATGTGGTCAACAATGCCCTCCAGTGTATCTCCTCCACATACTGCACCTCTACTCTTGAACCCCACACATCCAACCGCAACAAGGATAGAACCCCCCAGTCCTCACCTTACACCCAGATGCAACACATCATCCTCTGCCAGTTCCACCACCTTCAATCAGACCGCATCATCAGAGATATATTACCCTTCCCACCCCTTTCAGCATTCCACAATGACCATTTCCTCTGCGACTCACTCATTAGATCCATGCTCCCCACCAACCCACCCTACACTCCCAGCACCTTTGATAGCCAGTTCAAGGGGTGTAAAACTTGTGCCCACACCTTCCCCTCACGTCAATCACGGCACCAAAGGATCCTCCCACATCCAGCAGAGATTTCCCTGCACGTCCAGATACCTCACCTATTTTATCCTTTGCTCGCGATGTGGTCTCCTGTACATTGGGGAGTCAGGACGCCAACTTGATTCAGAGAATATTTCTGGAACACATGCACCAAACAATTCCACCACCCTGTGGCCGACCACTTCAACGCCCTCTCCCACTCCACCAAGGACATGCAGGTTCTGGGCTGCCTCCATCGCCAAATCCCAGCCACCCTACGCCTGGAAGAATAACACCTTATCTTCCACCTTGGGACCCTTCAACCACACGGTATCAAGGTTTGCTCACCTCCCCTCCCCCCACCTTATCTCAGATCCAAGCCTCCAACTCGACACTGGCCTCTTGAACTGTCCCACCTGTCCATCTTCCTTCCCAATTATCCACTCCAACCTCTCATCATAACCTCCCATCTACATCTACCTATTGCCTTCCGAGTTCCCATCCCACCAACCCCACACACCCCTCTTATTTACCTCTCAGCCCTCTTACCTTTGGAAAGCTGATGAGTTAAGCATCCTCCTTTCAGCATTAACAATTCTGTGAACATTTTATTCTGAGCCCTCTAAGGAAATATCAGGGCAGGGTTTGTAAAGTGGGTCAGATTGAATGAGGGTCTCAGTGAACAAAAGTGAGACACAGATACAGAGAGGTATTGGGATGGATTGAATCAATGTTATCAATTTGCACGGCTGTCAACATTACAGCAGTTACAAATGGGAGTGATCAAGAGAATGGAATTAGAGCAGCAAATAAATCTTAAACATTTATGCAGCTAAAGGGGATGCTGGGTAAAGATACCACAGTTGGTGCTGATTTCATTCCAGACACACCAGCCAGGGCACACATCCTTGCTGTGTCTACCATATTGATCTCTTGAAGATTTTTGTTCATTTGAAGTGTTTCATGTTTAGATAGTCCAGAGAAGACAGCTTCATTCTCCTCAATCACTTCTGCCAAGGCAATGCTGCTGTTAGAATTCAATTCACTGGCATGTTACTGGCTGCTTCAAGGACTGGAACTGGCAATTGAGACTGAAAGGCTACTGTATAAAATATCTTCAATTGTATTGCCAGATTGCCAGACACATGAGGGGCTTTAAGAAAAAGAACTTAAATGATGGGCATTGAGTGTCAGAGTGCCAACTGTTGTGGGGACATTCTGTTTAGATACAATCTATTGGTAATTGTTAGAATTGACTTATCCTGGCTCCAGAAAAGTGGGCAGAGCATTATAACGGTCATCGAAGATGGTAGCAAATTTCCCAGTGGTTACAAATTGAAAATGACAGAGTAGGCATGAGTTCTGCTGGGAAAGTGTATAAATTTGTTCAAAATGGCTCCAATTTACTTTCAGAAACAAGTGAGAGAAAAGCACATTACTGAGGTCTTTGCATTAGTCCAAATTTAGACATTCAGGAGAGCTGAAGGGAGAGCTGGTGTTGGGAGTTGTAGTAATGATCGGGAAAAAACTTGTTTCACAGAGAGAGTTCGCAGATGGAAAACTCAGCTTTAACATCACATCAACTGCAGAGTCGTCCAATTCTGCAGGTCCTGATCCTTATCAGTCATATAAAAGGGGAAAGCAACGTTCCTAGTTCAGAGAAATCATTCCCATGTTAGGCAGCTGGTCGAATATTTAATTGGTCATGTGATCTGGGAAGACACCAATGTAATGGGACCAGGGCGAAGCTGTGCAAATGTGGGGACTGTGGGAAGAAATTTACTGACCCCTCCCATTGGGACAATCACTGACACAGTCACACTGGGGAGAAGCTGTTCACCTGCCTCACGTATGGGAAGGGATTTACTCGATCTTACAATCTGCTGAGGCATCAGAGGGGGCACAATGGATTTAGATCCTTCACCTGCTCCATGTGTGGGAAAAGATTCACTCAGTCCTCTGATCTGCTGAAACACAAGCGAGCTCACTTTGGAGAATGACCATTCACTTGCTCCCAATGTGGGGAGAGATTCACTCAAATGCACCAGCTGCTGAGACCCCAGTGAGCCCACACAGGGGAGAGGACATTCAGATGGTCAGTGTGTGAGAGGGGATTCAGTGATTCAACCTGACTCCCTGAGACCCCAGTGAGCCCACACAGGGGGAGGCCATTCAGATGGTCAGTGTGTGAGAGGGGATTCAGTGATTCATCCTGACTCCCTGAGACAACAGCGGGTTCACACTGGGTAGGAGCTGTTTCCCTCTCTGTGTGACAAGGGATGTGCTGAGACTTCAACACGACTGAGAGACCAGTGAGTGCACACAGGGAAGTGGTCATCCCCCTGCTCCATGTGGTGTAGAGTTCACACATCACTGCAGGACTCTGATTCTGCAGTTACTGTCCATCAGAGTCAGGAGTGGACCGTGTTCATGATGACACTGCTGGAGTATTGATGTTGTTGTTAACAACATTAACTGGGCTGGAGTTGACTGAATTTATATTGCCACTTTCTGAACCTCAGGATGCCGCTCTGGGCAGTAGGTCACCACAAACAGCAATGTGACAAGGAGCAGGGTTCATCTGTATTGATATAAATTGTGATCATAGCACTGCTGTCTCACAGCACCAGGTAAAAGGTTAGAGTACAGCCTTGGTCAACGGGGCCTATGTGGGGTATCCACATTCTCCCCATAATAGTGGGGGTCCCCTCCAGGTGCGCTGGTTTTCTCCCACAATTCAAAGATATGCAGGTTAGGTGGATCGGTCGTCATAAATTGTCCACAGTGTTCAGAATTTGCAGACAAAGTGGATCAGCCATGGGAAATGTAGTGTAACAGGGATGGTTGTTAGGATTTGATGGACCAATGCTCTCCTTCCACACTGTAGGGATTATATTGTATGATTGAGGATCAAGAATATTCTCAGGGTCTCCTTGGAGGAGGAGCATGTGGTGTGTATCAATGCTCTCTATGCCATTAGATAGAGGTGGGCACCGCAGGGCATACAGTGCTTTCTCTCCACCGCCACCGCCACCCCCTCACCCCTAACTCTACTTTGATTTTGTCCCTTCCCACTCTGTCACTTGTAATGGTTTGCTTTGCCCATAATGGGCTTTGTTTGTAAATATTCAACTGATGACACTGGTGTGCTACTGCTGGTGATTATATGTTAACAAAAAACAAAATAATGGAATAATGATGTTGATGGTGGGAAGGTTGCTCAGCTGTGTGAGATAACACTTCTGGGTAAGACAAATGGGATAAAAATGCTTCACAGCTCATAGAACAAGTACTGAAAGTAGTGAAATCAAACCAAAGGTTCAGAGAGGGAAGGAATATTTCCCTGGAGTTTGAGTAACTGAAAAGTGATGGCGTCCGGGAGTAGACAGGATTTTGTTTAAAGGGCATTTTAAATTTTAAAAACTGTTATATGCAGATAGTTTCAATTCTTTAAGTTTTATTTATTTTGGAATAAACTTGTACTATAAAAAAAACAAATTCACAAACCTTGTGTTAAAGACAAATGTTAAATAAAATCCATCAAACCATCCCTCACTGAAAACAGAGGTGGAAGTGCAATCTCCTGCAGAATCCTTGCCCTGACTACTTCTTCCTACCTGGGCTCCATGACTATATACATACGTGGGAGATAGCAGCAGGAGGGGACCATTCAGCCTTTCAATCCTGCTCCACTATTCAATGGGAAACAGCTGACCATCCAGCTCAGTCTCCTGTTCCTGCTGTGTTCCAATCCGCTTTCATGACTTTACCTTGAAGAACTATATTTCAGTCCTCCTTGGGCTTCACTGCCTTTTGTCCCAGTGATGTTGCTGTGTTATTGTGTGGGTGTCGGCAGGAGTAATATGATGGTGCTCTTCTGGGAGGACACACTCAGCGTCCCTCATCATCCTGCAGTAACATCAACTGGGTTTCAGCAAATAGAGATAGAACCCATTTCCAGGCTATGGGCATCACTGGCTCAGCCAGCATTTATTCCCCATCTCTCGTTACCCTTGAGAAGATGGTCGTGAGCTGCTGTCTTCAACCATTCGCCGTCCATTTGGCACAGATGGACCCACAATGCTGGGATGGAGAGTGTTGCAGGATTTTGGCCCAGTGATTCGCCATCTTTGGTTCTTCAAATGCTGGTTAACTTAATCACAATCCGTACATGATGTTGAGATTTCAGTCTGCAAATCTTCACCATCTAGCACCCTGTATAAAGGAATATGCACAGATTAGAAATTCAGAACAGACTATTCTAGTTTCTCTGGAATATCGTTTCCAGCTTTCTTCCCTCAAAGCTGTTACCCTCCAGCCCTCTTACTCTCTCCCACCGTTCTGACTCTGCTGCCCCTAATGTACACCCTCCCCATTCTCATGGAGTTACTGATAAACAGATCCATGCCACCACTTCCCATCCTGGTTAGACTCTGCACCCTTTCTGGGTTTACTTGCTTTCCCTTCAGTTGCTGCAAGTCAATAATGTAACAGCAGAATGAAACAGATGGAAACAGAAAGGGAGGTGGCAGATCCTGGACAGAAGAGGAACCTTCAGTCTGGGAGAATGGGTCAGATTCTTCCTTGTTTCCCATTAGTTTATTCCCACTATTACAACGAACTGGGGATGGGGAGTGGTCCCACGTGAGTGTAGTGACACTTTGACCCCCCCAACTGATCAATACTACAAGCAGATACGTTCCTCCTCTAGCCAGTCACATTGTGAAATACTTTCCCCTAATTACCCCAAAACACGTGCTCCAATACCCGAACACATTCTGCACATGTACAGTGCCGGGTTTCCACACACACGTATTGTCCCTGCCTCAGGGATTGTGGGTGTTGCAGTCCACATGAAGTCACTGGAGCCCCGTCTCTGGAAAGTCAATGAAACGTGTGGGGTGGAAGGGTGTTATGTATAGGATCCTCATTCAGACAGACAGGACATATGGCTTGACACTGGGTTTGACTGAGACATCTGGTTAGACAACCCAGTTTCTGACGTAAGGAATATAGATTCAGTCAATTGCGGGGTGGAGGGGTCAATAAGGGGAAGCAGTCTTAGGCAGAGATGGCTTAGTGACGAGCACCTCTGCCTCACAGCTTCAGAGACCCTGGTTTGATTCAAGCCTGAGGTGACTGTGTGGAGTTTACACGTTCTCCCAGTGGCTGCATGGTTTTGTTCGGTGTTCCACTTTCTTCCCAAAGTCCAAAGATATGCAGGTTAGGTGGATTCGCCATGCTAAACCACAGTGTCCATGCATGTGCAGGTTAAGCCATTAACCATGGGAAATACTGGGAATGGGTGAGTCTGAATTAAAGGATTGGTGTGGACTCGATGGATGAATACCCTGCTTCTGCACTGTAGGGATTCTATTGTATTCTCATGAAGAAGAATGTACCTATCTCGATGTGTTGTGAATCTGTGGAATTCCCTATTCAAAACGCAGTGGATGCCAAGACAATGAGCAAATTTAATGGACAGATACAGATTTTCAATTTGCAATGAGCTGAAGGGTGTGAGAGAGAGAGAGAGAGAGAGAGAGAGAGAGAGAGAGAGAGCGCAGGCGGGAAAATCCAGCTGAGACCGAGGTGAGCTCAATCATCACCGTATTAAATGGTGGAGCTGGTTAGAAGGGCTGCATTGCCTCTCCTGTGCCCAGTGCTTATCTTCTTACAATAATAACTGGAAACCTGAATCCAAAACTCACCACCTTCACCAACGGAGATTTTCAGAAAATGCAGGATAGTCAAGTTGAGTATCATTCAAAACTGAGATAGTGAGGAAGTGTGTAGAAGATAATGATTTTGCAATTTTCAACTGAGGGGTAACAGTGATTTATGGTTATAGACTGTGTGGTACATTCACACTGTCCAGAATACTCTGTTGTGAATATCTATTCTGTAATTTATTACAAAGCTAAGGTCACTGATAATGAAAACCAAAACACCTAGGAAACATCGCCTCACCTCGTAATCTGACAAAAGACGCGTGATAAATCTGGTTGAATTCAGAACACAGATGGAAAACGGGGAGATTAAATCCAGTCCCAAGATCCTGTGCTTAAAGAAAGAAGACTACAATAGGTCGAGGGAGGAGTTGGTAATGTAGACTGGGAGCAAAGACTGTACGGTGGGACAGTTGACAGATAGTGGAGGAATATCAAAGCAATTTTTCGAAGTGCTCAGCAAAAGTATATAACAGTGAAAAGGAAGGACTGTCGGAAAAGGAGTAAGCTGCCGTGGGTGGATCAGGAAATAAGGGAGTCTATCAAATTGAAATAGAAGGCATACAAATTGGCAATGATCAAGGAGAGACTAGGAGATTAGAAATACTTCAAAGGTCAACTGAAAACTTGATGGGATTGGGTATAAAAAGTGATGAGTAGCAATGCCCAGGGCCAGAATAGCAGTTTACACTGCTAGAGGGAAACCTATTGTTTGGTGAACATATGGCCTCTGTAATTGTTGAAGCACTTAACTGTTACCATAGAGATAATCATGATCAAGTTAAAAATCACAGCACACTCCAAAAGCTTGTCCTTCCAAATAAACCTGTCGGACTATAACCTGGTGTTGTGTGGTTTTTAACTTTGTCCGCCCCACCCCAACTCCGGCTCCTCCACATCAGAATCCTGATAGAGAGCCCCACGGAAACTGAAGTGCCTGTCAGGTACTTGAGGGAGCCAGGGGGGTGTGGGGGGTGGGGGTGTGTGGTTCAACCACAGAGTTGAACTGAACTAGACTTTTTAAACTGTTGTTGCCATGGGGATAATCCTGAGAGACAGTCTCTATGCAAAGTCACAAATCACAAAGGTAGAAGAATGGGAGCTGTACATCGGACCTGATGCTGCCTAAAGGCGTCTTGCACGTAAAATACCCAGGTAACTACCACGTCTCATCAATAAATACTCAAAGAAGACCTCTCAGAGTTCTGTGCCTTGTAAATCCTATCCAGCAGGGTTCAGGAATATGAGTACACAGCAGTCAGTCTTCACTGTGGAGAACACGAAAAACATGCCAGGAATTGATAAGAAGACTGAGGAAGGTGAGGACCTAGATAATAACCATTATCATGAAAGAGTTAGAGCTGGGCAAGCTAATGGCGCTAACGGTAGACAAGTCTACTTCCCCTAATGGAATACATCCCAGGATACCAACAGAGTTCGTGGGAGAAATAGCAAATGCACTTAGTTACAGCATCCTACAGCAGAGACAGGCCCTTTGGCCCAAAATGGCCCATGCCGATCAGAATGTCCATCCATGCTAACCCCATTTCCCTGCACTTGGCTCATCTGCTTCTGAAACTTTGCTATCCATGTATTTGTCCAAATGCCTTTTACATGTTATTAGTGTACCCGCCTCAACCACTTCCACTGGCAGCTCATTCCATATACATACCACCCTCTGTGTAAAACAGTTGCCCCTCAGCTTCCCTTTTATTCTTTCTCCTCTAACCTGAAACTGATGCCCTCCAGTCCTTGGTTCCCTGGGAAAAAGATGATCTTATACACTTCTATAAAATATTCCCCCTCGGTTTCCTCTGTTCTCAACAAAAAAGCCCTCGCTTGTCCAACCTCTCCCTGTAACTCAGATCCCTGAGCCCTGGCGTCATCCTTGTAAATTTCTTCTGCACCTTTTCCAGTTTAATAACTGAAAGCTACACTGCATTCATCACATTTCCAGTGTTTCCCCACGGCGCTGGAACAGACATTACAACGCCAATGGATTACAATCAATGACCAATAATTTACCCCGTATCAACAATCCCATTTTCATAGCTCTTTCCACGATGCAGGAATCCTTGTCTTTCTGGTTTTATGGTTAATTTTCTTAATACAAAACCAGTGGCTTAACTGTTCCTGGGAAATGTGCCATGATTTTTTAGACTTTCCAAAACCAATGAAATCTCTCTCCACAGTCCCCACGCTTACATGGACTTCACTGTCTCAGTACTTTTTTCCCAGTCACACTGACATTTGACATATTCATCCTCGGACAGAATGCAGACCTTTCCATCCAGATAAGGCCAATGATATTCAGATCGGCACGGATCAAGTAACTATCCAAACTGAACATGAAGTTCAATTTGAATTCCTCAACTGCAAATCCCCCCTTTCAGTACTGCACAACAGAGAAAAGTGAACGTGCTGGAAATCCTCAGCAGGTCTGGTATCACCTGAAACGCTGACAGATGCAGGGAATATTGCAGCCTTGAAGAAGTGGTTAGATGATCACACCAGGCACGTGCGCTTGATGGCCAGTTTGTAGAAGATGGGGGCATTGTGTTCAACAGTTTTATACCAGAGACTCTGACCTCATTTGATTCCATGTTTCTCTGCGATTCCCTCTTTTCGGAAGCAGGCAGGAGTGGAAAGCAGTGGAGAATGTAAATGATGGGTGACCTTCCTAGTGAGAGGATTCGTGTACAGGAGCAGGGATCCCTTTCTCGAAGGGCCTTGGTGAGACCACATCTGGAGTACTGTGTATACCTTCGTTCCCCTTTCCCAAGGAAGGCTACCCTGGTTATTGAGAGAGTAAAGGAGGGTCACCAGCCTGAGTCCTGGGATGTGGAGATAGTTAAGGGCTGCAGCCACTGGAAATCAGAGTTTATACAATGTGAATCTGGGGACGTGCAGCAGGTCAGGCTGCATCACAGGAGCAGGAAGGTTGACGTTTTGGGTCGGAACCCTTTGTCAGCCCTGATGAATAGTCCTGACCCGAAACGGCAACTTTCCAGCCCCATCGTATTCATGCTGGTCATCAAGCACCTATTAATTCTAGTCCCCCGTTCTGGTACTCAGCATGTAACCGATTTTGTAGTACCTGGTGTGATCATCTCAACACTTCAAGGCTGCAATGTTTCCTGCATCTGTCACCATTTCGGATGCTGCCCAACCTGCTGAGGATCTCCAGCACTTTTTGTTTTAATTGTGGATTTCCCCCATTTTGCTCAAACACTTAGAGTCAGAGAGCTGTACAGCTCCATATTTTGCTGACTATAATTCCTGGGATGGCAGGACTGATGGATGAAGAGGGACTCAATCCTCATTTCATCCTCCTTTCCTTTGGCTTTCTGAGCCGCTGACTACATCATTAATATTCTACCTCCCATTCCCTGTCCTCGAATCTGACCCATCTAAGCCTACACTTTAGTTCCCATCCCCCTGTTAGACTCGTTAAAACCGCACCAATGGGACTGGCAAAAGCCTCCACCAGGAGATTTCTCCCAGATCTTCCCAGGGGTAACCGGTCAGGCTGGTGCAGGACCCATCCAGAAACGGTCCCAGTGCCTGAAGAATCTAAACCCTTCTCCAGTCCACCATTTTGCCAGTCACACGTCCAGCTGATCTATCCTCTTATTCCTGCTCTCACTAGCACATGGCACTGTGAGTAAGTCTGACATTATTTTATTTCAGGAGCTACATTTTACTGTATCCCTGATCTCCCTATATCCAGCTTTCAGGATCTCATCCCTTTGTTTAGTGATGTCATTGGTATCGGTGTGTTCCACAACCACTGGCTTTACCCTCCAGCTCCAGAATTTCCTGCAGCTGCTCCATGATAATCGTGGGCTGGCACCAGGGAGATAACATACCATCCTGGATTCATGTCTGTGGCCACAGAAGTGACTGCCTGTACCCCTGACCATTGAATCCCCTGTCACTATAGCCCTGCCACTGTCTTTTATCCGGTTCTGTACAGCAGAGCTTTCTGTGGTATCATGAACCTGGCTGTTGCTGATTTCCCGAGAAGCTACTCCACGCATTCACCCCCAACAGAATCCCAAGCAGGATTCAGTATCTTATTGAGAAGTGGATGATCACTGGGGATTCCTGCACTGCCTTCCTGAGCCTTTTATTTGGTTTGATGGTCACCCATTCCCTTTCTGCCTTGCAGTGTGACGAACTCACTAAATGTGCTGTCAATAACATTCTCAGATGCTCCACAGTGAGTCCACTCATAACTCCAGGTCTGAAAAGCAGTTTCCCAGCAGATGCAGGTGGGCCCACTTCCTGCACACATAGCCGTCAGGGACACTGAAAGTGTCCCTTATTTCCCACATTGTACAAGAGGAGCACACCACGGGTCTGAGGGCTCCTGTCACAACGTCTCTCTAGATTCAGCTAATTACTCCCATTAAGCGAATTTAAAATAGCTTTCAACCTTCCTTCACTTCAAACATTTCCATTATATATCAAAAGCCCCAATCTGTATTTAAGCTGATACGTTATATTTTAAAAACTTAACAAATACTCTGCAGGTATCACTTACAAATTGGCTGTTCCCATTGGGACCATGTGAATTTCTCAATGGCCTGAACTAAACTAGAGTTTCAGCTTCAACTTCTCCCTATCTCACCTCCCTCTGTTTTCACCCAACTCCAAAACACACTCATTGAGTCAAGCAACACTCAGTGCAGCCCTGTCATTTTCATTGTCTGGTCACACCTACACTGCCCTCAGCCTCCTGTCCTGTTCCAATGCATCGCAATGGGAGCTCAGGAACTGCATCTCATCTTTAAGCTCAGCCCTTTGTAACCCCAGAGTCAACATGGACCTCAGCAGTTTCTGGATGAACAGACAGTTGTCAGAACCTGGAACATTCCACCTGAAAATGTGCTGGAATTTGAGTTCACAAAGAATTTGAATGAGAATTTTGCAGCAAGTTGAAAATTAGGAGTTTACAGGTTAACATCATGAAGGGAGTGATTGGGACTAAATCTGACAGTTCCTGCAAAGAGACTAGGTATAATTTGGATAAGTCTGTGCTCCCACTCAGGCCAAATCGCCCATGGGGATTCAACCACAAATATGAACATCTTTCTGCATTTTGCTTTACAAAAGTATTGGAGATATTTTCGCAGAGACAGAACAGACAACCCTTACTCCTTCCACAGTAAAATGCTAATGATATCAGATCCTGATGACTCCGCTGAGTGCAGAAATCTGCTTTTTTGAGATCCCGTCCTCAATTATTCTCCATTAATATCCCAAAAAAGAAGTCACAAAACAAATCTCATCCAGTGCAGGATGAGTTAGAAAGACAAATATTTCTCTGGTATGTGTCTGATGTGTAAATGCTCCTCTTTCAAATCACCCCTCCCCCACCCAGGAAGAGGACATGCCCATGCACCTTGTTGTACCGTGCCCCCAATTAAAATGGCGGCCATAACCCAGGACCTATCACTGACTGAGGACCACAGCCGTTTTCCCATTTGCTGTAAACATGGGACCAAGAGTTTCTAATTCAGGACTAACACCATGTACAGACGTGTAAATAAAACCTCCCAGTCTCAACTGAATCATTTTCTCCCGGTTTCCGCTGCCACTCCCTCTTCCCAGTTTCCGGCTCCTGCACACACCAAGGGCCATCCTGGGTCCAGTGACCCTTCCTCAGAACCGATGGCAGCTGGGAAAATTAGACTCCCTACAGTGTGCAAACAGCCCATTCAGTCCAACAAATGCACACTGATCCTCCGAAGAGTATCCCACCCAGACCCATTCCGCTACTCTCCAAAACAATGCACCTCACCTTCACATCCCTGAACACGATGGGAAATTTAGCTTGGCCAATTCACCTAACCTACACATCTTTGGACTGCAGGAGATAGGGGTAAAAGAGTAAATAATAGGTGGGATGGAGCGACCCTTCAACAACATGGCAACATTTACTCATCTCCTCTCCCGACCTTATCTCAGATCCAACCCTCCAACTCAGCACCGCCCTCAAACTGTCCGATCTGTCCATCTTCCTTCCCAATTATCCACTCCATCCTCTCACTATTACCCCTACCTGCATTTTCCTATTGCCTTCCCAACTACCTTCCCACCAGCCCGACACACCCATCCTATTATCTGTCCTCTTCCCCACCCTCACATTCCTGAAGAAGTGCTTAGGCCCAATATGTCAATTTGCCTGCTCCTTGCATACTGCCTGACCTGCTGAGCACATCCAGCGCCACACTTTGAACACAAGCTGGAAGAACATCACCTCATCTTGTACCCTTCAGACCTCTGGCCTCAATATTGGATTCCATAATTTTAAGTCATAAGTCTCCTACGTACTCGTGTCCTAGCCCCCATCCCATAGACCAGGCCCTGTTATTACATCGCCTGCAATTACACACTACCTATGGTTAGCCACTAACAGTCTCCATAAACAGCTATTCACCCTCCCCCAGCCAGATCGTTATACATTCCTTTGTCCAACTGCTCCCATCGCGTTCTTTGGAATCTATCACCACCTATCATTTACACCTTAAGCCCTACCTTCTGCATATAAACCGACATTGTTTCTCAGGAACATCAGATCTGACGAAGGGTCATTGGATCAGAAATGTTAACTTTGAATTCTCTTCACAGATGCTGCCAGACCTGCTGAGTATTTTCAGGATCTTCTGGTTGTTGTTTCTGATTTACAGCATCCGCAATTCCTTTGTAATTCAGGTCTAGCAGCCTACATCGTGTGTTTATCAACCCACCCAGTACACAAACTCAATTTCTCTCCCAGTCTCTGCTGTCTCTCCCACTCCCTTCACACTCACTGGGTCCCCCCTCACAGTGACATTGCACCTGCACAGCTCATGGTCACGTGTTGGCCTGCTGGCCACACCCCTCATTCACTCCCATTGGCGGGAGGATTACACCAACTCCCCTATTGGTCTGAAGCTGCCATCAATCAGCCAGGTCCCATTGTGACTTGAGTGGTAGGAGGCTGAGGGGTGACCTCAGAGGTTTATAAAATCATGAGGGGCGTGGATGGGATACAGAGACAAGGCCTTTTCCCTGGGGTTAGGAAGTCCAGAACAAGGGGCATAGGTTTAAGGTGAGAGGAGAATGATATAAAGGAGACCCAAGGGGCAACATTTTTCATGTGCATGTAAGGAATCTACTGTCAGGGAAGTGGTGACAGCTGGTATATTTCCACTATTTGAAAGGGAGCTGGATGGGTATATGATTAGGAAGGGCGTAGAGTGATATGGGCCAACTGCTGTCATATAGGACTAGATTAAGTTGGGATATCTGGTCAGTGTGGACGAGTTTGACTAAAGGGTCTATTTCCTTGCTGTACATGACTGTGGCTCTGCCCTGGGATGAGCTTCATCATTCAGTGAATGGGGCAGTATCACAGAGCACAGGGGCTGGGGGCTATTCAGCCTATTGGGGCTGTACCTTCTTCCTCTGGAGATGCTGCCAATCTGCCCTTACTCCACTCCCATTTACCAGTAGCCCTCCACATTTATCCTTAAATAGTTAAATTCCAAATCTGTTTTGATAATAACAAAAGCTGCATCCAGCTGTGGTTCAAACTGTTTCAGATGCTCAGAACCTACTGAGTAAAATAACCTTCACATTTTTAACCTGCATTATTTACCAATTACCTGAAAAGTAGTTACTAAAAATTGTGACAATAATTTCTCTCAGTGTCTCTATAAATTAATTATCCTGGAAACAAATCTGTTTCTGGTTGAAATCACTGATTAAGCTTTTCAGCTCCAAGGAGAATTGTCAGGTCTTTTGCTAACTCTCCATAAAAGAGAAATCTATCTTAATTTGAATTTATTAGTGTCATAGAGATGCACAGCACAGAAACAGACATTTCGGTCCAACTCATCAATGCCGCCCAGATATCCTAAATTAATCTCGTCCCATTTGCCAACACTTTGCCCATATCCTTCTAAAGGTTTCCTAAACACGTACCCAATGAGATGCCTTTTAAATGTAATCGCACCAGCCTCCACACTTCCTCAGGCAGCTCATTCCATACACCTACCATATTCAGCTTGAAAACATTGCTCTTTAGATAACATTTAAACCTTTTCCCTCACAGCTCACGTCTGTGCTCTCTGGTTTTGACTCCCCTAACCTGGAAATAAGACCCTGGCTGTTCACCCTAACCATGTCCTTCACGATTTATCAACCTCGAAGGTCACCTCTCAGCATCCGATGCTCCAGTGAAAACAGCCCGAGCCTATTCAGCCTCTCTGTATGGGTCAAACCCTCAACCCTGGAAACATCTTTGCACATCTTTTCTGAATCCTTTAAAGTTTTATAATATCATTCCGATAGCAGGGAGACCAGGACTGAAAGCAGAATTCCAGAAATGGCTGAATCAATGTCCTGTACAGCTGCAAAATAATGTCACAACTCCCATACTCAATGCACAGACCAATAAAGGCAAGTTAGCCAGACGCCTTCTTCACCACCCTGTCTATTCCACTTTCAAAGAACTATGAACCTGCACCTCAACATCTCTTTGTTCAGCAACACTCCCCAGGCCCTTCCCATTAAATGTATAAGTCCTGCCCCGATTTGTTTTTCCAAAATGCAGCACCTCACATTTATCTGAATTACACTCCATCTGCCACTCCTCCGCCCAGTTGATTGAAGTCTCATTGTTCTCTGAGATAACTTTCTTCCCTGTCCACTGCATCTCCAATTTTGGTGTCTTTGTAAAGTCACTAATCATAGCTCCTATATTCACATCGAAATCATTAATATAAGTGATGAAAAGCAGTGGACCCAACACCAATCCTTACACCATATTTCACATCACAGGCCTCCAGTCCGAAAAGCAACCCTCCACCACTATCCTCTGTCTCCAATTTTCCAGCCAATTTTGTATAATTTGTTAACCAGTCTGTTATGTTGAACCTTGTTGAACATCTTTCTGAAGACCAAGTTCGTGATTTCCATGCACAAAGCAATGCTGACTATCCCTAATTATTTCTTGCCTTTCCAATTACATCCAAATCCTGTCCCTGAGAAGCCCTTCCAACAACTTGCCTGACTTCAGGCTCACCGGTGTATTGTTCCCTGGACTTTCCTCACCACCTTTCTCAAATAATGGCGCCCGTCTTACAGCACCTCACCTGTGGCTATTGGTGATACAAATATCTCAGCGAGGGGCCCGGCAATCACTTCCCTAACTTCCCACAAAGTTCTGGGACACACCTGATCAGGTCCCAGGGATTTATTCAGCTTTATGTATTATCAGATATCCAGTACCTCATTCTATGTAATATGGACACTTGTCAAGTTATCACTATTTATTTTTCCAAACTGACTCACTCCCACATCCTCTAAGTTAAAGGACTATGAACCTGCACCTCAACATCTCTTCATGAAATCCTCCCACCTCTGATGGTTCCACAGACAGCCTTGCTGATCTTTGAGGGTCCCTAATCTCTGCCTGGTTACTCTTTTGTCCTAGGTTTATTTGTCGAATCTCTTTGGGTTCTCCTTAAACCTATTTACCAAAGATATCTCATGTCCCCTTTTCGCACTCATACTCCTACTGCCCTTTTACTCCTGGAGGGATTCAATCAAACCCTGTACCTGCCATATTACTCCTTCATTTTCTTGACCAGGCCCTCAATTTCTCTTGACATGCAGCATTCCTTACACCTCCCAGCCTTGGCCTTAACAGGAACATAGTGTCTGTGTACTCTCGTTGTCGCAGGCCTGTGGATGCAATGACGGATGAGGACAGAGAAGCAATCATTCTCAGTAAAGAGGTGGTGTTGGGTAAGATAACAGCCTACAGGTAGATGGGTCGTCTGGCCATGATGGAGTGCATCCCAGGGGACTAGAACAGATGGCAGAGGCTAAATAGCAAACACACTCGTGATAATTCACTAAAATGTGCTGGACTCTGGGACGGTACTGACAGATTAGATAGCTGCAAATGTGATGCCAATATTTTAAAATGGACCTGTTAGCATAACTTCTGTAGTGGTGGAAATGCTCGATCTCTCAAGGAAGAAATAGTGAGCTACCTGGATAGAAATTGTCTCAGAGCAGACACAGCATCGATTCATGAAAGGTAGACAACACTAAGCTGAGTGGTAGAGCAATGTGTGCAGAGGCCACTGTAAGTCTGCAGAGGGATACGGATAAGTTAAGTGAGTGGGTAAGGGTCGAACAGATGGAGGACAATGTTGGGAAATGTGAGGTCATCCATTTTGGTCGGACTAACAGCTAACTGATGAAATGGTGAAAACTTCCAGCACGCTGCTGTACATAGGGAGCTGGATGTCCTTGTGCATGAATCACAGGAAGTTAGTTTGCAGGTACAGCAGGTAAATAATACAGTGAAGGGAATATTGTCCTTCATTGCTAGAGGGATGGTTATGCTGCAGCTGTACAGGGTGCTGGAGAGGCTACACCTGGAGTACTGTGTGCAGGTTTGGTCTCCTTACTTCAGGAAGGATGTATTGGCACTGGAGAGGGTGCAGTGGACGATCACTAGTTTGAGTCAGGATTTCAGAGGGTTGGCGCATGCGGAGAGATTGAGAAAACTAGTTCTATACTCATTGGAATTTCAAAGTATGGGGGGGTTGGATAGAAAAAAAATGCAATTATGAAGGGAGTAGATAAACTAGAAGCAGGGAGGTGATTTCCACTGGGGACGGAACAAACGATGGAGCAGAGAGTCAAAATAAGGGGATATCAGATTTAGGACTGAGTTCAGGATGGACTTCTTCAGAAAAATCTGTGAATCTGTGGAATTTGCTGCTGAGTGCAGCAGATGACGTTATCAACTTGACTATCGTTTTGTCAAAAGGTTGATTTGTGAACAGGAAAGGAATTAAGGGTTATGGTGAGAGAACAGGAAAGTGGAGCTGAAGCCATGAAAAGATCAGCCCTGACCTTATTGAATGGCAGAGCAGGCTTGAGGGGCCAGGAAGCCTACTCCTGCTCCTCTTCCTTCTGTTCTTATGTTCCCATTTTGCAGCTGTCCCTTCACCTGGGAATAGCAAAGAAATATTGAAAGTTCTCGTCTTGTACCGTCAAAATTCGCCTTTGTCCAATTTAGAACACCGTTTAGATCTGGTTTATTATTTTCTGTAACTATTTTAAAACTAGTAGAATTATCAGAGAATCCTGAGAGTGTGGAAGCAGGCCATTCGGCCCATCACATCCACCCTGCCCCTCAAAGCCTCCTACCTTAAACCTGTAACGCTGCATTTCCCATGGCTAATCCACCTGGCCTGCACATCCCTGAACAATATGGGCAATTCAGCCTGGAATATCCACCCAACCTGCATATCTTTAGATAGTGGGAGGAAACCACAGCAAACAGATGAAACCCACGCAGGTAATAACAACAAGGTTATCATCCCTTTCTTATTTCCCAGGTCAACCTAAATAACTTCGCTGGACGTAATCTCAGAATATCCTCCCTCAGCACAACTGGAATGCTACCCCTAAACAAAAAGACCACTCCACCTCCTCTCATGTCCCCCTTTCTATCCTTCCTCTTCCATCGATACCCTGGAACATTACGCTGCCAGTCCTACCCATCTCTGAGCAACGTTTCTGTAATACTCATGATATCCCAGTGCCACGTTCAAAACCATACCCTGAGCCCATCTGCTTTCCCGGTCAGGCCTCTTGCATTGAAGTAAATGCAGTGTAACTTGTCAGTTCTACCTGGTTCTGTGCCTTGCCCTTGCCTGCCTTGACTGTCTGACTTCTGAACTGTACCAGCCTCAGACTTACCTCTTTTCTCACTATCTCTCTGAGTTTACCCACACTCCCTCACTGGTTTAATGACTCCTGAGTAGCACGAGCAAATCTCCCTGCCTGGATATCAGACACCTTCCAATTCAGGTACAATCCATCCTTCTTATGCACATCAACTCTACTCAAGAGGAGATTACAATGATCAAAAGATGTGAATCCTTCTGCCCTACACCAGCTCCTTAGCCAATCATTCATCTCCTCCATCCTGCTATTCCTAGTCTCACGAGCATGTAGCACCTGGAGTAATCCACATATTATGACCGAGGACCTGGTTTATTATATTCCAGGCTAATTTGCTATATTCTCTCATCAGGACTTTATCTTTTCCCCTTCCTTTGTCATTGGTACCAATGTACAATGACCTCCCACTGGTCATTCTTTCCTTTGAGAATATTCTGCTACCTGTCCGAAACATCCTTGACCCTTGCACCAGGGAGGTACCACCCCATTCTGATGTCTCACTGTCAGTTGCAGAAACAGCAGTCTGTGACTGACTAGAAAGTCCATGATCATCCTTGAGTGTTTGGAATCTGATATACCTCTCATTATAGTGGAGCCAATCTCAGTACCAGTAACTTGGCTGTCAGTACAACATTCCCTCAAAGTCTATGACAACCTACATTATCCAAAACAGTAAACTTGTTTGAGATGGGGAGAGCCACAGGAGACTCATGGCTGAAAAAATGTGTTGCTGGAAAAGCGCAGCAGGTCAGGCAGCACTAAAGGAGCAGGAGAATCGACGTTTCGGGCATAAGCCCTTTTCTAGCAAAACATTTTTCAGCTCTGATCTCCAGAATCTGCAGTCTTCACTTTCTCCACAGGAGAGTGATGCTCTACCTACCTCCCTCTCCTACCTTTCTGAGAGGTAACCCATCTACCCGACTGTATCGGCAGGTTTCTGGCCTGAAACTGCCATCTATCACACATCCTGACTCTTGTAAATTTTTCATTACCATTAAGCACCGCTCCATCTGATCCATGTGATCCAAGAGGATTTGTATCACTTCCTGCAGGCTATCATCAGGATCATTCAAACTCCCCCTACTCCCCTCCAGGAAGTGCACATCACTGTACGAATGGCCATCTCTGCACCTTAATCTGTAGACCCAGAAAAAGGCAGAGTCTACAGCTTTATAAAAGACTACTCTCGAATACATTAGAACCTGTATTTTATATTTAAAACATTCAACCAAAAGATCATAACAGAGGCACTTAAACTAGTAAACACTCATCCTACTGAATGTTGCGGATTTTAAAAAGTAAAACAGAGTAAGATTTACCTTTGAAGAGACTGAAACCCACTGAGCTGATCCCCAGCTGTGAGTCACAGACATACAGCACGGAAACAGACTCATCCATACCGACCAGATATCCGAACCTAATCTCGTCCCATTTGCCAGCACTTGGTCAATATCCCTCAAAACCCTTCCTATTCATATACCCATTCAGATGCCTAATAAATGTTGCCGTCACAACTCCCTCTGGCAGCTCGTTCCATAAACGCAACACCGTCGCATGAAAAAGTTGCCCCTTAGGTCCCTTTTACATCTTTTCCCTCTCACGCTAAATCTATAGCCTCTAGTTCTAGACTCCCCCACTCCAGTGAAAATACCTTGTCTATCTATCCGATCCATGCTCATGATTTTATAAACCTCTGAGATCACTCCTTAGCCTCTGACGCTCCAGGGAAAACAGCCCCAGCCTGTACAGCCTCTCCCTATATCTCAAACCCTCCAACCCTGGCAATATCCTTATAAATCTTTTGTGAACCTTTCAAGTTACACAACATCCTCGTGATAGGTGGAGAACAGAATTGTGCACAATATTGCAAGAGTGGCCAAAACAACATCCTGAACAGCTGCAACATGACCTCCCAACTCTCTTACTCAATACTCTGGCCAATAAAGGAAATCATACCAAACACCTTCACTATCCTATCTACCTGGGACTCTACTTTCAAGGAGCTGTGAACCTGCATATCAAGGTCTATTTGTTCAGCAACACTCCCCAGGACCTGACCATGATGTGTATCAGTCCTGCTAAGCTTTGCTTTTCCAAAATGCAGCACCTCGCACTTATCTGAATTGAACTCCATCTGCCACTCCTCAGCCCATTTGCCCATCTGATCAAAATCCCATTGAAATCTGAGGTAACCTTTTTGACTGTCACTACACCTCCAATGTTGGTGCCATCTACAAACTTACTAACTATACCTCCCGTGTTCACATCTAATTCATTTATATAAATGATGCGAAGTAGTGGACCCAGCACCGATCCTTGTGGCACTCCACTAGTCACAGGCCGCCAGTCTGAAAAATAATCATCCATCACCACCACCCTCTGTCTTCTGCCTTTGAGCAGGTTCTATATCCAAATGGCTACTTCCGTGACATCTAACCTTGCTAACCAGTCTCCCATGGGGAACCTTGTCGAACGCCTTACTGAAGTCCATATAGATCATATTGACTGCTCTGCCCTCCTCAATCCTCTTTGTTACTTCTTAAAAACCAGATCGAGTATGTGACACATGATTTCCCATGCAGAAAGTTATGTTGACTATCCCTAATCAGTCTGTGCTTTTCCAAATACACGCAAATCCTGTCGCTCAGGGCTCCCTCCAACACCTAGTCTAGCACAGCGTCTGTTGTTCCCGGGTTTGTCCAAACCGCCCTATTCACCAAAGCGGTGTCCTGTCCCCTTTTTGCCTGACTGATTTTACTCTGAAGTATGCTCCTCTTGCCTTTATACTCGAAGGATGTTTGTGATTTTTGGATTGGAATAAATGCAAATTATTACATCTTGGTAAAACTAACGAGGGCAGAAATTACACTGATTAAAAGCTGGGCCTCGGATAATGATTTGGAACAAAGAGACCGAGGGGTTCAGATCTTTGAACTATGTGTCACATGCAGACAGGGTGGTTCAGAAGGGGTTTAGCTCATTTGCCTTCATTGCTCAGATATTTGAATATAGGAGTTGGGACGTTATGTTGAGGTTGTACAGAATGTTGGGGAGGCCTCTTCTGGAATACTGTGTCTAGTTCTGGTTGTGCTGTTATAGGAAGGATATTATTAAATCGGAGCAGGTTCAGAATAGATTTACCAGGATGGTAATGGGAACGGAAGGATTGAATTATAAGCAGAGTCTGGATAGGCTGGGTCCTTTTTCACTGGAGCACAGGAGGCTGAGGGGGTGACCTTATTAGAGGTTTTATAAAATCCTGAAGAGTTTCAGTAATGTGAACAGCAGGTGCCCTTTCCAGGAGGGGGCGCGATTCAAGACTGGGGACATACTTTTTAAAGTGAGAAAAGGAAGGTTTTAAAAAGAAGTTCTGGATTTTATTTTTTGTTTCTGCACAGAGAGTGGTTTACACGTGGAATAAACTTGCAGAGGATGTGGCAGCTGTGAATACAATTACAATTTCAGGGTGGCACAGTGGCTCAACGGTTAGCACTGCTACCTCTCAGCGCCAGGGACACAGACTCAATTCCTGTATTGGGTGACTGTCCATGTGGAGTTTGCATATCCTTCCCCATGACAGCGTGGGTTCCTCCAGGTGCTGCCGTTTCCTCCCACAATCCACAGATGTACGGGGAGGTGAACTGGCCGTGCTCAATTGCCCATAGTGTTCAGGGATGATTTGGTTGAGTGAATTAGTCATGGGTAATTGTAGAGCAAAAGGGTAGGGGAATGGGATTCTAATAGGAAAAATACATTTGGACCTGGATATTTGGAGCCATAGGGAATGCTCGGATGCACTTGGACCAAGTGGAGGCAGGTGCGATTAGTTCAGTTCGAACTTATGGTCGACACGGACTGTTTGGACCACAGGGTCTGTGTCGATGCTGTATAACTTTATGACTCGTTATCTCTGTAAATTCCTCTATGCTTGGAACTCTCCCTATCAGTGCCACCTCATCCAGCCTTACAAATCTTCCTCATCTCTAGAATTCCACTCCAGCCTCAAAATCCAAAAACCTCTATCACAAATATCTCTATCTCTGTAACATCCTCCATCCTCACAATCCTTGCCAACTTGCATCTCCTCCAGCTTCATTATCCTCCCCATGTCTAATCCCCTCCAGTCTCTCAAAGCTCTGCTGTATGTGCCTTTCTTTATTTCCAGCTTTCAGGATGCGCAATGTTTATTTCTCACTTGATAATGGCCCTTTACAATTCCTGCGCTGAGCTTCTGAATTTCCTCTTAAACCTCTGCGTCTCACTTTCCTCCCAAGAAAATCGACCAATCACATGTCATCTATTCTAGTATCACCTTTTCTGACCTGATGTCCAATGGAGCCTGTCATATTCCTATAATAAACATCTCAGCGGTCTACAGAACAGGAAAACGCTCTAGTGGTCCATTGAGTCTGTGAGAAAGAAAACTACCACCGAAGTATCCTCGTCTATTTTCCAGTACTTGTGGAAAAGTATCATCTATCATGGCATAGCAAGTGCACACTAAATACATCTCAAATGTTTTGGGGATTTGTGTCTCCCACCCTCACAAACAGTGAGGTTTAGTGCAACTGGTGCTCGATGATGACATCAGCCACAGGAACACAGAGCAGCTGGGTCTGTGCAAACCAGAGGTCGCCCACACATTGGGAAGGATGGCAGGGTCCCTGAGAAGGGGCACAGGAGAGTTACCAGGATGGTTCAAGGAATGAGGGATTTTAGTTGCAGGGACATGGGTGTTGTTAATACATATCAAGAATAACCATCTATAATAGATGGACTCTCATTCTCAACCTCTCCCCTTGCCTGGGCTGGGGTGACCTTCAGGTTAAACCACCACCAGACATCTCTCCCGAATGAGAGAGAAGCCCTCTGGTCTGGTAGGACAATGCTAACTTTACCTCGGGGGTGGAGAGAGGGAATGCTGAAGGTGGTGGATGGGACACCACTCAGGCACAGTGCTTTGTCCTGAAGATGTTTGCTTTCTTTAATACTGTTGAGGGCTGCACTGATGCAGGCAAGTGGAAAATGTTCCAACACAATCCTGATGTTGTCTATAAGGCACACAAACAGACATTGGGGAATCAGGGGTTTGGGAAAACTGAGATTCTTGTCCTTGTAGCAAAGGCAATTGAGGGGAGCTGAGAGACAAGTGTTTGCAAAACATATGCATTAGGATGTTAAGCCTTACACTCATTAACTCATCGTAAAAGGATTACTGGACACATATTGAAGATTTCGGGGAGATCTATTGACTGGGTGGTTTGATTCAATGGAGAATTTTTATGCAGAAAATGGAATTGAGCTGGAACAAAATACTCACACACAGTGCAAATATCCAGGTCCTGATGAATGGAGTAATTCAATCAGAGTTTGGCGTTACAATGACTGAGATTCTCATCTGAATATCCACCTGTAGTATCCTGTAATACAAGTTTATAAAATCTGTCACTGTCAGGTCAGGTTAGAAACTCACACCATTCCCTCCTCCTGGTCCAGGATGACTGCACACATTACCCCTTGTGGAGACCAGCAGTCAGTTCAGGGGAAATCTATGTGGGTTTCTATGAGTTTCCATCTTGGGACTTCATGTGACTGAACAGGGCAGATCTTTGACACATGGGATAGAATGTTCCAAGAGTCAGTGAGATGTGGAGAGCAGGATTTGCTTCCTTTTCTTTTCTTCCGTGCTGCCGCTGTGCCTCATCTATAAGACATGGGGTGCGAAAGGCTCATGCAGCTTGATGGGCAAGTTGTCTCCATTCTGACCAATGGGCAGCAAGATCCTCCCAGTCATTCCAAAGAGTCTCTCTGAAAAGACAGCAACTCAGCATGCTTCCCACTTTCCGGTGCTCCCTGGAAAGGTTTAGAAGAATGAGGGGGGAATCTCCTAGAAAATGCAGAACAGTAAACTTCCAAAAGGATTATAAACTGTTTACAGAGAGGGATTTGTTGGAGAAGTGAACACCAAGTTGGCAAATGGAGCATAACTTGGGATAATGTGAAGTTGTTCATTTTGGAGGAGGTAATAAAAGAACAGAGGACTATTTAAATGGTGGAAACTGTAGAAAGCTGCAACACAAAAGGGACCAGGAGGTAATTGTGCAGGAAACACAGAAAGCCAGCACACAGTTACAACAGGTCATCAGGAAGGGACATGAAACGTTGTTCCTTGTTTGAAGGGATTTGCAGTATAAGAGTTTGGAGTATATACCTGAGAGCAACTTCATAAAGTGCGAGTGAGACCACATATGGAGTAATGAGACACGTTTTGGTCCCTTTAGTTAAGGAAAGACATCACTTCATCGGAAGCATTCAGAGAAGATTGACTGAGATGATCCCTGGTTTGCAGGGACTCTCTTTTAAGAAAAGGCTGAAGAAGTTGGGACTCGACTCACTGGATTTGGGGGAGAATGAGAGGGAATCTTATTGAAACATATAGGCTTATTAAGAGGTATGACAGGGTAAATACTGAGAGGATGTGTCCCATCATGAGGGAACCTGGAACCAGTCTCTGGGTCAGTTGCAGAATCAAGGGTTCTGTTTTTGATTTGTCAACTTTAATGCAACACAGACATGGGTAAGGAGTTTCAGTAGCAATGGAGCTGGGGTGAGGTGGAGAAAAGCAACATTTTAGAGATTGGAATTCCTGGTGTTTGCAATTGTGTAGATGTGTGATCAGAAGGTCACCTTGGGGTCAGAATATGAGAGCAATATTGTGAAGTTCTGCCTCAGGCATTTCCTAGTGAGAGGGAGGGGCTCAGCAGTAAGGGAAAGGAATTTGTAATAGTAACGGAAGGCAATGGGTTTAACCATTGCAGTGTTTCATTGGAGGAAATTGCAGCCAATCGAGTTGTAGGCGTGTGGTAAGCAGTTTGATGAATGAGTAACAGTGGAGCAATGGAGAGGGATGATAGGGAGAGAGAGCTGGGCATTGTCAGTGTACATGTGAAACCAATACGATGTCACCTCCTGGCAGTATGTAGGTGAGATACAGGAGGGGACAAAGATAGATCCTGGATGAACACCACATATGAGGAATTCAGAAAGGAAAGGGAGAGTGGAGATGGAGCAGGATTTTCCAACAACCGTGTGGTCAAATATTAGTTCTTAGCAGAATTGGAGAGAAGGACATAACCAGAAAAGACAGACAGAACAACGAACAATATTTGTGAAATAGGGAGGGGGAGTGATGAGGAGGAGCCAGACTCCAAAACTGCTATTTCTACATCAGTGACATCATCCAACTCCACCCTAGTCTCAGCTCATTTACTGAAATACTCGTCCATCCCTGTGTTATCTCCAGACTTCGTTATCCAAACACAGTCCTGGCCAGCCTCCCACATTCAACTTACATATAAGCTCAAGAGTATCTAAAACCCTACTGCCCAAGTGCTCACTTGTACCAACACATGTTGATCCATCAAAAGGCTCCTATTTACAAGCAACAATTTAATATTCTCTCCCTTGATGTAATTCCTGGCTGTGAACATCCCTGTCTCCCTGCACCACACAACCTGAGAGACCTTCACAACTCATTTTCTTTCAGACTCCCAAAGATGCATTTATTCATTGTTTCACCAGTCTGGCTGTTTTGACAGGGTCAAGGGAACACAGTCTGGAATTCGCACCCTGACCCTATCAGACTTGCTTTCCTCCTTTAAGGTATTCCTGAAAACCTGCTTATTTGGCAATACTTTTGATCACCTGACCCAATATCCCCATCAGAATGTCAGAAATTCTCAATTTCTGTGAAATTATAAAAATGATTCAATTACAAACCATTGTTGACTTGCACACACATTGTCAACTCTTCACTGTCGCTGAGTGAAGAATCTGCAACATCTCTTACCCAAGTTAATTGTGGGAGCACATTCACCACATGAACTGCAGCTGTACAAGGAAGTCAAACATCACCCTCTCCACAGGCAATGGGACTCTGGCATTAATCACTGGTGTCTGTGGAGAGAGAAACATAGTTGATATTTCAGGGAGTACTAAATGCATTACAGGAAGTGAGAATGTTGCAGAATTTGATGGTCAGAAATGGAAGGAAAATGCACTCTTTTGTTGAAAAAAAGAATTATTCACTGGCAAAGATACTGTGGAAAATTTAGTCCGTTTAGAGAGCAGCACATTGTCAGGGGTTGAGCAGCAGAGGAAAATTAACTTACAAAAGGTCTGTGAAAGTAATAGTAAAACACTAAACAAGCCAAATAGCCTGTGCCCAAAGACTTTAACTCCCCTTCCCGCTCCACCAAAGATATGCAGGTCCTGGGCCATCTCCACCGCCAAATGCCAGGCATCTGATGCCTGGACGAAGAACGCCTCATCATCTGTGTTCAGATCCTCCAACCACATGGGATCAATGTGGATTTCACCAGTTTCCTCATTTCCACTCCCCCCACCTTATCCCAGATCCAGCCTTCCAACTCGGCACTGCCCTTTTGACCTGTCCTACGTTTCCATCTTCCTTCCCACCAATCGGCTGCTGCCTGACCTGCTGTGCTTTTCTAGCATCACACTCTTTGACATTGAAAACATCCTGACTCTGACACTGTGTAAATCCTGCCCTATCACTCCCCGCCAAGGAAGGCTGTGCATGCGTCCCCCTACAGCTTGCCCCTCTCAAAGTTGGCAGCCACACACGTGTCCCGTGGATCACTGCCCCCAATAAAGATGGCGGCGATCACTCACACCTTTCACCATTTGAAGCTTTTCCCGTTTGCCACAAACACGGGCCTGGGATTTTCAAATTTGTGTTTTGCTATGTGCACTAAGTTCTGTAAAACGTCTCAGCCCGTTCCATTAAACTTTCTTTCTCTTCCTGGTCAATATGTCTTTCCTTAACTATGCCCTGCACCTTCACACATTTCCAATACCTTGGTCACAACATCACAGTGCTGCCAGTGAAGCTTATCACGTGGTATCACTTTATTCCTGATTTTGCCCTAAACGTCGATTTTGCTGCTCCTTGGATGCTGCCTGAACTGCTGTGCTCTTTCAGCACCACTAATCCAGAAGCTTATCAGGTGGTTGAGTGTAGCCACGCCCCTCATTCACTCAGACCAACAGGCACTACCTTGTCTTCCAGCCGCGTCCCCATCCTCTTATCGGTCCTGCACTGAGATCAATCACCAGAGGCCCTTTGTGGGCTGGAGCATGCTCAGTGCTTCCTGCTTTTGCTGCTGTTTATCAGGGATAAGAGAGAGTGTTCATTCCTGTTTCTCCTAATGTCAGACATTAACAACAACGAACTGCATTGTATGGAGCCTTTCACACTGACAATTCTCCTAAGGTGCTTCACGAATGCTGGAAACGTTGATTAAAGAGAACAACTTTAAGATACATCTTTGAGGAGTACAGAGGGGGTTGGAAAGGATATTGAAGAGGTTTTTAGATCAGACAAACCATCTAAAGAGCAACCCACCCAGAACCATTCCCCAACATCTAACACTACGGGCAATTTAGCACGGCCAATTCACCTAACCTGTACATTTTTGGACTGTGGGAGGAAACCGGAGCACCCGGAGGAAACCCACGCAGACACTGGGAGAATGTGCAAACTCCACATACACAGTTGCCTGAGGTGGGAATAGAACCCGGGTCTTTGGCGCTGAGAGGCAGCAGTGCTAACCATTATGCCATCGTGCCGCCCATCTGCAGCTGCCCTCTGCAGCTCCAATCATGGAGTGATGTCTGTGGAGAACAGCTTACAACGGAGACAGTTAGTGGCTAACCATAGTTTAGCAACCCCATGTCCTAGCCCCCCCTACCCCACACACCAGGCCTTGTTCTCACAGCCTGTCATTACACACTACCTATGGTTAGCCACTAACAGTTTCCATTAACAGCTAGTCGCCCTCCCCCAGCCAGATCGTTATCCACTCCTTTATCCAACCCTTCTTCTCACTCTATCCCCACCTATCCTTTACTCCTTACATCCTCCCCTAAACCCTACCTTCTGCATATAAACCAACATTTTTTCTCTCAGTATCAGTTCTGAGGAAGGGACACTGGGTCTGAAACTTTAACTCTGATTATTCATCACAGATACAGCCAGACCTGCTGAGCTTTTCCAGAACCTCCTGGTTGTTGTTTCTGATTTACATCTTCCGCAGTTCTTTTGGTTTTAATTTACCGGGAGTTTGTAATTCAGGTCCAACAGCCTCTGTCCCAGTCTCCGCTGTCTCTCCCAACCCCAAACAGTGACACTGCACCTGCACAGCTCATGGACATGTGTCATCTTGCTGGCCACACCCCTCATTCACTCCCATTGGCTGCAGGACCACACAGACTCTCCTCCCATTGGTCTGGAGCTGCCGTCAATCAGCCGGGCCCCATTGGGATGAGACTGGAGGGCGAATCCCTCTCTCTGCCCTGGGATGAGCTTCATCATTCACAATGAATGGGGCAGTATCGCAGAGCACAGGGCCTGGGGGCTATTCAGCCCATTGGGGCTGTACTCTCTCCCACTGGAGATGCTGCAAATCTGTCCCAAATCCCCTCCTATTTGCCCACAGCCCCCCGAATCTTTCCTTAAAAATTAAAATTCCAAGTCTCTTTCAGAATACCTGCTGAATGTGTCGTTCAGACTGTTCCAGATGCTCAGAACTTACTGAGTGCAATAATGTTCACATTTTCACTTTGTATTATTTGCCAATTATTTGAAAGTAGTTACTAAAAGTTATGACAGTGTTAACAATTCCTCTCTCTCTGCAAATTCAAGACCTTGGAACCAAATCTGGACCAGGTCAAAAACACTGCTTCACCTTCTCAGCTCCAAGGACAATTATCTGTGCTGCAGCTTTCTCTCCACAAAAGAGGAACGCATCTTAGTTTATTAACATCACAGACATGTACAGCACAGAAACAGAACTTCGGTCCAATTCATCCATGCCAACGAGGAATCCTAAACTACTGGAGTCCCATTTGCCAGCTATTGGCCTATATCCATCAAAACCCTTACTGTTCATGTACCCAATCGGATGCCTTTTAAATGTTGGGATTTTATTAGCCTCCACTACGTCATCTGGCAGCTCATTCCATACACACACCACACTCAGCGTGAAAATGTTGCCCTTAGATTCCTTTTAAATCGTTGCCCTCTCAACCATGTGCTCTAGTTTTGGACCCACCTCACCTCAGGAAAAAGAACCCCGGCTGCTCACCTTATCCATGCACCTCGTGATTTTATAAATCTCCATGAAGTCACCTCTGAGTCTTGGACTCTCCAGGGAAATTAGCCCCAGCCTATTCAGCCTCTCCCTGTAGCCCAAATCCTCCAAACCTGGCAACGTTTTTGTAAATCTTGTCCGAACCTTTTCACGTTTCACAACATCCTTCCCTGAACAGGGAAATTCAAACTAAACAGAATACGAGAATTGGCTTCATCAATGTCTTTTAAATGTTGTAATTGTACTAGTCTCCACCCCTTCCCGTGGCAGCTCACTCCAAACATGCACTGCCCTCAAACTGTCCAATTCTGGCAAAGTCCTTGCAAACATTTTCTGAAAAGTTTCAAGTTTCACAACATCATTCCTGGAACAGGGAGAATGGAACTGAAAACAGAATTCCAGAAGAGCCTGAATCAATGTCCTGTACAGCCACAACATGACGGAGAGCATAACAAACGCTGCATACACTCCCTTACCTACCTGTGACTCTACTTTCAAGGAACTATGAACCTAAACTCCAAGGTCTCTTTGTTCAGCAACACTGCCCAGGACCTTACCAGTAAGTGTATAAGTCCTGCCATGATTTGCCTTTCCAAAATCCAACAGCTAACATTTATCTAAATTGAACTCTATCTGCCATTCCTTGCTCCGCTGGCCCATCTGATCAAGATCCTGTTGTATTCTGAACTAACCTTCTTCGCTGTCCACTACACCTCCAATTTTGGTGTCTTGTGTAAAGCTACTAACCATACCTCATATTCACATCCAAGTCATTTATTTAAAGACCCTATCATCGATCCTTGTAGCACACTGCTGCTCACAGTCCTCCAGTCCACAAAGCAAACCTCCATCATCACCCTCTGTCTCCTACCATTAAGCCAGTTTTGTACCCAAATGGCTTGTTCTCCCTTAATTCCATGTTATGTAACCTTGCTAACCTGTCTGCTTTGTGGAACTTTGTTGAATGTCCATGTAAACAATGCTCACCGCCTGGCTTAATCAATTTTCTTTGTCACTTCAAAACATTCAGACAAGTTAGTGAGACACGATTGTGCACGTACAAAGCCACATTGACAACAGGAGAAGGTGAGGACTGCAGATGCTGGAGATCAGAGCTGAAGATGTGTTGTTGGAAAAGCGCAAAACAGGCAGCATCCAAGGAACAGGAGAATCGACGTTTCGAGAAGGGCTGATGACCGAAACATCGATTCTCCTGTTCTTTGGATGCTGCCTGACTGCTGCGCTTTTCCAGCAACACATTTTCAGCTCCACATTGACAACAGTCAATGATTAATCCTTACTTTTCCAAATAGATGGATATCCTGTCCCTCAGAATCCCTTCCAACAACTTGCCTGCCACTGACTTCAGGCTCACTATTCTCTTGTTCTATTTCCTCTCCTTACCACATTTTTAAAATAATGGCACCTCACCTGTCACTATCAATGATACAAATACCTCAGGAGAGGCCCAACAATCACTTCCAGAAAGTTCCGGGATACATCTGATCAGGTCCCAGGGTTTTATCCACCTTGATGCGATTCAAGACATCCAGTAACACCTCCACTGTAACATGGATACTTTTCAAGTACTCTCTGTTTGTTTCTCCAACCTCTCGAGCTTCCATATCTTTCTCCAGTAAAAATAACGTGAAATATTTGCATATCTTTCCCACCCCCTGTGGTTCCGTGGACAGCCTTGTTAATCTTTAAAGGGTCCTATTCTCTGGTCCAGTTCATCTTTTGTCTGTGATATATTTGTTTAATCTCTTTGGATTCCACTTAACCCATTTCCTGAAGCTATTTCATGTCAAACAGCATCAGCATCAAGCAACAGAGCTAAACGATCCCACAACCAATAGATCAGATCGGAGCTCTACAGTTCTGCCACACCCAGTTGTAAATGGTGATGGACATTTAAACAACTTACTGGAGGAAGTATCAAACATATCCCCACCCTTACTGATGGAGGGGGCTCACACACCCATGCACCAGATAAGACAACAGCATTTGCAGCAATCTGCAGCCAGAAGTGCAAAGTGGGATGATCCATCTCAGCCTTCTCCAGTGGTTTCCAACATCACAGATGTGAGTTTTAAGCCAGTTTGATTCAGTTTGAATAACATCAAGAAATGGTTAAGTAGTGCAAAGGCTATGGGCCCTGCCAATATTCTGGCCATAATACTGATGGTTTGTGCTCCAGAACTTGCCACCCACCAAGCCAAGTACCACTCCAGCACTGACATCTACCGACAATGTGGAACATTGCCCAGGGATGTTCAACACAAAAACACAGGGCAATCCAACCCAGGCAAGTTCCACTTATCAGTCCACACTCGATCAGCAGTAAAGTGATGGAAGATATTATCAACAGGGCTATCAAGCAGCAGCTGCTCAGCAACAGCCAGCTGAGTGACACTCATTTTAGGCTCCACCAGGGCCACTCAGCTCCCGATTGTGTTACCGCCCTGATTCACAACCTGACAACCAGGTGAATCCCAGAGGCGAGGTGAGTGTGACAGCCCAGTCCCACTTCAAGATCACTATTTCTAGCTGATTCTACCCTTGTCTCAGCTCATACACTCTCATCCATCTTGTGTTATCTCCAGACTTCAGTATCCAAACACACTCCTGGCCAGCTTCCCACATTCAACCTCCCTGTAATCTTAAGAAAATCTAAATCTCTGCTGCCCAAGTACTCCCTCGTACCAAAACTTGTTGATCCATCAAAAGGCTCCTATTCATAATCAACAACATTGGGGCACAGAGATGTCCAGCATGGAAACAGACCCTTCAATCCAATCCGTCCATGCCAACCAGATATCCCAACCCAATCTAGTCTCACCTGCCAGCATCCGGCACACATCCCTCAATTTAAAATTCTCACCCTAAATTTAATTCCTGGTTGTGATCATCCCTAGCTCGCCGCACCACACATCCTTGAAGACTTCGACAACCCATTCTGTTCCAGACTCCCAATGATCTGTTAATTCATTCCTTCACCTGTGTGGCTGCTTTTACAGTTGCCAAAGCAACATTTTCCGAAATTTGCAGCCAAAACCTCACAGGTCTGCTTTCCTCCTTTAAGACATTCCTCAAAGCCTAGTTATTTGGCAATGCTTTTGGTCACCTGACCTAATATCATCAGTCTCTGACCTTGTGTCTAAAGTTCCCAATAATATTTTTTGTGAAATTATAAGCAGGATAATAAAACTACAAACTGTTCTTGATTTGGACATTACCTTCAAATCATCACTGTTGCTGTAATGAATACTCTGTAATGTCTCTTACCCAACCACATTGTGGGAGCACCTTCACCACACAAACTGCAGCTGTACAAGAAAGTCAAACATCACCCTCTCCACAAGCAACAGGGCTTTGGCATTAATCACTGGTATCTGTGGAAGGAGAAACATAGTTGATGTTTCAGGGAGTGGAAAATGGATTATAGGGAATGAAAATGGTGCAGAATTTGATAGTCAGAAATGGAAGGAAAATACACTTGCTTATTGGAAGAAATAATTCTTGACTGTCAAAGATTTTTCAGAAAAAAATTAATAAGCAGCACATGGTCGGGGTTGGGCGGCAGTGAAAAATTAACTTACAAAAATGTCTGTTAAAGTAATCGTAAAATACTAAACAGACCAAAAATACACCCATTGTTCGATACTGAGCAAGCTAGATATTGACAAAGTGGTCATAAGGGAGCCCAGAGATGAAGCAGAGCTGTATAAGCTGTTATGATCCCACATTCATCGAGATGTATAGCACCGACATAGACCCTTCGGTCCTCTCTCACCCCTCCCTCTCTCTCTCTCACCTCCACTCTCAGTCTCGATCCACTCTCTCTCTCTCGCCGCCCTCCCTCACTCTCTCTCTCCCCACTCCTTCCCTCTCTCTTTCTTGCCCCTCCCTCTCTCTCTCTCTCTCATCCCTCCCTCTCTCTCTCTCGCTCGCCCCCTCCTCCCTCTCTCATCCAATCCCCCTCTCTCTCAACCCCTCCCTCTCTCTCTCAGCCCGTCTCTCTCCCTCTCGCAACCCTCCCTTTCTCTCTCTCTGTCCCCCTCCCTCTCTCTCACCCCCCTCCTCCCTCTCTCACCTCCACTCTCACTTTCGATCTACTCTCTCTCTCTCGCTCCCTCCCTCTCTC